>NC_139246.1:48176418-48753918 GCF_977018435.1 Lepisma saccharinum
AATTCTACCTCAATGACGGGTTCGATTCTCGGTGGAGGCATATGGTGGGATGGTTCTAATCTCAATTTAAACTGTACTTCCATATCTAATCTATCTAATCCTGGTTAGCCCACATGAGAAAAATGTGTACTTCAAACGTTGTTCTTCAAAGTTTTCACTGCACAATTATAATGTTGCAAACAAATATTCAAAACTTGAAGAGGTTCAATTCAATTCTCCAAATCAATAAGATGAACAGTAAAAATATATTGAGGAAAGTATCCTTTTAATAATAATTGTACGCAAAGGCGTTTAACAGTTCATGGTGCTTGGGTGGCGATCTCCGTGACAACCAAAGTTTACTCTCATCAAAAAATCCATGAACGAACTGTCCCAAATTAAAAGCCAATACTTAATTACCCTATCTATAAATCTTCGGCACAATTTGCACAAATTAGATTATGTTGTAACCCGTGATTTTCTAAAATTAGGTTTTCGCTTGTCCTGCTGGCCTGGATGCATCAAATGAGTACGCTACATGCTATGATTAGAATAACGATGTTAATGAATGAATTTAATTAGACAGAAACGCCCTCAAGGAAGGGTCGGTGTGTAGAACCAGATGGGACTCTAATTAAAATTACTTCGTTGGAAATTGCTTTCCTCTTTATTAGTTGCAACATAATTATACGTTACGGCAACCTAAATCTAAAATGAAAAATGGACGTTTTCCAGAGGGAATTCTGAAAGTGTAGGCATTTGTGTACGAGTGTTGGCTCTTGTGCTACAAAAAGAATGGTACCACTGCTTTCTTTGTTGATTACAAAGTGCTCGAGAAAAATCGGTAACTTTCTTTTTCCTTTATTTTTTTATCTTTCTTGTTGTAACAATCAAATCAGAAAAGACAACATGGTCATTTATGGTCCTATTGTTGTTATATAGCTTCTGTGTTTGCATTCTTTGCAAAATGAAGTTACCAACTGCTCTGAAATGTTTATGGCTCTCCAAAAATTAAAACATTGAAGACTAGGGAAGGTTACAAGTTTTTAGTGTCCATAATTTATTTAGTAAGTGCACTGTGAGATACAAAATTACATCTTCTTGCAGTTTGAACGGCATGTGCACATTTAATTACTTTATGTGACTGTCGGGAAGTTCTAATCTTGGAATACGTGTTCTGGGCGGTGCTGTTTGGGTTAAGATTGTCATTTGTTGAGATATATATACTAGCAAAAATTAATATATAGGTGGGTTTCATGTGACGTCAGGATGCGCACAACCGCCATGTTTGTGGCCAATGTTATTTGCCGTTTGCAAGGCAATGTCCACCACGTAGCGTTCGTTACATCCCCACCAACTGCAAGTTTGTTTCAAATCAGGAATGTACGTGTTGGTATCTGCCGCCCGCCAGCTTGAATTCTGTTTATTTACAAGAACTGGCCTCAATCACGGATGCTCGAAGCCCCAATTCAACAGTTTGTGGCGGAGGTGAAGGGGAAATGGCGACGATCAGGGGGGCGTAAGGGGGGCAGTTGCCATCCTTGACACTTTTGCCAGCACACTATGTTAATTCTAATGTACGTACAAAGGGAAAGTAAATTGCCCTTGCCACCCCCCTTTCAGTTTTGACACCCTGTCCCCCAGTTTTGGAATCCAATCGCCGCCACTGGGTGAGAACACTTACTTATACCAAAACGACACAAGCTAATGTACATAACCGAACTTTCTGGAGAACATGAACTAAAATAAAGCAACAATGAAAAATATGTAACTCACAATGTAAGTAGAAATGCAACAGTAAAATACAATACTTCGGCTGAAAATAGTAGTCTACATTATTAGAAATGTAAACTTTTATATTTTGAAATATTATTTAACTTTTTCTATAGTTATCGAGGTAAGTAAAATATTTCAAAGTGAAAAAATAAACATGTATTGGCTTGGAAATAACCGGGTTTTTTTGTTCAAAATGTCAACCAGTGTAATTAGCAAGGAATATATTCGTATTTGAAATTAAAAGAAAAAAAACATGCATTCCCTAAAATTCAGGCTATATTGTGAAACTCAGACTTAATAAACGGCTTCAATTTTCACGTTTGATTGATGGAATTGATTGATTGAATTATAGTTTTTGGGTGCGTCAGGTCATTAGGCCATTTGCACCTTTCAATGTATGCGGGGAAGGCCCCCTTATCTAAAACCATTACACCAAAATTAAAGAAAAGGAGTATAAAGAGCCCTTGAGAAAGGTTAGAAATGCAGGTTGTGAATGAACCTGCATAGGACAGACATACTAACACATAAAAAAAAGCTAAGGAAAACTTAAAACTACCTCAGGAACCGCGGAAGAGGCCAGCTCTTCTCAAAAGTCTAAAAACATTGGCTAAATTGTACGTTTCTGCCAAAGTCTAAATTACTAAGTTTGTCATACAATTGAAATTTGGGGCTTTTGTTTTCTGTACGTGGGTCAGCATACCATGCAGTTGACGACTTTTTACACAATTAAAAAAGGAAAGTACAGTGATACTGAGAAATAATGAATTACTTCAGCATTGCTTCACGGATCTCGGATTGCATTTAGGACATACCATTCCCGTACGTTTGTTTTCTTGGATCATAAATTTTCGATTTTTTTTTTCTCGTGATGTGAGCTGCCAGGTTTGAATTTCTCCCTCAACGTGAGGAACTCTGGGAAACGTGTAGAAGAGGGGATAATATCAAGTTGCAAGACATACAACACTTCTGTACCTCCCATAAACCAGTCACGTTATGAAATGGTCAACCGCTTGGCCAGATTGGCCGTAAATTACGAGTATAGGGCAATGTTGCAAATCTTCAGTGTAGCCAATCGTGTCATAATTCCTCAACATGCAGAGTTAGAACGACGAACATATGAAAAACGAGAAATCAGAAATATTTGAGTAAGCCCTGGTTGTGAGGCTTTCCGGGGGCTTCAGCCCCGGGTTTCCACCTGTAACAAGGAGATTTATTTGGGGAAATGACGTAATGCGCCACAATATGAAATTAAATGTTTTTTTTTTTTTTAATACATTAGCCTTGAAATTTGGGAAATTAATGTGGAAAGTCTGGAATTGTAATTGAAGTGTGTAGAATCGTTAGCTTTAATTACTTATGCGGGTAGTGGGTCTTTCCAATGACGTAATGGTATTGCTAGGGGCGGCTTTTGGACCAGGCGACTGCCAGGGCGTCGCTCTCGAGGGGGCGCCAAACCGGGGCTTCTCCCTTGATTAGCGCCAAAACATTTTTGTGATTACATAAGTGTGGCAATTCATTTTTGTTTTTTAAACATTTTTTAAAGTTCATTTTATGCACAGAAAGGCTAATCAGGACGGCACCTGTAGTTTTAAAGTTGGATCCCAACCGCTATGCAGGTGTGTGGCTATTTCTTTTAAAAACAGCTGGATTTTTGTTGACAAAAAATAATTGAAGCTACTGCTGCATAACATAATAAATATATTGTACATTATTACTGTTATTTTGGTGTCGTCATGTAGATATTCAATAAAGACATAAAAAAAAGGTAAAGTGTTCCCCTGTGCTTAGCACCACGCCATGAAGGCGTATAGGGGGTGTGGGGGTAACGCCCCACACTTTCTTGATCCGGTCGTGAGTGGGGGTGATGTGATCAGCATCACGCCCCTGACCGCCTTTACCCCCCAGGATTTCCCCCAGGTACCCATGTTATTCGACGCTGGGTGGGCGCCGGGGCCGCTTCCATGCCTACAATAAACGTGTTCTTTAACAGTTGCACTTGAAGTTGTGTGTTTTTTTTAATTAAATATAGCCCTTATTTATCGTCATTAAAACAGTAAATATACAGGGTCATGTTTTTATTGAAGGAAGTTGGAAATTAGGATGACCAGGGTAGAAAGATGGGGTGGGGGAAGGCCAGGATGGAAAGTATGGGTCGCCAAAAATCCACCTCGGCCTAGTGAAAATTTTATCTTGAGTCGCCCCCTGGGTATTGCTGTATTGTAATCAAGTAGTCTCAGGTTAGATCCCCGTTGGAAGCACATTGCACAGTGGCTCAAAACCCAATTTAAACTGTGCCTTATCTGTTCATAAAGTGGACTCAAAACTCATTTTGACAAAATAAAAACTTTCAGAACCGTACCAGATGTAGTAGTGATTTTACGTTCCCAAGATTGGAAACACTGACCTAGAGTGTAGTAGCGTGTAGCATTATGAGTACAAGATTTTCACGGCTAGGGTAACGTGACTGGCACGAACCTGTAATGATTCTAAGGGCTTGACGTGCAGTCGAAGATTACCGCCTTAATATTCACTTAACGCGTTGTAAACCTGTCCAGCTGAAGCTGCTTTTCAAACCGTTTGCAGTATTGAAACAGCGAATGCGAAAAGATCGTGACTGTCTGCAGATCTTTAGTCTTCTATTCAACTCATAAGATGCTCAGACATTCTGATTTAGCCACAATCATGCATGTTAAATATTACATCCTTAAACTATGTGAATTGTTATGAAGAAAAATATGTTTACTAATTAATGTAAACAATCTCGTACAACTCAGAAATTCACAGTCACAAACATTGGTGGATCTAGGATATCTCTCTGGAAGGGCTATAGAACATGCTACACTGAAACTTTGGAAATATATTTTACATTTTTCAACATATAAGACAACGGAGCAAATATACCCTTAAATTACATCAACTATACTGCTCGCATTTCCATCTGGCGGCTGTGAAACAATGGAACATCGAATTGTTTAATTCTCTTCGACTGACATGGGCATTTTCGTGACACAAGGCACGGAAAGTTCCTGACGGGAAGAAACAAATGAGCGTCGAATACACAGCATGTTGCCAAACGTACTGTAAAACGAGTGAGGGAGAGAGCTGATCAACGCCGTTACGTGATAAAAGATTAACAATACAAGACACAGACCTACGCTTGGCAACGTTGTAACGGGAGAGTGATGTTACCCCTACAACTTTTATCTCGCAACTGAGGTTGTTGACACTCATCGAGGCACAACCCCCCCTAAGACGATTGGGGGACAGATAGAGCTATCTAGAAACAAATAGGTCAGTCGACCAGTTTCGCCCGAAATCAATATATTACGTCTCCCCATTTTTTTTGTCAGCCTGGCAAGGTTTGTGCACAGATAAGCTAATCGGGGCTGGAACTCCAGGTCAAAGTAGATTCCGAACGAGAATGCAATGAATCTCCTATTTTAGTCGAACCTGGGACCCCTTGATTACATGGTGACATCATTGCCAGTTTATGTGAAGTAGATATACTCCATTGTTCTTGTATTAGCAATGATCTAAAATATGGGGGAAAAAAAGAAAAATGAAGGTAGCTTCAGAATCCTCTTCACGGAAGATGAATCTTTACGAAACATTGGAAAGTTCTGACCTTCGAAAATACCTGATGTAAATTTCAGCTGTATACAGGCTACCCTACAATTTTTATTGGATTTTTAAGGTTACAGTATTTTTACGGTTTTAATGACGAAAAATGTTTGTGTGTTTATTTAATACTTACATAATTAATAATATCAAAATAACAGGCATCACTTAGCTTAAATTGCTATATGATTTTGCAACACGCTTATTACCTATGTTGTGCAGCAGTAACTTCAATTAATTCTTGTCAACAATTGAGGCGCTCAGACCTCGAATTTTGAGATACAAGTATGACGGCATACTGCTGCCACTGCCACCTACCTTTCATATGCTGAAGTATCAAGAGAAATGGAATATGCCAAAACTCTCATATTCCACCTTTAAAATTCGTCCGTAAGGAAAATGAAAATATTGTCAGTGAAAAAATGACATATCCCAATTGTGTGTGCTTTTGTTTATGTCCGCTACGAGTTCGGTGGCGTTGTAGACAATATTTATGTATGAAGCTGAAATCAGTTATATTTTGTATTATCTTCGCGCATCATGTCATGTAGACTCGAAAAATTCTTTTTTTTTATTTTCCATATTTGTACATATATTAGCTTTTGGCTCATATTTGACATATTTTAGTTACTTTTGCATATTATTTTCATATTTCAGAACACGTCTCAGCATATACTCCATATTCGCGCAATATCACATGTCGCCGTGTGACCGAAAGAGATGGGTGAATCTCTTGCGAATAACTGACAAATTTGAAATACATTCCCATTAGCTACTTCTTCCGATATTGAACGCAGTTTTAGTCAATATAAATCTATCTTAAGAAACAACAGAAGGCAATTAACTTTCGAACACTTACAACACAATTTTGTTATTCATTGTTTTGGAAACAAAACGAAAACACATTTTTTGTTGTTTTACAGTTAATGTCAATGTAAGCGTACTGTATTTTATGTAGCTCGTGTCGTGTCGTGTTATTTTAAAGGTAATTTTTTGCAATTTCAAGTCCATATTTAACTCTATTTTGGTGAAAATACCTTGCGTATTTACATATTTAGCATATTTTTACTACATATAAATCCGTACTCTGCTAATCAGATATCCACACAACTGGCATGTCTGATGATATCTCATACTGAATCAATGTTTTTAAAGTGTTGACAACTGTCGAGTTATCGTATCTTCTCGATTTCTAAACGCTGGTCTCGACTTCGGGACATCCTTTGTTCAAATGTCATTATACGAGATATGCAACTATGCTTTTCGACCTCTAGTCAGGTAACTGAGGACGTTTGTAAAGCTGCACCGGCTTATAGCGCGGGAACTCTTGATTACAAGCCATCAAGGAGACACATTTGGTGGTTTGGTGTTCCTTCTAGCTGAAACTGAGGGGCGTTCTGTAAAGAATTGAACGATTATAGCTATAATACTCCATTAGAGCACTGCATAACTCTCCATTACTCACAGGGTTTGGGGACCCCGGAAGGGTCTTTGTGGGGATGCTGTGCTGTGGAACGATTGCGTATATATGAATATATGTGTTAATTGACATTACGTACCACGGCGAAACGTGATTTCAGGGTTGACATGTAATAAGGCTACTAACCATGGGCGCCCGCAGAGGCCCGACATTTCTGGAAAGAGTTAATGTAATTAGAATGGTGAAATTGTAAATATATTTTATAACAATATAATATTTTTTCTGTGACTTACAGGCTGTAAGTTACAGCAACTATTACTGTTATCATTCTTATTTATTTAATTATTATTATTATTTGAAATAGGGTTACATTTAAGCTTATAGTTGATTTATGGGTGTCTCTCCCATACTATAATAACAATAGAAAACAAAAACAACAATAATAACAAGAAACAATAATAGCAGTAATAATAGCAATAATAATAATAAGTTTCTGTGACTCTGCCCCCCTGAGAAAAGACTCTCATGGCGTCCTTGGCTCTCACCCAATTCACGGCATATCCATGGCACTGAATCTGCATGAATGTGTGTTAACGACGCTCTGGCGACTGTTGTATGTTCTTTCTTTCCTGTCCCATCAGTGCCACGTGACTCATTCATCTAAATCATCTAGGTTTTGTCATTCTAATGATATTAGGATGTGAATGCAAAACTTGGAACTAAGAGCACCAGTCACATGCTTCTTGAATCTTATGAGCCGGCCCCGTGGCGGAGTGGGTAACACATCGCGGTAGGACACAAGGGGTCCCCGGGTTCGAAAACCGGCCTGGGCATGGATGTTTGTCACTGTCCATTCATCAATTAAATATTTTTCTGATGATTTTTTTAAAGAATTAGTGAGGAGATCACGTTTATTATTTCGCATAGTATCAGTTTGAGATTTTTGAGAAAGAACATTATGAATGGAATACTAACACAGACATGTCGTGAAAAAAGCCTTCTTTTATTCTTCTCTAGTGTGTCTATCATTTGTTTGTTAGTGTTTCTCCTAATTAAGAGATGTCAGGTTTTAGTTTTTGCAAATAGCGTAAAATGAGGTGTATGGAGAGAATTCAAACACATCAGACAGACTAATGGTTCAGATGCTGAAAAAGTTTTATGGTACTTACTGTGGAATAGGTTGGTTCCTATAAGTCTACTATTTACAAACCTTTGCAACAATATCAAATTAGAATTGAAGTTATGTCGGTACAGAAATAATACAGTAATTGTAAAGTATTTCGTCCAGAGAAATTTAAGTACATACACACGCACACACGCATGCACAACTGGAGATCTACTGCTACAAATGGAACATAGCAGTGACGTCACAGCAGATGACAAACCAGGATTTGAGTCTAAACATCGGGCCAACGTGTATTTCTCCTATCTAAATCAATGGGTTTTTCCATCGGAAGGGTAGCTTTAATTATTGGGACAGCAGTTATGAAACAAAATTATTGTGCATATCGTACATCAATGTAAAGATGAGATTTCGGAGAATACGTCTATATATCACACCATGGGCGTATATATAGCTCACGCAAGGTGAAAGTTCAACTTTTGGTTCAATTAGGGTTCCTATATTTCATAAGTGAAAATCCGGGATACTACTTACCGGTAGCTTGTTAGCGAGCGGGGAGTGGAGGGCTGGACCCGATAACGTTGTATGTATGTACAACATAATTGTCATTTACATCACACATTGTGTGGGAACTTTATTTGAAAACTGTGGACCAAAGCACTGACTCTTTATAGTAAGCAGGTTACTATGGAGTGGAAGAGAATCGTAACTGAAAATCAGGACTGCTTGCAGACGGCGGCGCCATCGTGAAGTCAAAAGATGTTTGCAGCACCTTCTTGTAACTCGATAACTCTTGTATTATGGAGAGGGAGCTGTTCAATGTAGAGTTAGATTGCTTTGTAAAATGAGCATTTTAAAATTACGTCCACACATTTAAATATAAAAAAAGTTCAGGAAAGTATAGTCTTAATCATTTTTTCTTTCCCACTCGATTCCAGGACATTTGTGCTTCCCGAAGAAATTATTCGGAACATTGGGACAAATGATACCATTCCGGGATTGTCCCTGAAAATCTGGGACGTATAGCGTCACTAGGTATAATCTGCCTATCAAAATCCACTCTGCCACCACATGAAATTAAATTAATTCTATCTACGAACTTCTAACTTTTCTACATAAAATGAGCAGAATATGCTTTTGAAAAAGCTAATCCCACCTTCTCTTTAAAAAAGAATTACACTGTTAGAATTAGTCTTTTCCTCCTTGCTACAAAATTGAAAATAACACCATCGGTGTTATCTTAATATTCGTATGTATGCACACTTAACAGTGCAGGGTCCATTAGCCGAGGATCTCCCGTTGAATTGCGAGGACATTATTTCAATCTCCTTAATGTTAAACACATCCTCTCGCGTGTTGAAGATGAAACTGACAGTATAGCCAAGATCACCAACAATTTGTGAATATTTGAGTACAAGAGCTTGTCACATTTTTATACTGCCTACAATGCAGACCCTGGACATATCTTTTCAATTACTGTTTGCCACACTTTTCATTCAGTTTTGAAAACGTAAAAAATATCAATCAGGCCATTCAACATTTTGACACACTGTTCCAATGAATGAGGAATGGGCATTTCATATTGGAAAAAGGTGTTGCAATTTTTCAATGTGTTGACTGTTTTCAGAGAAACTTGGGTTCATTTCTACTACAAAATGGTTCAAAAATGGACAACAGTAAAGTTTCTACTATTAGTGTATACGATTTCACATGTTACCCTACTGAGTATTGATACTTTTCTGTCCATCTTGTGTCAAACAACTTGAGAACGTTACCGAACTTCCCTAGCTATCTTGCACTGCATGTTTTTTACAACCAAATTACTTTGAGAAGATTGATTTATTTATTTGCATTATTTTACTTCGCTTCTTGTGCCACTTTTAGCTAATTTCCGAAGATCGGGATGAGTGATGACATGATGACATGATGAAATTGATGAATGGACACCCACTAACGCCCATGCCCATTCCGGGTTTCGAACCTGGGACTCACGTTGTGCTAACCACGGGGGGCTGCTCCTTTGAGAAGACTCGAGGGGAAAAAATATAACTGATTTGACAGTCTCAACATTGCAGAAAATCCACAGAAATGGGCAATAGTCAGGGTTAAGGTATATGCTGAACAATTTACAAAAATTGCTTTTGGGCACTTCTTTGAAATTATCTATCTATCTCACCCCCTTGATTCTACCACTCGTTACATCAGCACTATCATATTATTCACCAACTATTTTTTTTTTCTAAATCCACACCTACTCAACCCAGAGAGAGTAGAAGTACTAATAGCTGAAGCTAACCCAGATGCTGTTACAATCTCCAATAGGGACAAGTTTCCCATTTTGATCTAGAGTTTGGAAAATGGTTTATCGACTTTCGGGATTATCAAACAGTTGGGAAATTTCAAATTATCCAAAAATTAGAACCTGTGGAATACTTAAATCTTGAATGGTAAAAAACATATCGGGAACTTCTAATGAAATTATAATGTTCGCGCTATAAGTTCACAAGCAGCTGCTTAGGGCAGAAATTATATGTGGCATTATAGAATTTGTGAAATATCAAGAGTTTTCTGAGTATTTTTCAGAGAAATTCCGAAACTATCAGAAAATTACAGACATTTATTTTGCAGTCCCATCTGGTGTGTGGAATTAATTTATTTGCAATCCGTATCCCGTTCTATGTGCTTGTAATTTATGAGAACAAAATAAGTCTGAAGAAATTTTTACGAACAAGTATCTGCACATAGCAGATAGAACAGATAATCTGGTAATTTTACTGATCCAAAGGGGGGTTTGGACCCGTTGAACCCCCCTTAAATACGCCCTTGTATCACACATATCTTACAGAGAATAAGGTAAAGAATAACCGGAGTAAGAAAATCATGCATTTTTATACAAAGCTTGGACATTCCAGTTCCGAGAACAGCAGAAGCCGGCCCGAAGCTCACCCGATCTCAAGCAAGACCGGAGCAAGCCATTAGGTAATGGCTCAAGTCAGTCACGCTCCCGCTATGGATGATGGGACACCAGCAGCCTCAGGCGATTGAAGCGGCGGCGCCCATTGGCTGCGATTCAGGATCGGATTCCGGTTGGAGCGTTCGCTTTACTCGGTTTCCTACTCCATTTATTCTTTACATTCTTATATGTAGCTTTGTTTGGACTCATGACGTCACACTAATATGGTCCATTCAGAAGGAAGACCCAAGACCAGATGGGTTAGTAGTGACAATAAGATGCATGAATATTCAAGATTGGAAGAGAAATGTGTGGAATTGAGACGGATGGAAGATATTAATTGAGCAAGATAAAGAGCATAAAGCCATAATAATAATTATAAGTTTGTTTGTGTATGTATGAATTACTCAAGAATCAAGAACAAATACAGAATGTATTTGTTACGTTAAATTTTCAAGGCTAACACACTGATTTCATTTTCTGTTCATAGATGGCAGGGACGCTTTCTTTGGTGTAAAACTACATATTTTTTACAGAAACTGCAAGTTTTGTATTCTTAGAATTAAGAAGAATGTTTTCTTTATTTCTATTATTATTAATCAAACTACTTAACCTTGAAAATGTTGTTCATTTTATTAGTACATTATAATTTACATAGAGTTCCTCCTGTAATTTGTTGGATAGGTCTCTAAAAGTATATGAACACACAATGTGGCATACGTTGAAAATAACAATCAAACATGAAATGATTTTTTTCAAAGGTTAAATAGTACCCCCTATTTATACCTGGATAGAGATACATAAAGTACTGTTAACGTGTCTAGATCTGTGTAACTATGCTTTAAAAAAAGGACAGGCGTATGCCATACTGAATACCAATATAAATTTTACTTAAACAACCTTATTTTCTGTTCTTCGTAAAAATATTTACGTTTTCAATTTCGCAAATTAGATTTTCGCTTTCATCTTACGTTTGAGACAAAAAAAATATTGAGAATGTTTTAAAGTACTGAAGCGATTTTACTACCATGAGAGATGACACGGCTTATCTTCAGAATGAGGACGTTTTTCTCGTGAGAGACTTCCTCATTCTGTTTCTGTATGGTTGTATGTCTCTCCAGTGTTTCGTGCAAGGACTTTCTGATTCTCATGGGTTCCGGGTTCGAATCCCGGCCTGGTTAGTGTCCCTTCATCAATTTATCAGTTCATCACTCACCCCCTTCTTCGCCATTAGCCAAAGGAGGCAGAAAAGCGAAGTAAACTAAACCAAACCAAACAAACAATCGACGAGCGCTAGCGCGTACCGTTGTTCATAGGAATGACTAATAAGTGACATGTATGGACAAGTAGGAGACAACGTATGTACTAACTAACTTACTCTCTAACCTTCTAAAACCCGAAGGTTTATGGCTGCAGCAACACATCTGTCCATATCCTGAGCAAGATCAATCCAATCTTTTCCATCCTTACCGATTTCCTTTAGGTCTATCTCAACGTTGTCGCTCCATCTTCGTCTTGGCATTCCTACAGGTCTCTTACCATCAGGTCTCCCAACGAGAATCCTGTAAACTATTCTAATATCTCCATTCGTGGTCTACCGATCTAAGTTTTCTTGATTTAATTATTGCAATAATATCTGGACATGAATACAAATTACATACATACATACTATTTATAGCTAGTGTTTTTAACAAAATGCGATACATCTTTGTGGTACTATCACTGTTACATGTCTTATAGTGTAAAAGGATCCTCGCGTCTGACTGCAGGTTTGAATACACTATATTAATTAACCCGTCTTTCTATTTTGGTAATGTTACGCCACTTTCTACTTCTTGGTTTAATCGCGTCAATGACGATAATATGATGAAGTGATGAAATGGGTGATGGGACATGATTGTTAGTCGAGAGTATACTGCTGTATACGGTGTATCCCCTGTCGTTATCCTTACTCATTAGCGTTACAATGCGTCATAGGAGTGCACACGGGAGGCACGGAGGTCCACAGATTTTTTCCAGGGGATCAAACGAGGCATATTGCCCTCATCATAGTCAAGAAACACCACTTGAGTTTGAAATTATCACGTTCTCGCACCCCCATTATGATAATTAATGCAAATTACTATGGCTGAAATCAAATTATAGGGTAAAAGAAGGGATGTTCGCCATGCTGGGAATTTCGCCGTACTTGTGGTTTTTGTAATCGTACATAGAAACTATAGGTTGGAAACACTTACTGATGCCTGTAAAAAATCAAGTAACATGTGCCTTGTTTCCACTGAAAACTACAGTGTGGTGAGCGAACTAGCAAGAAAGCAGTACAGTTTGGAATGCGCAGTTCCGTCTACACAGAAGATAGGTGCCGAATTTCAACACTACGTTGGAAATTGTCATTTCGTGGCAGATAAGAATTATTTTTCTTCAATTTAATTATTGATATCGTAACCTCAAACCTTAAAAATGTCGTGAAAAGATTTGCTTTGGAAAGCGTGCATGTACAAGTAAACATAAGTCGTTTTCTTTCTACTATGCATTTGCTGGTAAATTCGACAGTGTAACAGAAAATGTGTCGAATTTCCCTTCTTACAGGCGATATTTCACACACAACTTGTTCACAATGCATATGAACATTTAGGCCTATGTTTCTTAAACATGTGTGTATTGTATCTTTATAAGCAGTTTTGTATTGTCATTTGTTGGTCTTTAACACTTTGTTGTCTGACTTATTGACAACAACTTGGTATTTCATTCACTTAAACTGACGATAAAATGATAAATAAGTTATATGACGAATTTCCCAGCATGTGGCGGGAATTTCGCCACTTTTTCTCATTTTAGTATTTTTAATATTACGTCATAAGTATAAGTAACACAGTATTTATGTTATATTCCTCATAATCCATAATGACTACTTGTTGTATTGTATAAATTTTGTCCTTCTCCCGCAATTCGTTTAGAAGGAAAAAAACGAAAAGCATTTTGGTGGCGAACTTCCCCTCCTTTACCCTATGTGTGAAATATGTACTTTTTGTTTGACATTCATTTTTCAGGGTGAGGTGGGGCCATCCCCCCCACCTTCCTTCCGAACGTCCATGCACTATATACATCACTTACAAATTTATTGTAGAGGAATCTTATTGCCGTTATGAAACGATATTATGCTCTTAAAGAAACTGAAGTATCTTCAAGCCTATGAAAGTTCCAAGGAACTATGGGAGGGGAGATGCACTATTTTCTACGTAATTGAACTATAATATGCCTAAAAATTACACTAAGGGGATTTTCGGTTGGTACGGGCACACTCTGTATACGCCCCTGTTTCGTACCCATCAAAACAGTAAACAGTGAGATGGACTAAGGTGTTTCTTTCCCGACTGAACCTTCATCAAAGTTTTGCCGGGAGGTGGCAATTTCATACAAAAGTAGGGGGGGGGGGCAATATTGACAATATTTGTTTTACGTATAATGATATCTACTTCTTGAGGAATTTGGGGGGCGGAAAGTGTCTCCCCACCCAAGTCGGCGCTTATGTGTTCCCCCCCCCTAATCAGAGGATCTGCGCACGCCTTTCGTTTCCTTATTTTTTTAAATTTAATTCATGTAAATTTATGGTTAAATATCTCTCGTTTAACGTGATTGGGATCAAATTGCTGAGAAGAGGATGAATACAGCATTTTATCGCTTTTGTTTGACTGTAATTATGAAAACCAAAGCAGAAGTTAGGCTTAACAGGACCTGAGATTTCGAAGTATCGAGTAAGACCAGTGCGAAAGTTTCAACAATGTTCTTGTTTCAATTGGCAGGGAACTACATGTATTTCAATTTTAAACATAATGCGAAAATGTAGAATTTTGGCGTTTTCGTATTGCTCAATGTAAGTAGTACATCTTCAAAGTATTTTCTTCGTAGTCTTTCATTTCTAGTGTAATTAGGAGTATTATTAAAGTTTTTAACAGTAAATAAACCGTTAATTCGCAAAAGTAATATCAACAAGAAAATAAAATACAATAACATGCTATAGCTACTGTAGCCTATAAAATAGTTGTCTGCTTTTGTGTTAAATTGCTATGTCATTAAAATAAGCGTCTTTTTATTTTGAGAATACTTCTCTACTGTAATACTTCTTTTTTAAAAAGAAAAATAAGTCTGACTCACAGCACTTTACTGATCAACACAACAGCTATTTCCTTTATCACTAGAACTTAAACTGTCATCTGTTGACAGTTGAATGAATCTCTGATTGACTTCACGTTTTCTGTTAACAGATTCACTTGTATAGATCTGGTTTCTGTTTATAAGTCCTTTTTTTTAAAAAGTGACTTACACCACTGTAATTTTAACCCGTCCATATGTCTTTTCATGCCAAGTATGGTCATATCATCATCAGTATTCTACCACGAATGAGAAATTATTTCATCTATATATTCAGAGTGCGAATTAACGGGGAAGCTTGCGGGGATTTCCTCCCTCAAAAAATTTTATCCCCGTCAAAAAAAATATTTTTATATCTGCCAGGCATGTGTTTATTCCCTTCAAAGAAAATGGAGTTGAAACATATATAACATATAACATATATAATACCATTAACTATATAACAAAAACAATTCAAAAATCATTCGTGTCTGGTCCAATCATCAAAAATTTCTTTGCCGAAAAGTATGCACCTTGTACATTAAACTGCCCAACCTCACCGAGCCAAGACACAGGCTGTTGTCCACTTCAGTTTTCATGGCATACTGCTGGAATCTCACGTGTATTAAAAAGCCTACAAGAAATGTACGTAGGTTAGATGGACATTTAAGGTTCAACTTGGCAAGAGTTTGTTTTTTAGAATGTGAATATAGTAAATGTTTCTAAATTATGTGTAAATATTATCATAAGATCAGTGGCGGCGATTAGGGGGCGTTGGGTGCATTCCCCCACTTTTTGTCACATTTTCCCCCACACTATGGTAAATCTTATCTACAAAGAGAAGTAAGCTGCCATGGCCTCCCCCCTCACTTTTGGCACCTTTTTCCTCCAGTTTTGAAACCCAATCTCCGCCACTGTATAAGATTAATGACCTGGGTTAGAACCAATGTTTTAAGGTACCTAGAGCCGCAAGGAAACAAGCTGACTGGTAACATACAAATACGCATTAAAAAATCAACTACCGAAATGAAATCACAATACCTTATTGAGTGGGCATCCCCATTAAAACAATAATCTTAATTCACACAGTGCTATATTTAGTGATTTAATGGAAGCATAAGAAATAGTTAATGGAAACATGGTCTCAACGTCTCACGATACGTAACTTGTACCCGTGCAGTGCCTGATCTATAAAACGCACACCTCGCAGTGCGGGGTGAGGGGGTGGGGATCTGGGATTAGCAAGCCTTTAGGGGGCCATTGCCATGTCCTTTGCATACTTAAATATGTGTACGTAAAGCAGTAATTGCAGTAATTTGTCCAACACCGCAGAGCAGAGTGCAGCACCTAAGTTTTTGTAAGTAAGTTTTATAAGTTTCATCTGCACATGATTTTGCAGAACCTTTGTATGAGAAGTACAATACCTTGCTCTTCATAGGTACACCGACACCCGTGGCAAAGTGGTTATCTCTGCTCGCCACGACTCCATGGGCTCCGGGTTGGAACCCCGGCATAGGTGTTCTTCGTGAGTGTTCCTTCATCATTTACATTCTATGATCACGCATCCTCATCGTAGCGATTAGCTAAAGGTGGAAGAAAAGAGACGCTAAATAATAGAAATCTATAAAATCTTTCCAGAAGTTGTGACGTTTTTCTGCGCGAGTCGTAATAAAACTATTACGTTTAAAGTACGCGTAGAAAAGCATCACATTTCCTCCTTCGTCGTACGCCTTGCGTCTGTTTTTGTGGTTATTGGTTGTGCGACATACCGCTAGAGGTCTCCTCTGTTTTTGCTCAGTGCTGCGATTACGAGCGTGCAAGCACGGCAGTTCCGAACCAGCTGGCACTCACGAAACCTGCCAGCGAGCCTTGGAGGAAAAGAGAGACGGAGAGTATGACGCGTGTTTAGAACGGAATAGGAACTCGCGGGACGATACTTCACTATTCGCCGTTGACTACGCGCAGGGCTATTGGACTGTCTCTACATTCGGACTATTACACAAAAGTGCCTCGTTTTTGTTATCACGTCTCTTGGTGCAAGACATGGAAGAACAGTATTTTTCGTAGAGAAGCGAAAGCCGAAGAGCGGAGTTTCGTCAGACCTTAGGACAGCTGGATTGCCGTATTCTTCAAGGTACCATTCGCCGCTAGGACCATTTGATTGCGAGGACGTTTTGACTGAGAAGGAAGTTCGAGCGAGGTATCCAGAAACTACGTGCGAGGATGATGAGCGAACCAGAGGGACACCAAATGCCTATTTGATTCTATGGAGCCGGAGTTTGATTGGTCAGAGGGACGAGTTCTATCATGGTGATTGAGGTATGTACTTTATCAACACCCTCCTTTTTGACATATGGTGAAAAGTGAAATGTGCTGGATTCACTTAAATTTCTGACACGGATCACGAATTTGAATATTGCAAGGAACAAGATACGAACCGCGAAACCTTCGAATTACCAGGCAATTAACGACATAAATATTGTTGGTCAAAAATGAGTCGTCGTCGTTCTTCGTAATAAAGAAACGTAAAGGAGGCGTTCGAACTTTAAATGTTGAGCAAGCAAGGCGTACACTGGCGTAATTTGGTAAATCATTTCAGGGGAGGGAGAATACTGTTTGAATATAACGATTGATTGGCACACGTAAAGATAAAATAAACGGGAGCGCCAAAGTTAAAAGGGATAATTGGTTACAATGAAAAGAGCGAACATTAATGTACTGTTGAAGAATGACTTTGTTAAATTTTAGATGTTATGAATACAAAAGTGTTTTTTGAGTATTGCATTTCTTGTTCATCTCTCTTACGGTTTAATGTATAAATCTCGTAACAAAGAAGAGATCAATGTTGAACCTATTTGAAGATTAATTGTCGGAGTTAAATGGGAAGGGTTGTTAATGATTATCCAATGTACTTGTTATTTGATTGAAACGTTAATCGAGCTTCGTTGAGTGATTAACGTAATAAATTCAGACCTGGTGTCTCAAATTGAATATTGCTCTATTTTTATACCCTAATTCAAACAAATGCAAATGTGCCTCATTTAGAATTTGTAAATTAATTGATTTGTATTGCAACCAATTGTTCGGAGACGGACGTGTTGACATACGTACATACATACGTATACGTATTTCCACTCGTCAAGCTAGTGTGAATTTTCCCAGTAATCTTGAATGTATTTTTGCTAGGTGTCTTTTGATGTATTCCATATTTTCAGGCATCTTCTACATTAAGCTGGTTCTCATTAGAGACTGAGGAGACAGTGCTAAACACTTGTCAAAGGGCTCAAAAAAACCGCGACTTTTGTAACTGGTTGGTTCTTTTGTTTTTTAGCGTACGTTTATTAAATTGATCCCGGACCAATTACACGCTTTCCAGAAATTTTGATTGCTTTTTATACGTACGCAACCAGCACGTTACAGAGTGTGTGTGTGTGTGAGTGTGTGTGTGCATGTGTAGCGGCAATTGGGTGAAAAATCTGGGAGATCATAGTGCGGGGGAAAATGTTGCAAAAGTGGTAGGCAACTTCCCCCCACGTCCCCACTTAATCGCCGATATTGCACAAACATTGAGCAAACTGAATAACAGCAAACGCTTTGACATTTCATTTCACAAGTACGTGTATTTTATATTTTATAGAAGGGGCCTTTGCGAGAGGGGCCAATATTTGAAGATCCGCCACTGACCCTGTGCGAAATTTGGAACTACAGCACTACAAGGAACCTCTCGTTACGCTGACTCTGAGAAATTCAGGAAAGGCAAATACACAACGTGAATAAAACTTGAATTTGGATGGAATAAATAGCAAGTCTCCAAGCTGAGCTGTAAATTAAAAAAAGTCCAGTCCCGAGCTCTCTTGAAGATCCGGCATGCTGAATTTAACTCACGGACATCATTAATTGTGCATTTTAAGCATCTACGGAAGCTACTTTGCATTTTCACGCCTTTGCAAGCTGCCCTTGGTACTTATTTACAGCCTTAATTGTACGGATAACTTTACCACCAGGTGTAGCTGCGTGACACAATGTAGCTCACTAGCCACATCACGGGTATATCTTACATAAATATCACTAGAAGGCAGAACAAGAAAGGGAGGTGAAAAGTAGCAATTTGATGTTATTTTATTGCTTGGTTCGTCTTCACCTGTTCTCTTCAACACCAGCTTGTTTCTTCTGTTCCTGTGCAGCTTCTTTTCCAAAGTTCGTTCTATAAAAATTAGACAACTAGAGTGTTTGTGCCTACTGAAATGTCTTCGTATGGTTGTAATTGACTAAGTTTGAATTTGTATTTTAAGTCCACTTTATGCACAAATAGGTTAATCGAGAAGAGTTTAAGTAGGATCAGAACCAATATGCTATGTGTCTCTACCGAGTATTGAACCCGGGACATCTTGTTTCCAAGGCGGCGACGCAAATGGGATACAAGATGGAGGAAATAGTCGCAGGTTTTTTTCTGCTTATGAATATGGTTGCCTTTAAGATTTTCGTTTCAATCTTCCTTCAAACTTTCTTCCTTCCTCTGTTTTACCTCTTTTTCCCTTTCCCTTCTTTCACTTGTTTTCACTATTTCGTTTGTTGTTTCTTAACTTTCATTTCTTTCTGTATGTCTTTCTACCATTTTCGATTTTTAATTCTGTCTCATTTTCTATTTACTTTCTTCACTATCACTCCATGTCTGTGAGATTCTTGCTCTGTTGTAAACGACCCTGAAAATTGCCCAGGTATGTCATTTTGGTGCTCTAAGCATATTTCACGTGCGCACCCATGGCCTCCTATGCAGTGGCAACATATCGCGAGGCCTTAGGCGAGATTAGAATACGCCCTCGGTTTTTTACATTTGAAATCTCAATGTGAATCGATACAAAATAAGCAGGGATTCGTCAGCAATTTATCATATTTAAATTATAATAATACATTGTCAACGAAAATGATATTTAATAGTTTTACTTGTCCTAAAAATGTCAATTCAACAGCATTTCGGATCTACCATCTGTTCCACACCCCCACTCAAAAAAATCCTGCGTACGAGGAAGGAAGGACACAACGCAAGCATTTAAGTGCTCACACTTGCTTCATGGCGGTTGGAGGTGCTGTATTGTTAACTTTTTAAATCGGGAGTGCAAGGTCAAGAGAAAGAAGAAAATAAAAGACGAAGTGCTTTTTGTTCATGAAAATATTAAATGGGTAAAAATGTTCAAGCAAGCTATCGTGAATTTTGCGTAAATGTTTCTCATGAGAAATACGACAATAATTTTACCCTTTTTCGGGCACCCTTAGGCTTTGTAACGGTTGTCGGGCCTGTGCTCAAGCATACCGTTAGGGGTTATGTAACTCAAAACGTCTGGGCTTAGAGCTGAAAAAGAATGCATTATCTAGGTAGGGTCGTAATACTAAATAGGAGAACCTGTAAAGTGTAGACATAATTATGCGCATAAGTAATGATTAACAATAACAATGTTTATTATAGATAACAGATGTGGCTGATATATGCAGAATATCGCGACCTATGTGTTAAGGGAAGGAAGCTGAAATGCGAGAAGGGTGGATTAGCGATACTTAGTAATCTTGAAATGAAGTTCCTTGTCCATCTTCTAAGTGCCTGAAGACAGCCTGGATTTGGCTGGGTGGATAGCCATCTTGGGTTGGAGACTGGACAGCGCCTCCGGCCGTAATTCAGATCTGTTGGTCGACTACCACCCCCTGCCTGACTGGATTATCAGGACTGCACTCTCGACTCTCTGGACTCTCAGAATCAACTGCTCTCCCCAATTCTATATCCTGCCCTTTTTATATTTGTGTATTTCCTTTGTCTCACCCTTAGTTCTCCCATAGGGACATTTGCACTGAGTGGCTTGTGTACTTAGTCTTTTCTAGGAATTAAGGATGTGCAGGTGCCTTTGCACCTTTGAAGGAAGTGATGGGTACTTTGGTACTCATCTGGTGCACCCTTCCTAGAGCAGATGCACTTATGACATCCTGTTGTCTTCAAAGTTCATTCCCAGAATCGCCAGGGCCATATAGCACTCCTGGAATCGCAAAAGCCACAATGACATCTTGTTTTGTGTTTTTTCCTAGTGCACTTGCACCGACCAGGGGAAGGAGTAAAACTGAAGACAGGCAAGATAAGATCGATCCACAGCGCCTTGAGTGCTTCCTGTTCTGAAAACCGTACCCAAATCGAAGTTTACAGAAAGTCATGAACGTGCGGAAACTTGCACGTTACAGCTTATTGCCCCGCCTGCCTATACCTATGTTACGTCCCTGATTTGACGCATTAATTCAAATTGTAACGTTTAACTAGAATTTGAAATCAGATAAAAACAGAATGTATTATTTTCATTGCCTTTTCCATATTTTTCTCACTTTTATTTATTACAATTTTCGTATTAACCTCATTGGACGTGATGCCCCTTTAGCCACGAGGCCCCGGGCGGTCGCCCACTTCTCCCAACCCTTGCTACGCCACTGATCCTATGACTGTTTCTACCACAGGCGTGCGCAGACCCTTTGATTACGACAAAACCCTTGATGAAAGTTCAGTCGGAGAAAGAAAAAACCTCATTCCATCTAATTGTTTTATTGTATCGATGAGTACTTAAACAGGGGCGTATATAGTGTGTGACCGGAACCACCGAAAATCACTCTTTTAGAAGAACTCCAGCTTTCGTGGTGGTTCAGACTAATTTACATATAAACATGATGTCATACAGTAGATTCAAAACAACTACACATAATTTATTCATTTCCAATGTGTGACAATTTATACTGCGACTAGACTAACAAATGAAATGCGTGTTTTAATAACAATTACTTTGCTGGAGAACAAAGTGAGATAGTCCAATTTCATGGGAAATAAACCCGTCTAGTTGCTTGGGACTTTCGTCGGCTTGAAAATACTTTATTTTTTAAAGAGAACAACATTGTTTAATAACGGTAATAAGATTTCTCTACACAAAATTTCTAAGTGACAGTATTAGGAGGGGTAACTGACCCCCCATGCCTCCTCGTTCGCACGCCTATGGTTTCTAGTTGTGTGTCTTCCCGTAACGCCTGTTCAACTAACAGAGTTTCTTTAAATTAGATATTAAAATACAAATGCAGAATTTCTGTTATAATTCCTGATTTAATAAAAAAACTTGCATCAATGTTTACTAGATGTGATTTTTTTTCGTTGCGAATGGCATCAAGAGGCAAAACAGAAACATAAAATAAGAATAATATAAATTATTGACTAAATACCTAACTCTCTGGCCTTCTTAAACCCGAAGTTTAAGCTGCAAAAATACAAACAATCCATTTGTCCCTATCCTGAGCAAGATCAATCCAATATTTTCCATCCTTACCGATTTCCTCTAGATCCATCTCAATATTATCTCTCCATCTTCGTCTTGGTCTTCATACCGGTCTCTTACAATTAGGTCTCCCAACAAGAATCATGTAAACTCTTCTTTTCTCTCCCATTCTTGCCGCATGGCCTGCGCACCTACGTCTTCTTGATTTAATCATTCTAATAATATCAGGACATGAATACAAATTATGTAACTGTCTCCGCTCACCTGTCTACTCATCCCTTTTAGGTCCAAATATTTGTCTAAGGATCTTATTTTCAAATACTATTAATTTATTGTAGATTAGGCACACACAGGAGTTGTACTACGTAGAAATTTTCAGCGAAAAATGCAGACTCGACCAGGACTCGAACCCGAGTCTCTGCCATACCGTGCCATTGCTCTAACCACTTAGCTACCGAGCCGGCCTGGCCTCAATTGATCTTTTCCTATCGCTGTTTTACGTGCGTGGAATCGTCTCTGCTAGTGCTACCGCAACGGGATCTGTTGCCTTTGAAACGCAGTAGACTTCGACGTTGCCTGGTTCCTGCCAGCGTAGAGATGTTAATTATTAAGTTATGTTCCTCTTTGAATGTAATAGACCAAGTTTCCAATCCATATAATATTACAGGCAAAATTGCTATTTTGTATAATATAAATTAGAGATATATATCGTAAATTATGCAGGTCTTCCTGCTATTTTATTTTGATATGACCTTTTCGAGGACACTAGCGTGGTAGATTTAGACACAACAGCTTCCCAGTGCCCAACAACATTTGATATGTGTGTGTTTGTGCATGCTTTTGAACTCTGGACAATAAATACATGTTAAATTTTGTAAATTTCATTCCAGACATGTCAATTTGTATATTCTTTAGAACAATACGTAAACTGTATATCCTTGCACGGAGGAGGCAGCCTGTCATAATAGAAAACCTGGTGGGGGTAAAGATGGCTGAAGTGTGATACTGACCACATCACCTCCACAAATGACCAAGATTGTGATTCACGGCAAATTAGAATATACAGGGAGTTGCTTTAACAACGCGGTACGACACAAGTCATTCAGGTTCGAATTCCGGCATGGGTGTTCTTTGTTAGTTTCCCTTCATCAATGCGTACATGTCATCATTCATCTCCATCGTCGCGATTTGCCAAAATGTGGTAGCATAGCGACGTTAAGTAACACATATCATATCAAAGGGAGTATCTTTACCAGGGGCGCCGAATTTTCAAAATTATTGGGGGGGGGGGGCTCTGATCACTGTAATAAATTAATGAATGACTCATTCTCTTCCTTTTTTAAGATTTGGCCTCAGAGTTCGGAATCTCATAAAAGCCCACTAATTCCTCAAAAATATCAACATTTTTATTCACAGTTCTAATGCAGAATATTAATTGTCCACGGATGGATATGTCACAAGTTTCGTCAACCATAATAGCAAAACATTCCCGCAAAACAGATCTCCCTAATATATCAACGATCTCGTTCTGAATGTCATGTGAGAGCCATTTGTAGCCCAAACGTCCCATTAACTACCCTAGTTCATGCACATCGTCTCTTGAAACTCTTTTTAGTAAAAATTTTAACAATACTCATAATTACATATTTAGTATATAGTAATAAGTCTCTGGTCATAGCCCCCCCCCCCCCCAAAGTTGATGGTTTACCGGTCTCAGACCCCCAAATTGATGGTCTAGAACATTTGAAATGTGTATTTAAAGTTAAGTTCATGTGGCACAATTCAGAGTAAACTTTACAAGAGAAGCAAAATAATACATTAGATCCTCTAAGGCAAAATTATTTGGGGGCTCTGCCCCCACATCGTTAACATCGGGGGCTCGACTCCCCCCCCCCATGCCCCATGAAGTCGGCGCCTATGATCTTTACCTTATGTATATAGTGTGCTAAGGTTTCGTCTTCACCTTATTAACATACTATTAAGCTTTGGGGATATAAGGGGATCTGAACGACTAAATGACTCGCAACATTCTACTTGTCCCACAGACCATTTATTTATAACCTTACTACCGTTGCTATGGAGAGAACCCTCCGAAGTTGGGCGATTTGAGCGTTGTTTAGCCGACATCTAAGAAGGGTTGTTAAAGAATTTCTTGAAAGATTAATATCTTGATACTAAAGTTATTTGGGTTTATGTGGTTGAATTAAATAGTACTTTTCCTCTCTGATTGTCCATTGTTAGTGGACTTTCAGTAAATAGTTACTGAAAAATATCTGCAACAATATTCTTGTCTAAATCATGCCTAGCAATACACTGATAATATCTTCTTCCACACTTGTTACCATGTGAACGATTGTCACTATGGATGACATCAATTTTGTAAGGCAATATCTGCATTCCACTGCTTCCCATATCATGGTTTTTCTTTTTGTATTTCGAGTTTAATAGCTTCCTGAATTTCCTGGAACATGGCGTTGGCCGATTTGTGCAACTACGATCTGAAACCTAGCTTTGAGGAAAGAACAATGAACACTGATCTATTTTCTAAACCCTTCGCCGAGATTTTTCGTCCGGTGAATGTACATGACGGGGTAAGGTTTGAAATCCAAACATATTCTAGCTTAGCAGGAATAGAAATTTGGTATAGGTAGGGTGACCATACGTGCCGTTTTGACCGGGACAGTCCCGTTTCAGAGACGTGTCCCGGTCGTCCCGTCCATATTATTAAAAAGCCACTATTTGTCCCGTTCTATAAAAGTCTAGGAGTTATCTTGAAAACAAAGTCTAAATTGTCTAAATTTGGGACTCACTTCATGCTAAAAAGATGCATTGATTTGCTGGTGTACCAATATTTGTAGAGCAAAATAAGCATGCAGTTTCTTTACGGAATTGCAAAGAGAATTTAAAGTTCCTGTTCCTTGACACAAACTTGAAAGAAAAATCTAAGTTGTGTCTCATATTTGGAGTAAAGTTTTCGGGGATATTTATAAATAATTGATGAAGAATAAATATGTTCTCAACAAGATTAGTTCTAATGCTAAATCGTTACGGGCTAAGGTTCTGTCCCAGATTGGTCCTTCTGGCGTTCCTCAACTTCGGCGTAGGACTAACATGAAAGGTTGTGATCAGAAAGGACTAGAAACTATTATAACAATTAATACGTTTTGACAACTGGAGATCATATTTCATTTATTATTTATGATGTATTATTTTTGTGATCCACGCTTTAATAAATAATAACAATACATTAATAATAACAATAATTGGCAAATTTCTTGTATCGGACAAACTGATTTCTTCAAATTTACAGGAGAAATTACTTACCGAATGCAGTTTCTCTATACTTCTGGAGGTTCGGGGAAGTGTTTTCTCGCATCGTTCATTGAATTTTGCCGGTAAATCATCTATTTTTCGATATAAATGTGTGACCGATGCACGGAAGCTGTTGCATCCATTTCCTTCCAGCCGGATGTTGCCTTTGTGTGATGACGTTATCACGGTCAATGCCGGTCAGTGTTTCCAAACACGTGTTTTTGTAACTGAAGAAGGTACGTTTCCGCAAATCGTTTGTGGGGCTATGTGTCAATTGTTCGTGGGGCTATGTGTCAATGGTTCGTGGGGCTATGCGAGAATGGTGTGTGGTGCTACGCATTTATTTTTCTAAACCAATTTTTAACTATTGTAACCTAAACGTGACCCTACCTAACCTAACCTTATCGGAAATGGTTCGTGGGGCTATCTATCAATGCTTCGTTGGGCTATGCGTCAATGGTTTGTGGGGCTACGTAGGTATTTTTGGGTGCAGTGGGGTGGAAACACTGCATGCCGAGTACGGTAGTGAAACTGTGACCGCCATTTTGCGTGTTACCGAAGGCAAAAAGAAGCGAAGAAAACTTACTCGAAATGTTGCAAATAGTGCTTATTTCCGTGAAATGCCACCTTCAAGAATATTTCAATATGCAGAATACATTGGGATGTCCTGTTTTGGGGTCAAAATATTATGGTCAACCTAGCTACAGGTATTTATCCCGTTCTCTTTGTTACAATTGAACACATCAAGAGCGTAAGATTTCTGGCGGTTTAACTCTTCCCAAAATACGTCCTAAATAATAGTAGTAGTAATACCAATAAAGAATGAAAAATGGGCTTTCTTCGTTCACTTGTTATATAAGTACAGTCACCGGCAATAAAAATCGGACACCTAGATCCTGAAATATTCGCTTCCCTGCAAGACATTGTGTGTGTTGCCTAATTCTACGGCGATGAGCGGATTTCAATAGCAACTTCTACCACCGCCGTATGGTTATGCAACACATATAGGGTAACGCCTTGCAGGGAATCAACTATTTCAGGATCTAAGTGCCCTATTGATACGCACCCACTTATTGTATCATTTTAACTGTTTAATATGTTAATTGTCTATGATGACGTAATATGTTTTGTTCAATTGGTTAGTCTGTTATGGTTATGGACTAACCTTAAAACATTTGATTGTGGGTTGTGAGGTGAGAGATATTATGAATGTTGCTGGATAATGGAAGTGATTTTGGAAATGTGAATGTATTAATTTGTGTAGTCAAGAACAATTATGACCTTAATACAATTTTGTTTGTAATAAGGGGTTTAATTGCGAGTGCAAGTGTAATATATTAACATTAACTGACATCTAAATATATTTTTTGTGTGCGAGAGTTATTAAGGTTTACGTAAACATATCCTTATCTGATTTCCCACAACCTGAGGGCTTCATAGTAGGCTGATAAGTCTCATGCTCGCCGTCGAGGAATAAAAGTAGATCCATTGAGAATAAACAGGAACGTAACACCATTTATATTGCTGGTGGCTGTACGGTGGGATACATAAGTACTACCAAGCAAATTGTCCATCAGAATGTTTATTCTCTTTGTTCTACCCAACGAGAGCGTCAAGAATTGAAATGAAATGGCAAACAGGCAGCTGACATCCTCTAATGAAAGTAAGTAATGGACAATTTGCCGAGCAATACTTATGCATCCCACTGTACAAGCACACACACACGCGCGCGCGCACACACACACACACACACACACACACACACACACACACACACACAGGGTATTCATTGATTGACTGCTACCACAGAAGTGAATCAGTACAAAAATTAAGTAGACTAACACATTATACATTAACGAACACAGATAGGGAAAGCACGAATATTACTTTCAGTCACCAACTATTTTATTTTATCTTCCAGAGCCCGGGATGTTCGAAACTGTGCGGGGAAACCAATCAAGAGCCCCAACAAAATATTCCACACGACGGCGGAACAACGACTATAGGTTTTAAGTACAATAATGGGATAATCGTAGCCGCTGATTCTCGCACCACATTGGCGGACTATATTTGTAAGTAGAAATGAAAGTTGAAGTTGGTGTCAGAAGGGAACAGAGGGAGACAGTTCCCCCAGGTCGACCATTTAACCCCCAGAACACAAGAAAAACATGCTAAATCAATGCTCTTATAGCCCAAACAAACATTACATGGTATATTTCGGTGTGTCCAAGGGGGAGTTTCTGAGTGTCACAACCCCCACCTTACGCCCAGTCAAAGGCAGGAAGAAATGGCAAAATGAGGGTTTAGTACAAGAAACTATACGTACCCCTCTTTTAGAATACCCTGGCACGCCACTAGCTAGAGCTCTTGTGTTGATACAACCAGTGGCTTATTTAGGGGGCAACTGGATTGAGCCCCTTCCTGAAATGTCCTCGGCACAAAAAATTAATTAAAAATAACATGATAGCAACTAATACACTAAAGAAATAAAACTGTGACAATCAGGTTTATTAAAAACTTAACTGCGCCACCTATATTACTGATAACAATTTTATGAAGATTTAACAATTGCATCGGCAGGTTTAAGAAGGGAATAAGTACAAAAAGTAAATTTGTGGGAGATAAAAAAAAACCTGTATAAGTGGGAGAGTGTGCGTCCAAGAACAA
This sequence comes from Lepisma saccharinum, assembly GCF_977018435.1. Lineage (NCBI taxonomy): Eukaryota > Metazoa > Arthropoda > Insecta > Zygentoma > Lepismatidae > Lepisma > Lepisma saccharinum. The sequence goes on from NC_139246.1 coordinate 48,204,687, forward strand.
CAAAATTCGTACTGGAACGTGAGAACCCTGTGTATTTATAGAGGAGTATGTGAAAAACAATGTACATGTAACCAGAACTTATATGAAATGTAAAAAAAGTGGTGGATTTATTTCCTTCTTAAAACGTATGAAGTTTTTGCTGGGGGAAAAAACGGGAATAAAGTGTACAATAGAAAATGAAATATATTCTCGTGTAGTTTACAACACGAAAGTGCACAATGGAATGAATAATAGAAAATAATGTCAAAATTTTGGAAATTTGACGGCAAGTCAAACAACAAACAGTCATTCATTCATCCACCGACTGATCTTCATCGTGGTGAGAAGTTGTGGTCCAAATTACCATGACGTCGTAGAAAGGTTTTTTGTTGTCTGGAATATAGGGGATGATTTTCCTAACATCATTCACATTTTTTTCGTTGATTGGTAATGTGGCATTGTAAGCTGCATCCGTGGGGACTGTCACAGGTCCGAGATTCATTTCCTTCTTGCAACTTACGTTGATTTCAGGGTACTTTATCATCCTCTGCTTTTTATATCTTTCTTCACACTCACGTGTAGAGCGACGCTCTCCGATGATGTGGAGTACAAAAGTAATGTTGCCATTTTTGATCTTCATTCCTTCTTAAACCTACCGATTCAATTATAGAAACAGCTGCATAGTAAAAATTAGAGCACTGCGTCGGCTACATGTTCATCTACAAGCACGGCCTCCCCTATGGCATAGTGGTAACATCATCGCCAGTCCCGGATCTACAATTCTTGGGCCCCCCGCAAAATATTACCAAAGGACTCCTCTTTCTACCTACCATTACACACACACACTCATGCATATATATAATGTATGTATGTGTGTGCGATTCTTGATTTCATGTTAATACCCTAGAGGGTGATTCAAAAGTCCCTTAACACCTCCTATAAAAAGTAAAGGAGGTCATGATAGAAACAGGTTTGGCTTAGGGGTAACCACATTGGTGTGTTCCAAGCGGACGTTCGCCATACTTGTGGCCACCAAATTGAATTCAACTCGAAATTTTTAATTGGGAAGGGCGTGATGTGATATATACATATGGTTGTTTCATAAATGACTTTACAACTTTGCAATTATATAGAAATTTATTCACACGACTTACAGAGCTGGTTTTGGTGTCATTTTGTTGCAAAATATACCAACGTTTACTGCCTCCCAGATGGCGCAGTGGTAGCGTCGTCGCCTTGTAATCAAGGGGTCCCTGGTTAGATACCCGGTGGAGGCACATAGTGGTTCGGATCCCACTTTAAACTGTAGGTCAAGTCCCGATTAGCCTTACTGTGCATAAACTGGACTTAAAACACCAAATCAATCAATCAATCAAGTTTTTACCCTATAAGTTAGTAAGGTTCAATGTGACTTCCATTGGTAATTTGGCAGACATCCCATCTGAAGTCAAATTCTTGCTGCGGCATGTCAGGTGTAACTTCCCCAACTGCAGCGTAGATTCTTGCTCTGAGATCAGCGAGTGTAACAGGTAGGGGCGTTCTGAAAAATGTATCCTTGATAAATCCCCAGAAGTAAAAATGGAGAAGTGTCAGGTCTGGTGAACGAGGTCGCCATGCAATCGGCCCACCTCGACCTATCCACTGATTTGGAAAGCAGTTACTGAGGAAACCCCGGACGTCGTTCAAATAGTGTGGCGGTGCGCCGTCTTTCTCGAAGTGAATTTGCAAACATTGAAAACACTCACTGGAAATCAGTGAAGGCAGCCGTTTTGGTACAACTGCCGCTAGCACTATCGGTGGTGTGATTCGGAACTAAGCTACTACGTGAGTCAAAACTTGATGTATTTTCCTACAAAATGGCACCAAAACCAGCTCTGTGAGGCCTGTGAATAAATGTACATATGATTACAAAGTTGTAAAGTCCTTTGTGAATCACATTGTATATATGACACTGTTTTCTCACACCTGGAACATGATACATTTGTTACAATCATGCAGTCATATTTTTTTTCCTCATTGAAGGTTGAAGTAACCTTCATCACTGCATTTCTCGTGAAATTCTAGCTTGATTTGATTGTAGTCTGACTGCAACGGGGGAGACCCAGGGTGGGTGATGTAAAGTCGGAATTTAGGGCCCACCCAGCCTCAAATCAAATGGTACCCCCGGGGGGGGGTATAGGAGGCCGGAGCGTGGTGCTGATCACATCACCTCCAAGATGGTCGGCATAGAAAATATGTGTCTAGATTTATTTTTTACATACGCATATACGAACCCTTTAGTATGTCAATGGCTTAGGCCCCCCTAAAGGCTTACTTGTCTCCGCGATCGATTTCACTTTACACTATAGGTCCAGTCCCGATTATCCTGTATGTGCATAAAGTGGACTTAAAATAAAAATTCAAGAAACAGTACAAGCAGGGGCGTACTGGTCCACTTTATGCACAGACAGGCTAATCGGGACTGGGCGTACAGTTTAAAGTGGGATCTGAACCACTGTGCAATGAACCTCCACCGGGTATCGAACACGGGTTGTGAGCATGTAGAACTCCAGTCTCAATTCAGAATTAACTATACATTAGTGAACAAAAACCAATATTAATAATAATAATGATGAAAATTATAATAACAACAAAAAGCCAATAATGACGATGATGATGAGGATAATAATAATAATAATAATAATAATAATAATAATAATAATAATAATAATAATAATAATAATAATTTCAGCCTCCAAGAACGTGAAGAAGGTAATAGAAATCAACAGGTACATGCTAGCAACCATTGCTGGAGGCGCTGCCGACTGCCGCAACTGGTGTCGAATACTGAGTTTGAAAAGTCGTATGTATGAGTACCAGTACAGAAACAAGATGAAAGTTTCGTTAGCTGCAAAGCTCTCTGCAGAAACGTTTCAGCAGGTGAAGAAAAGCGGCTTGAAACTCAGCATGCACTTACTCTTAGCCGGGTGGAACGGAGCCAATGAGGTGAGAGCAGTGTTTCCAAAGTTGTAGCTACTTCAAGTAAAATAGTTATTCAGTTTTCAGTTACCTATTTGATTGATTGATTGATTGTTTATTTTACTTCCTTTTTATGCCACTTTTGGCTAATTTGGAAGATGATGATGACTGGTGATAAAATGAAAAGGATGACGGGACAATTACAAATACAAATGGACAGCACACAAGTCCAACAGAGGAATATACTGGCCTAGGTTCAGACGCCAAACCCTCGTTAGTCTGCGAAATGCAGTCCAGGGTGTACAACATGAAAAGAGGTTCACATTTGATATTTGTTTATGAGCAGAAGTCTAAGCAGCGGCAATTGTTTAGAAGATTCTCTAGACTTTAGAAAGGTCTTTCATAGGGAGCCTTCTTTATCAGTACCTTCCCTGTCCCTCTTGCAGCCTCTCGTTCGTTAACATTGGGGGGCTCGAGCCCCCCCAAGCCCCATGGAGTCGGCGCCTATGCTGTTACTTCAAAAAGTAACTACTTTAATTCTAGAGTTACTTTATTCCGGAGAAGCATAAACGACCGCAGGATTTTTTCCAGAGAAGAACAAGCAAGGTATTTTTTTCCCCGGGGGGGAAGGGGTCGGTGTGGCAAATGAGACATATTTCCTCCCCATAATAGGGCTACACCATTAAAAATCGCTGCTTCAGTTTAAAGATATCATGCTCCTGCAACTTCCTTTCAATAATTAACATAAACTACTGTGACTGAAATGAAATTATATATATAACATCTAATTTTAGGGTGCCATGAACTTTGTAACCCCCCTTTCGGATATTCAAGGAAAAACTGGTGCAAGTGGTCTGTTCTTTCTCTCAGATGACATCAATATATTAATATCAGTTTTCATTAAATTATAATTAATGGAATATATTTTTGCACATATAGCTGTAGCCCTTTAGTTGCAAGCTCTTTACCCTTGTCGCCCGAGAAACCTTTTACCTTACCGAGCGAAGCGGTCCTGTTTTGGCGGATATCCACTGCATACCTACCGCCACACATGAGCCGTAATGTCGGTATTTGTCGCGCGAGAATTCAGAAATGAGAATAACTTCATCAAAAATCGTTTCCAGTGTATGAATCACGAACATGGGTAGGCCACATGACTTAAAATACTAGTTTAAAAGCACAGTGAAACGATAATTTTAGGTAGACTTTGGAGGAAAAGTGTGCTTAAATAATTTTAGGAAAAATGACACCGAAAAGTAAGAAAAGTAAGAAAATTTTGGATAGAAATAACATCGAAAAAATTGAGGGTCCTACTAATCACCCATTCATTCTTTGTGTGTCTTTGCAGGATCCAGCATTGTACTTCGTGGCTCAAAATGGCCGGCGCTTGGAGGGAAATGTTTTCGCTACAGGCTCCGGTAGTCCATACGCGGTTTCGATCCTCGAATCGGGTTACAAGTGGTGCTTAGATGATGAAGAGGCTGTTGAATTGGCCAATAGAGCCATTTATCATTCGACCTACAGGGATAGCATGAGTGGAGGGATGATAACTGGTAAGTGCTTCTGTTGCGTCAAAAGCAGTGTTGCCAATAATAAATTCAATCTTTTCAAAGTATTTCGTCATGTAAATTACTCCAACAAAAAATAATAATAGCTTAATAATACAGTCCCTACCAAAGTTTAAGACCACCTTGTCATGTGTTTTTCAGACAAACAGAAATATTACATATGCGCGTGCTTTTCATGAAATAAAAACTTTAATACAAAATTGGAACTATTATGTAATGTTATTGAAAGGTACATCAAGATCAAGAAAGTGTAAGGGCATATTAATGCACTTATAACTAATAGATGCAACTAAAGGTACAATTTGTAAAATCATTAAATCTGAACTTTAAAAATATACTTGGAAACAAACATTTCTCCTGAAATTAGATGAATGAAGTGTGAAATTTTAATAGTCAATAGGTCCACCTTTAAGTTTCAAGCACATTTACACACGTTTTCTCATGCTGCGGACCAATTTCTGTCATTCTTGGGGCGTAATCTCATTCCATACTTCGGAGATCTTTTCACGAAGTTCCTGGACATTCCTTGGCTGTCGTCTGGCTACACGAAGACTAATAGTATTCCATAGGTGTTCTATAGGATTCAGGTCCAGACTTCGTGCTGGCCAAGACGACAATGAGATTTCCCTCGCTTGAATCCAAGCTACTGTTGCTGCTGACGTGTGGCAAGTCTCGTGATAATCCGGTTCTCGCGTACAGACGTTACCCTGGGGCGGCCGCAGTGTGGTTTATCAATCACTGTGCCTTGCTGCTTGAATTTGTTTAATGTGTTCGCCACGCAGGTTTTACTCACATTCAATGCGACTGCAATTTCTCTATGAGACTTTTGCATCTGTACATACCAATTATTTGTCATTTCACAGTCACGGGCATTCAACTAATGACTCATAAAATTCGTTCACTCCAGCGCAGAGGAAGATATTGTCATCTAAAGACCACTCAGTTTTTGCTGTATTTTTTTATTTTTCGAATTTTATATAAAAAAATATAAAACACGAGAATTTTTTTTTATTCTTTTTTTGCGCCAAAACCTGCGTTCATGTTCCACAATACTGGAAAAAATTCAGTACTGTCATAACGACGTCGGTTACGTGTATACACATTCATCTGTACTTCAAAATGCTGGATTTTTCAGTTAAGAAGTTAGATTTTCCACTTTCGTATCTCAAGAACTACAAGACGTATACCAATATTTTTTCGGCAATATATGCCTCACACACTATATTACTTCCATACAATTTCACTCCATATTTGTACCAAAAACTTTGTGTCAGGATTCATTTATATGAAAAAAGTTGGTGGTCTTAAACTTTTGGTAGGGACTGTAATTTACATTTGGCCTGGACACAATCAATATCTTCACATTGATTTTTTTTTAAAAAAATACTATAATAAAACAATTAGAATAAGCTGAATGTATCACTGTGCTCTTAAATATCTTATTATCTGGTAGCTATATTTTTCGCAAAGTGTACAATTTAAAACCAATATTCTTCATTTCCATTCAGTCAATCAATCCTATTACTTCTGTAAGATTTTGCTTTCTATGACGTAGATAAAAACGATAATAATAAATGTAACCAATGTTCAAGTTCTTTTACCGATGATTTCCATTTTTATAATATAAAGGGAAGAAATCGGATTGAAACGGGAAATTTTGCACCTACAAAAGGGAAATTCTGTTCTTGAATTGTGGCAACACTGAACAAATGAGGTGCTGTCCAGTACTCAGTTGGTAAAACGACAAAAGGGTTCCTTTTTTCTTACAAGGGAGGTTATCTAAGTGTCCCCCCCTTCGATTTCCATGAAACTTGGCAGGTGTATAAAGCGGCCCAAATTAAGAAATGCATGTTTTTGTGTTTCAGCCAAAAAAAATTGTTTTAGTGGTCAGATCCCCACTTCAATTTGACCTCATCTTGACATTTGAGGGGGGTTTTGCCCCTAAAACAGTTTTTTAGCCGAAACAAAAAAAACACGTATTTCTTCCTTTGGGCCCCTCTATACACCTGCCAAGTTTCATCGAAATCGGAGGGGGACACTTAGATAACCTCCCTTGTTAGTATGCAATGTTAATTGAACATTTTCCATTGTCTAGTGTTTTAAACTATATACGCGTATATTCTAACACTAAGTTTCTAGAGAGCACATCTTCTTTTGTCTTCAGGTAAACAAACATAATTTTTTTCGGCTGTGTGGATCGAACCTACGACAGACCTGTCATTTTACTACAAAGAGGTTTATCTGTTGCCAAACTCTCTTCAGCGTAGTACACCCTGGCATGGGTGCCTGCAGGAGGGGGGCGGGCAGCTTGCCCTGTCTGAGATTCCTGGAAAGAGTTAATATAATTCGAATGGTGAAATTGTTTTTTATTATTATTATAACAAGGAAGTATTGTTTTCACTATAATAATAATAATAATTATTATTATTGTTTGAAGTAAGGTTACATTTAAGCTTATAGTCTATTTTACACCTATCAGAGACAGCTTTTTGTCCTACATGAATTAATGTAAGTATACATTTATGGAAATTGTATATATATATAGCTATACAGAATATGGACATTTTTACTATGTATTTTTATAAAAAAGCATAAAAAGGAGTAGTAGTGATAGTAATGTAATAATAATAATAATAATAATAATAATAATAATAATAATAATAAAATTTTCTATGACTGCACCCCCCCCCCCCCGACCAAAATCCTGCAGGCGCCCTTGCGGCCTGGACTGTATTTTGCAGTCTAACGAGGTTCTGGCGTCAGCACTTTGGCTATTTGCAGCCATCGGATTAGGGGAAGGTCGGATGGTATCGGACACCTTAGCTTTCAAAAAATTTCAATTTTTTGGACAGTTAAAATTAATTGAATTACACATTGTATGAAACTTTATTCTTATTCCAATCCATTCCTTAAAACACACTGTTCGAAAAATATGAACACTTAATTTATTTTGCGGTTTCTAAAGTCTTCGTTTTTTTTTGTACTTTTGATATTTGGAGGGTGGTATCGGACAGAAACAGTATGTAAAGAAAAACTTGTTTATTGACTTGATAAACACAATTTATTTGTGAGTGATGCATCGGAGAAAGTTCTGGAAGATCCCACTATTGACTGTGCATGGTTTTATTAGGATTTCATGCCCTGCTTCCACAAGTTTATATCCATCCTCTAGTGTACATTTCGGAACTGATTATCTCTCACCTGCTTCCCTAATTGTCATTTCCTTAGTCATTACTTTCTTCTTAGCTTCTTTCATGCTGCTTTCTTACCATTTTTCTCAAATATTTTTCCATAGTTATCTTAAACAAAACACAATCATAAGAATCCACATCTCACTGATCATAAAGATTGTCCGATATCACCCGCGACCTGTTTGTCCGATTCCACCCGAACGACACGCCATCAAAAATCAACAACAAAACGAGCATTAGCAAAACTAGAGGAATTTGGATCGTACAACTTACAGCGTAATAGGTTATGTCTGCAATAGTGAACTAAAAACCTAGTTTCACTTACTTCAGATGAAGTTACTAGTTGTTGAAATTATCTCCGTGCAGCAAGAAACACCAGAAACTTAACAAAATGTACAACAGCTCAGGCTTCGACTTCCAATATGGTGAGGTCCCACCTCTCATAATTCAGTGAACATGCCAGTTGCATGACAAGTGCTGCCTCAAGCAGCAAATGCTTGAACGACTCTTGTCCGATACCAGCCGCTGTCCGATATCTCCCGACCTTCCCTATACGGGGGTTAAACCCCTTTGCGTGACTAAAATCAACGCTTGTCTCTGAGGACTAGCATGTCCTTACTCACGTTAAAAGCTGAGGCTGTAAAGGGGCACTCAGCACACATAAAGGCAGCAGAGGATTATGCTGATTGTACAAGTAGGTCCAGAAGCCAGGGCCTCGGTGGCGTGCAGAAATACAGTTTACCGGATAATCTTCCGTGGGATTTGTGTTGTGTCTTAGCCATGTGTGTTTGTGATTGTCATTTTATCAATTCCATGTTATCACTTTTCATTCCCATTTTCGTGATTAGCCAAAAGTAACAGAAAAGGGAAGAAAACTAAAAGAAATCAACAAGCAACAACTCGTAACAACTCGAAACGAAAGCTACAAGACAGATTTCTTTACACCGAGACGATTAAGTGAATCTACATGAAACGTGTTACAAATGTGAAATATTAATGTATATTTCCGGTCTTTCTCTTTCTCAGTCTATCAAATTTCCTGTGACGGCAGTTGGGAAAAGGTTGCAGAAAACGACTGCTTCGACCTACGTTCGAAATACGCACCTTACCAAAAGACTAACGAAACTTTCATGTAAATACTCTCAATTTTCATTGTCGAAATTTCTACATTCCGGAGGCAAATTGTATTGAAAAACTGATTGATGGTAATAAAAATTTGGTTCTTGTCAAACGTGTAGTTATAGTTGAAGTCCTGATTCGAACACCACTTTACTCGAAATAACGTTCCGAAAGATCAGTTTCCCCCTGACAAACCATGTGCCAAGTCCACGTGGAGCCCAGTATATCCTCTCCTACAAACTTTCCCACCAATAGCGTCCGTTTTAGAAACTGACAGTACTTGTCAAGTCCACGTGGAGTAAATAAGATGTTGCCAATTCAGTTTTTTTTTCATAACGTGAGGTTGCGGTTATGTTTGCTAGGTTGTGCTATTACGTTGTGCTATTTTTTTATTTTAATTTAATGTGGGTGTGCAACGTCGTTGCAGTTCGTTTTGGATGTCTTAAACACTGCAGGTATAAGTGCAACAGCGCTTCTCGGAAAAACAAGTTCTGGCTCGAAACCAGATGCGCGTCCTGTCGGCTTCCTCTGGGGTTGTGTCAAAGATACCGAACTGGCGTTCGAATCAGGATTTGAACTTTACTGTATATGAATCTCCTGTACATAATTTCATCATCATGTAGTTATTGTATATATTATATGATTTTTTTAAAACTACTTCCTCCGTAAAATCTTTAGAGCTTTTAAATTTAGTGCTAAAGTGCAAAGAATAAATTGCTGAAACTAACTTCTGTCATTAACTTACCAACCATGCGAGGCAGTGGCGGCGATTATGGAGGCGAGGGGGGCAGTTGCCTCCTCACTTTTCGCCACTTTTGCCCTCGCACTATGTTAGACCTTATCTACAAAGGAAATATACTGTCTTTGCCCCCCAGTTTTTGCAACCTTGCCCCCCCCCCCCGGTTTTGGAACCCAATCGCCGCCACTGTAGGAAAATTAGCACAAGTTCCTGAAAATTTCAGCCCGTAAATCATTCCGTTCTGCATGAAAAATGGTCGGTGTATTATGTGTGGTAATAAGTACTTTTATTTCGTATTCTCCGTATTATGCGTTGCTTTTCTGACATTTTTGGTCAAATCGCGATTGTATCTTGTGTAAAGTCTACAGCGATTACTTTGTTCGTAGCTCACTACATTTTAACCCCTCCCTCATCGTTGTTTGTTATTCAGAGTCGCATTTTTCTCCTTTTAGGCTAATCGCGACGACGCTATGAAAAAGTGATGACACAAAGAAAGCTCTAACTGGGATTCGAACCCAGAACCCCTGGCGTCGTATGCGGTATGCTACCCAAAGTGTTCTAAAGGGTGCTTGAGCCATCTTGAACATTTCCAAATTGTCTTTCTCGTCATAATAATTGCTGCACAGCTTAACATGGGTGGCGATCTGCAGGATACAGCACACTTAATATCAGCAACTGTGTCTGGTGCCGTCACTGAATGTCTAGTACTACGGGGGAGGGGGGGGGGGGGGTTCGAAATGCATCGGCTGTAATTTTCTCCCATATTGAATCACAAGATGTAGACACTTGTGATTTACGAACGTAGAAAATTCCATTCATCTGTCTATGGCCTCATAAAACGAAGGACAAATTCATTCACATTGTCTGAAATTTATATGAGTAAAGTACCCAGAGAGGGGGGAGATTTAATGCTGAAAATTCCAGGGAAACAAAAGACAGGATGGTAAGGTTTTGTCTCAGGAAATAAAAATGAAACATAAATCGTATTATCCCAAACTACTGATGGAAAATATTAGCGCTATTCATCTAACGATACCATTACAAATCGACTGGGAGCTGTGTGAAATATACTGGAATAAAAAGAAATATATACATATAGCCAGTACTTGTTTTTCAAACTTAAAATGTGGATGTGACATATTAACATGAGTTTCATCACACAAGTTTTTTTTATGGGCTTGAGTCCATCTGGGTTCAGTCTCTGGGTTTTCGGGCTGTGTATAGGACCGATGGCAACCCACCATCGTGAGGAAATTGGGAACATGCAAGTGAGTAGCGTAACCCAATCTGGGAAATCTCCTGTAACGGCTGAGGGTTCGACGTGTTGACCCCACGTCACTCCATTAACGGTTGAAGATCTCCATACCTCTGGGCAGCATTGTGGGAGGCAGACTGGCAGTCGGGAGATAGGCCAAGGCCCTTCCAGGGCTGTAGAGCAGTGGTTCTCAACCTTTTTCATTCGGGGATCAACCTTGTGTTTATGTAAATTTTCTTATAAGATTTTGTCGGTAGATATCTGCATGTTAGTTGATATTCAGTAAGGCTATAATACGAATTCTCGCTCTATCCTGTACGTTGGTACCTTTAGTTTGATTTGCAATGTGGTTTGCCTCAGTTGTTTTTGTTTTGTTCACACGAGTTAGGTAAAATGATAGTGACGTGAAGGTGGGATAATCTACGTAGTGAGTACTACGTATTACACCACAGAACTAGCATGTTTTAAAACTGTTTGTTCTAAGCATATATTTCTGTTTTCTTGAGACTTTCTTTACATTAAGAACCATTATTTTGAAATTTCAAAAAAAAAGTTATATTTGGATAAATGTATTTTTTGATTGGCTTGTTTGGAAATCAACAACATCCCAAACTTTTGTTCTGTTATACTGTTAATATAAGACTGTTTGCATATATACATTCAATTGTTTTGATGGTACATTGTTGCTTTCCATTGTTATGCGGCAACAAAGAGAGTTCAAAATGCATTTTTTTTCCTGTTTTCGGCCCTTAATATCTTTGCTAAGCAACACTACCCCAAAAATTTGTTTACTGGGCATTGAAGCTCACTATTAGGACAAGCTACCTGATATAGCACATTACTGGGATATTGATGCTGTTAGCAGATATAACCCTTTGAATACTCAAAAATTGCGAAATCCGCATTTTTAGAATTAGGCCTATCTCAAAACAACATCAAGGTAAAAGTACGCTATGTATGCCAACTTGTAGGTGAATATATGTACGAACACCAGGAAATGAAAAAAAAACTTTGGGGCCTGGTCCCATTTTCGAGAAAATAATTTTTAAGGCATTAAGAAATGTCAATGTAAATTATCACACTTCCTCCCCTATCAGAAAGTGGAACATACCTTTCTCCTCCCTTTCTTTGTTCCAAATGGAACAGTCCTTGTCTTGACAAGTTGTGGGACAGTTTTCATTTTCCTTTTTTTGATAGATAGCGTAGTGGTAACGTCGCTTCCTTCTATTATAGGTGTCCCTGGTACTGGTTTGATGCAAGGTCCCACTTTAAACTGTAGGTCCCCAGTCCCGATTTTTCTACCTGTGCATATAGTGGCTTATAGCTGTACTAGTGTTGTACCAAGGACTTTCTATTCATTTCTTCCATCTTTTCTTGCTTTGACATTCTTCTTTCTGAGCCAAAGAGGGGTTATGATCACCCCCCACCTCAGCACACCACGACGCCAGGGGTCCCGGGTTTGAATCCCGGTCTAGGGATGATTGTTCTTTGTGAGTGACGCTTTAATAATTTCATATCATCATCACTCATTCTCATTGTCGCGATTAGCCAAAAGTGGTAGAAAAGCGACGTAAAATAACTTAATATCAAGCAATCAATCTCAAATAGGCCTATAGGAAAAAGCAGGTTTATAATATTTCTATCTTGTTTAATATTGTTATTGCAAATACCCAACGCGCTTTTGTCATCATCTTGGCAATTGCTTTAAAGCAATTTTAAAACATCAGACACAAATTTATATTTTCGGGTACTTCTTTGAATTGTGATGCGGACAAGCCTTCAAAAAGTGATCAGTTCTCCCGTCTGAAAGAAGTAGATGACGAAACGTGCAACAAGTAGGCTATTCCATAAAAGGTGAAGCCGTTAGGACAATTCTTACGTTAAATGAAAATGTTCCAACGTAATATTTTCTTTCCACCTGGACAAATGTTTGCGCTAAGTAAATCATGAACAATCAGGCAAGAAGAAGATCACTTGACTATCAGTTGACTACAGCTTTTAACCACGGGGCATGTTCCATGAACTAATTACAACATTTCCAGGCATAGTTTTTCCTTCCAGTTCACAAATCATAGAAAGCCATTGAATGATGAAAAGAGGGACACATTTGAATTAATTGAAAAATGAACTGAGCACCTGCATAACCCAGATTATGTTCATCAATCTATCGAAATCGTAATTGTAATGAGGAAGTGTTGGGAAAGTCTGCAGAAATTACGTCTGTAAAATTCAGTATGTCTACAATGTAGATGAACTAATTGACAGTACATAAATATGCATGAAGAGGAAACTGCAGCAATATCCAGATGGAATGGCAAGGCACTGACTAGAATGCAGCGCTTGAAGTGGAAATTCCTAGATGGGAGGAAATTTGATCGAGAAATTGGACAAGTTGAGTGGAGGGGGCACTTCTTTGAATTAACACGTTGACCGTGAGGACCAATCGGCAATACCATTCCGAAGTTTTGACATCCACCCCAAGAAAGAATCTGTTGCAAGAAGCAGAACAAAGAAAGAAGAGTTTGAAGAGGAAGGGAAACATAACCATATCGAAGTTTAAAAGTAGGTTTCAAGATAAAGATGTGCTAGGAAGACGGACGGGAACATCGACACTGAAGCTGTCTGCTTCCATCACAGTTCATCGACGAAGATAGTATTTAAGATGCAGAGCTATATCATGATGACAGTTCAGTTGACTGTAATTCCTTTCCTGAGTTCAATGATACTCAGAACGTTGTGTCTATTTTGCGTGGAATTTGGTCGGGAAAGGGAGTTGTGGTACAGATGTGTGCTCTGCTCGAGGTGGGTACATGCAGATTGCAGTGATACAGACAGATTGTACACCATTGTCAATGCGATTTTTTTTTTGCGTAATATTCCCCGCATGAGTGGGCAACGGTACACTCTGCATCACTTTCATTTTTCCTTTATAACTCTGTAATTTACTTATTTCGATAATCTGTGCCCAACAATGTAATCCTAAATGTATGTAGTATTTTCACTAAGAAAAAGGTCTTTGTAAGTTAATAAATAAGTTCACTCTAACTGTTCAAAGTTATGTGCGTGCAGTTGCCCCGCTCTCCCCTACAATACATATAATATTTTAGAATGATGAAATTGAAAAAGAGCATTAAATTTAGTAATACAAATTAATTTAATTAATTTAGTTTTTAATTAATAAGAGCAGAAACTTACCTGCTTTTTTATAATAAGCTGGGTACACACTATCAGCTTCATAACAGGCAGCTGTGTTGTTAGTGAATGAACTAATTGTTGGTTGAAATCACGAAACTATACTTGCTTCTTGAACCAATTTACATTATAGCTCTTGTCCAGTCTTACGGCAGGCGGTCTGCATTCTGGTAAGTCAAGTGGGGAGCCGGAATACGCCAACCAGACAACAACGGTGGCGCCGAGAGATACGTAGTGGCGGGAGGAAGTACTAGCCACACCTCGTTCTACTGGCTGCTGTGTTTCTTATCGCGCTGGATTGGTCGCTTCCCCGTTCCCCACTTCCCTTACCAGCATGTAGAGCGCCCGCCGTAAGACTGGAAAGAGCTATAGCAAATCTGTAACATGTGACTATATATTGCTATTGGTGGGGGGATAAAATCATCTCCGACAGGGATGAAAATTTACCCTTGTTTCCAAGGATAGTGGGATCTAAGCATTCTCGGCATGGACCTATGTATAATTCACACCGTGTATACAACATTAAATATTTAATATTTTAAATATTTGCAATGAACACCTTCCTGCTACTGTGCTTGTTAAACATGTTTTAAGAATGCCCTGAATAGTCCTTTTACTTCCACTATATGAAGCATCATCAAAGAGATGAGAAAACTTTTTTGTTATTGTTTCTGAAGCATCGAAGAATGTTAAACACGCGCTGAAAACCAGATTCCGCAAATGAGGTAGTGCGTGTTGCCCCGCCCTTTCCTCATTTTCTTCTGGGAACTTGGTGAAGAGAACGTCATCAACGGCATCTATAATTTAAGGGTTGCCAGCGCTCAAGCGGCAATTACTTACATCCAGGCAAACCGCAGAAGATGGCTACCAACTTCCACATTACCACGCCTCCGTATTTTGAAGAAATCTCTTTTAAATTAATTCTGCTTGAACTGAAAGAATGAGAGGTTTACATTGAAGTGGAATTAAGGATTTGTTTTTCTGCAGTTTTCTCCTGTTGCATGTTTCATATTCCCATTCAAAGATGGGGCCATTTATTTACCCTTGTAAAATGTTTCTATAATCGAAGGTTTAATTCTGCTTAATCAAGGTAACTGTCCAAAGTGAATGACAGAGAAACTTAAGAATACGAGAATATTATTTTTATTTCTTAAATTTTGCATACATCAGTTACATTGCAAAGATAAAAATGGTTCTTGTTACATAAATTTCGCTAAAAACTGTAAACATTAATCAACCCGATTGTTTTCGAGATATATTTACCTAGGTAGATGTTCACCAAAGGACATATTACATATCATCTGATGTAAGGGGAAATAAAAAATATATAAATAATTACATGTTACAATATAAAATTAAATATTTTTTTCTTTCTTGGACCCCTCTCCAGTGGCTTAATCGCAACGCTGTCTCCTTCTAATCGGTATCTATCCTCATTGGAGGCACATTGCA
The DNA here is from genome assembly GCF_977018435.1 of Lepisma saccharinum. NCBI lineage: Eukaryota > Metazoa > Arthropoda > Insecta > Zygentoma > Lepismatidae > Lepisma > Lepisma saccharinum. Next base: position 48,220,140 of record NC_139246.1, read on the forward strand.
CGCTGGTTCGGATCCAAATTTTAGTTGTACGTACATCAAACCCAGAGGATGTTGTATCGAGAGTGAATAGAAAATCTGAGATATTAATATTAATTATAATATTCTAATAATTTATGAATATGTTGGAGGTAGTTTCGCTTGTATTGCTTATGCGAATAACTTATTTTTTGTATACCATGCATTGTATCATCACTGAACTTTATCTGTTAAAGAAATGGGTATCATTAACACAATAATATAGGCAGAAATTTTTGCATCTCTGAATAATGTACAGTGTCACAAACTTAAACCAACTGCATACCAGAACATTGTGTTGATTCTGCATCCATTATACCCCCAGAGCCAGTGTTTGGATGAGACTAGTTAGTAGTAACTAACTACGCAACAAGTAACAGTTACTACTTCTTTTGACGAATCCTAATTGTAACTAGCTACCTTTAAAATTAAGTAGCTGTAACTGTAACTCAGTTACTTTTTGAACGAAGATAGTGTAACTCAGTTGTTTTTTGAGCCAAGTTACTGTAACTCAGTTACTTTTTCAACCAATTAACTGTAACCAGTTACTTTTTGAACCAATTAACTGTAAATCAGTTACTTTTTGAACCAAGATAATGTAACTCAGTTACTTTTTGAATCAATTAACCGTAACTCAGTTACTTTTTGAACCAAGGTAGTTTAACTCAGTTACTTTTTGAACCAAGATAGTGTAACTCAATTACTTTTTGAACCAAGATAGTGTAACTCAGTTACTTTTTTGAACCAATTAACTATAACTCAGTTACTTTTTGAACCAAGTAACTGTAAACCAGTTACTTTTTGAACCAATTAACTGTAACTCAGTTACTTTTTGAACCAATTAACTGTAACTTAGTTACTTTTTGAACCAATTAACTGTAAATCAGTTACTTTTTGAACCAAGTAACTGTAACTCAGTTACTTTTGAACCAAATAACTGTAACTCAGTTACTTTTTTAACCAAGTAACTCTAACTCAGTTACTTTTTGAACCAAGTAACTGTAACTCAGTTTCTTGTTGAACCAATTAACTGTAACTCAGTTACTTTTTAACCCAGTAACTGTAACTCAGTTACTTTTTGAACCAATTAGCTGTAACTCCGTTACTTTTTTAACCAATTAACTGTCACCCAGTTACTTTTTGAACCAAGATAGTGTAACTCAGTTACTCTTTAAACCAAGACAGTGTAAGTGTAACTCACATCAGTTACTTTTTGAACCAAGTAACTGCAACTCAGTTACTTATAAAATGTAACTTTCTGAAAATTACTCGGAGCATAGACGCAAACTTCGAAGACGTGAGGCACTGGTGCTCAAAAAGTATTCAACGGGACCAGAATTTTTATTTCTGTGCGCCTATACAATATCAGATAACATTTTTAATGGACAATAACACTCGTATCCAACAATAAAATTTATAGATTTTTCTTCTCTAAAGCTTAAATTAGTTTAATCGATAATCTCAATGAGATCACACCTAAAGGTTCACTATGCTAACATACTGCAAGAACCACACAATTACATAATAGATTTAACAAAAGAAACATTCTTTCAAAAAACCTGTTTTTGAAACACGTGTTATAGTTGTTCTTTTGTGTTTCTCATTTCACAATAATGATTTAGTGAAGTCTTTTTTTGTTTGTCTTTTATTGACAAGATGTAATGAACGATAAAAAGCGACAGTACAAGTCACGTTACGAAATTTCACACCAAGACTGCTTTTACAGAGCCACAATTTCTTTTGAAATACTAAAATTGATCATTACAGACACTGGCGTACTCAGGGGGGAGCTGGTGAGGCTATAGCCCCTCCGAAGCTTTGAGAAAATAAAAGTTTTCAAATTAAAGCAGTAAAGATCTCTGGAAAAACCAAAGTTCTAACTGAAACCCTTCCTCTCAAAATGTACCCCCGATTACAACTTTTAAAACGAAGGTTACAAATGGTAATTATGAAATATGTTCATTCATCATTAAGCATTGCAATAATGCAATAGATGTCGTCATCAGTACAAATATACTACATAATACAAGAATAGCATAAGCATATGTAAAATCCATAATACAAGAATAGTATAAACATACAAATATAAGACATAATACAAGAATAGTTAAACATACAAATATAAGACATAATTCAAAAATAGTATAAACATACAAATATAAGACATAATACAAGAATAATATAAACATACAAATATAAGACATAATACAAGAATAGTATAGCCTAAACATACAAATATAAGACATAATGCAAGAATAGTATAAACATACAAATATAAGACATAATGCAAGAATAGTATAAACATACAAATATAAAACATAATACAAGAATAGTATAAACATACAAATGTAAGAAATAATACAAGAATAGCATAAACATGCAAACATAAATATAGAGGGTGAGTATGTGCAGGACTGGATTACATGTATTACGAGTTCTAGAAATTTAAATCATCTTTGAATGCAGAATAAATTGAGGACTAAATGTGGTAAACGTTGTAAGTGCCAAAAGCGAAAGTGTTGGGAAATCACATCGTTCCCACATCAGCCCGTAAGAACGTGGACACTAGTGACCTCTTTACACGCCCTTTGAACTACTTGTACTTAGAGGGCTACCAGCCACAATTCACGTTTACCACATTATAAAGCATGGCACAATTCACAGTTTAACGTGGAAAACGGTGTTTGAATTATTGTGGCACCAATTTTAGTCTTCAATTCATCTATTGGATAGAAAATCTTTTCTCCTAGACAGTCTTGCAGTACCCTTCTAAATTTTTCAAGGGGTGTATGGTGAGCTGTTAAAAGTTTAATTCCTATGTGTTTGTAATTATTTTGTACTTTGCTTAGCCTGGTTAATGGTACGTCTAACTTATAACTGAATCTTGTGTTGTGTCTGTGTACAGACTTTCTTACATAGTATTTATGAATATTTTCTTTGGCAAACATTAGGCAGCTAGGCTAGGCATGGAACAGTCACCCTCTCCCCGAAGACGCAGCCCTTTCCGAAACAAATTTCTGCATTCGCTAGTGTCTACGAACACAATGAAACGTGTTTCAACCTGTTGTAAGAGTGATTAATTTATGTTAGAATATGTAGAGTTATATTGGACAAGTGTGGGTTAGGTATGTTTAAGTTTCGTTAAGTTAGGTTAATTGTGGAGGAGTGGTTGGCGTAGTCCACTAAACGAGCTAACGTACTTAAACTAAAATAACCCTCCAAACGATTGAAACCATCGAGTTTTTGGTTTATTTACTTCTAACATATTGTTATGATTGAGGTTCGTCAATATGATGTACAATCATGTTATAATCAAGATGCGAAAAGGAAGAAGAACAAATATGTTGAGTAATCGGTTGTTATTTTTTTGATTTTGAGTTGCTGTTTTAAGTTCACTTTATACACAGTAATGCTAATCGGGACTGGACCTACAGTTTGAAATTGAATCCGAGCCAATATGTGCCTCCATCGGATATCGAACTCATAACCCTTTGCTTGCAAGGCGACGACTCTAAGTATGTTGTTGATTACCATAAAGTTGATTTTGAGTACCTTGGATGCCATGTTGTTTGGCGGCGATTAGGGGGGAGCAAGAGAGGGCAGTTGCCCCCCCCCCCCCACACACACACACACTTTTCGCCATTTTTGCCCCCTCACTATGCGAAATCTTATCTACAAAGGGAAATATACTGTGTTTGCCCCGCAGCTTTGCCCCCCAAAGTGTTACTAAACCTCGGATTGTGGTTTGTGTATTTTGTTTCGTCTATTCATTTTTTCACTTCCACATCGGCATTCGTAGCTCTAGATTTCGCACACATATAGGGTTGCTATATATCATAAGTGAAAATCGGGGACACCGCTGACCGTAAGCCTGGTGGTGTGGTCTCGAGCCGGCAAAGTGGCTACATTGAATGCACACCATAATTTCAGAAATTATTTTGATGGACGCGGAGGAAAATGGAAACGTTGCTTTGTAACGTAATACTAGAAGACATGTTTTTGCAACAACAGTCGCTGAAATTCAAGACTGGAAAAGAATTTTCAGAAAACTGTTTTGTACCTTACATAATAGATTCGTGTAGGATTGTAATTAATAAATAACACAAACTCAACTTATATAGACATAGATTAACTTCTTCTGGTACGTCATCTTGTTTTTCTGCATAGCTCTTCGCTGTGTTTTTTCTAAAGCAAATTTCTTCTCTTGCAAATACATTTATGAAACTAGCCAATTGATAATTTACAAAGGAATTATGGCTACGTCCACCCGTTTAAACAAAAGCAATGTTCATGAAAGTGATTTCCTACCCGATTGCGGAACATTAGTAAGTCCCGATTAAAATTTTTGGGACACTGGGACAAATGATATAATTCCGGCACTGTCCTGGACAATCCGGGAGATGTAGCGTCTCTAATATTGTATCATTTATGTCATTGTACCACCTCCACCACCGCCATTTCTTTGAAATCATTGTCACTGTCCAGGCAGGAGGTTTAACACACACACACACTCTCGCTCTATAGCCTTCTTAAACCCGAAGGTTTATGTCTGCAGCAACACAAGCCTTCCATCTGTCCCTATTCTGGGCAAGATCAATCCAATCTTTCCAATCCTTTACCGATTTCCTTTAGGTCCATCTCAACGTTATCCCTCCATCCTCGTCTTAGCCTTCCTACAGGTCTCCTACCATCAGGCATCCCAACAAGAATCATGTAAACTTCTTTACTCTCCCATTCGTGAGACGGAGGTTTAAGGACGAATGATTTCCAAACTTTACGCTATTCTAAAACCACTAATTTCAATTCTGTAAGGGTAACTTAGAAGATGTTTAGCATTTTTTACTAATTTAATATGACTAAGGTTTTGTGTGAATATATATTACGCACTGCATTCCACTTTAGTTATTTATGAACGTTATATATATTGCGGTAACGCAGTAGGTACTCTGTAAAAACCAAACTCATTTTTCGACCGCCTTGAAAACCTAAAGCCAGCCAACAATTACAATGAGAAAGTCAAAAGACATTGTTACTACGACATTTCTGCTACCTTGTGCAATTTCCATTTAATGTAGAGGCACTTTAAAATCTTTCAGGTAATGAACAGTCACACACGAGTAAGAAAAAAAATGATTGCTGTGCCGGTTTTTAAAAGCTGCCTCCCCCCTCTTTCCGCCATTAACTTAACACCCTGAAAAGTAGTTTGCCATTTCGTTTTACATTGTAGAATGCTACTTCTGAAAATCGCGCTATCTGGCGTCACATTTTCCAATTACGGACGAAGCTTTTACTTCACTTGTTTTTTTGCATGCCTAACAAACTCAAAAGACTACAAAGATGAGATAACATTCATTGTTCTCTTTGGTTTTCCGAGTAGGCGACCAGGATGCTTGACAAATTGTAAACTGCTTCTTCTGGTCAAGTAAAAGCGGCCATCTTTCATTGCACTTACATTGTATGTCTCTTTTTAACAAAAGAACTTAACCTACTGCTGTGTTACCCGTATGAAACAGTTAATATGAAGTATGTGTTCTTACAAATTTAATTTTCGAGATTTTTTAGTAAGTTCTTTGATGTGCAATTAATGATTTCATGGTGTGGGCTAATGTACACTTTGATCTGTATGCCTGAAGTAGAGGAAGATGCACGGTATTTTATAGAATTGCACAGGGCTAGAAATGAGAATTTTCACGAAACTGAACGCTTTACCTTCGTTAAAATTGTGTTGTCTTTCTTTCTTTCTTCTTTTGTCTTTTGCTATTACAATGACGAGATTTACGACTAGTAAAATAACCCACAATATTACATTTAGTTAATAATAGTTAAAAAATAATATAAAATACTGGGTGAGTCAAAAGCCAGGTTACATAGGAAAACAAATACGTGCATACAAAAACGTACACATGATTGATATTAAATGGTTACTGTTACAACACATTCATTATGCGCGCCATCTGCTTGAATGCATGTTTCAGCTCTACGCTTACAGGTGCATAAGATGTCTGCTAGTATGGTGGGGTGATTTTTGGAAAGTTGCCCCTTTGATCCTTTCTTTGAGGTGGTTCAGGCTCTTAGCGTACACAATGGCCTGTACGTGTCCCCGCAAATCCGTGGGTGTTAGGTCAGGTGACCGTGGTGGCCATTTACCTATGTAAACTGACTTTTGACTCACCCTGTACATTGGACACGTGTCTTATGGAATGCATCTCCGTTTATAAATATTAATCACACGAAAATCTTGGCAATTGACAGTGAAACTGCAGATTGCGCAGAACTTGCGTCAGCAAAATATAGATATTTGTAATACATGTGAGTGGCGCTTTTTCGTCAAGGTCAAGTAATGTTCTTGCCGGTCTATTTTAGTTTGAGGTTAATCAGGGAAAATATAAAATCCGGAAGCAGGAAAGAAAAAAGAATGACCATAAAGAGAGAACCCGAGATTGTGTAAAGATCTTGTGCATGAGGTTCAATGGAATCCACAAGCCACGACAAATAATAATAATTAACAAATAAAAAAGTAAAAACAAGAAGCACAAGGCGCAAGAAGATGAAGGAAACATAAACACCATCACCTTCGCGGCACTACACACATACACGTAGAGGGGAAGCTTATATGAATGCTATATTCTTCTTCTCCTTCTTGAGGTGCTACAACTTCATACATTGAATGTTTTGGCCTTCTTAACAACATCTCTCCACTTTTTCCTATCCTGGATGCCCTTCGTCCAGTTCTTTACTTTCACGTCTTAAAAATCTTTAATTATTTCATCTTCCCATCGTTTCTTTGGCTTGCCTAAGGCTCGTGTTCCTAGTGGTTCCATTTATATATTTCTTATACTAATCGTTCATCAGACATTCTATTTACGTGCCCAAACCATCTTAATCTTTGTGATTTTGTGAAAGGTACGATGTTTTCTTTCCTTACTAATGACTTGAATCCTCGTTAGTTCATATTCTTCAATTACCATCAGGTTCCTTCAGAGGATCATACATTCTTAAGTATTTCCTTTCAAATATTAACATTTTCTGCTTACAAGAATCTTTGAGGGTCCAAGTTTCATATGCATCTGCGATTAAGGTTCTTATTGTGCCATGATATAGTCTCAGGTTAGTAGATTTTGATATTAATTTCCTCTTCAATAAAACTAAGTTGGCGAAATATGCTTTATTTTGCTAAATAACTTTTCTCTTTATTTTCTTCTTCACTTGTATTGTCGCCATTTACTACTGAGCCAAAATATTTAAAGGGTCCCAATTCTTCTACTCGCTTTTCGTCTATATTTAGTTCTTGTAATCTGCTTTTACCATTTACACATCTCGGATATTTCATTTTGTGCATATTCATTATGAGACCTATTTTCAAAGCGCCGTTCCGGTCCACTTCGGTCAACTTCGAGCTCTGGTATTGAATCTCAAAGTTCTTTTAAAGGATATGGAACACAAGCAGTGTTGGGAATTTAAATCTACGGGTACGGATGGTAGAGATGGGAAAGTCACTTCACGCACACACACACATACACACGAGTAACTATCGTGGCAAGTCATCTGCACATTAGACCTTTCTAGTGTAACCCAAGCCTTCGGCAGATTTCGGTCCCTGATACACCTTCAGTCTACGAAAGATATAGTAGTGATCGCTGTTCTTCTTTGGTAGAAATGGAGGATGGTGCGATCATTTTTACCCTGTAAGTACAACAAGTAAAGAAAAAAATGATTGTGAAGGTCAAATATACACTAAATCAATGACAAATGCACCGTCCATTGATATTCCCGCGCAGAAAGCAGTGTGACCAACCTAAAGAAAACAACAGCAAAACTGCAGACAATTACTGACCGGCCCTCGTATGCAGAATCATATTTCCAAGCTTCTATCGTTTGGCATTTTGGTTTTGAATTGCTCTAACATTGGGGAACATTCTTACAACACGGGTTGGAGCAAACTTATAGCCAATTCCATCCTACTATATCCATTATTCGACTTCCTAGTGTATTATGCTTTCTACTGAAAATGCATTAATTTATCACTGTCTCTCTCTCGTTCATTGCATAAACATCTCTGTCGGAGATTGAATAAATTGTGGAAGGATAGGCTACATTTCTTTGAGGAACAACCAATAGCTTGAAGCGATGTTAGTTGCTGGGCGTGGTTTCATCTGACATCACGTCAAATGGCAACTGACAAAGAAGCTTGGGAGAAAATCCTCTAATGTTGAGATATGGAAGCTGGCACGGTTATGATTGAAGTGAAAATGAATGTTTTGGCTGATGTTTTTTCTTTATGCAGAAATAAATCCCCTACTCTTTTATATCTACTTGACTGGATAGTTAGTCATTTGTTTCACTCCTTGCTCCTTTTTCAAAGCTGTTCTTGCTGCTATCATCTGCGTCAGCGAGAGGGGTTTGGCCACCAAGTGTTATTAATTCCAGTAATCTTAACTACCTGTTTTTTCATGTCCTTTAGTCTTTTTTCCATGTTGAAGTGGTTCTTGTGAGTACTCACGGCGAGTATACCACTTTATTCACTGCTGGCGGCGAGCAACAAACGCAATAACAAATGTTAGGCATTTCCAAGAACAAACTGCAAACGTGTTAAATAACTGCTCGTATTTAACCAATGTTCTTCTCCTCAACACGTGAAACTAACCAGCAAACCATGTTGTTACATGCATATTTGTAGTGTAGAACATGGATGCTAATCTCCTTACTTTATTTAATTTGCGGTAACTGCTACCCAAAATGAATAGGATGCCATAGGCTTTATCCTTAATTGTTTAATAGGGGGGGATACAAAGTAAGTATACCAACCAAAGAAGAATGCTTTTACTTCAGTGTATCTTTCATGATGTAGCAATTAGCTGGATTTATTTCGAAATGATGCATGATATTTGATGACTACTTGACATCACATTGAGAACAACACTTCTGACAGTTTTATGTAATTACTTTTACACGTATGTAGTGGAAGTGTACCAAATATAGCCCACATTTTGATTTTGCCGCATATAAAGGGAACTACATTAAGCCAAAATAAATTAATCTAAGGCTTGAAACAGTACGTTATGTACCTGTTTAGTATGTCTCCTCCAGAGCGAGAAAAAAAATGGCTTCATTGTGAAAATCCTATTTTGAAAAACGTTCCTAAAGTGGGCCCCCTTAAATTTAGTACAATTAAAAACAGCAACAGCTTAAATTATAGTGATATAAGCTGAAATACAATGCATGGAAAGCTTTGGAATAAAATTAAACGTTTCCTCAATGTTATAGCACGCAGTATTACATGAAGCTTAAAAAAGAGCCTGAAATAACCCATAGAGAGCACAGAACACACTGCACCAAGAGTGCACCTCTCGTGTCAATCGAGAAGTTTCCAATGCAGAATATGCATTTAGCATCGCCATCATCGAAAACATTTTTCTTAAAACCACAAATTAATCAATCAATTTTACAACTTATTTTCATTTAGATCGTTCGACGCCCAGACCGACTCCCGCCGCCTCCTAACTACGGTTCTGAATTTGATAAGACTATTTTACGAAAAGTATTTTTATTTGCTTAAATTTGAAGTTGTGGGCAGTAATTGCCCCTGCAGGTACACTTGGCCGTCAATGTTTGCCCCCCTTGCCCCTTGGAACTAATTTCCGTCCAAGGTTGGGGGGCAATGCCCTCCTGCCCCACTGTGGTTGCGCCACTGCAAACATGTACATAGGTTTGGCAAGTTACATTTTGTTATTTAAGCTATTGTATGCATACGTGGATAAGTTAGGCAGGCCAGGTTTTGTACTGTTAGCATGTATTTCCCAAGGTGCTAATGCTGTCCCTAGCCGCTTGTTTCTTCGTCTTGTCAAGTTCAGAATTGTAGCTCGGGGCGGCGGCTGTCGGCCCCAAGAGCAGAACGATATAAATGAAAATAAATTTTAAAACTAATTGATTGATTTGTGGTTTTAAGTCCACTTTATGCACAGAAAGGCTAATCGGGACTGGACCTACAGTTTAAAGTGGGATCCGAACCACTGTGACTTCGCCGGGTATCGAACCCGGGACCCCTTCATCACAAGGCGACGATGTTACCACTACACCATCGGGGAGGCACGAAAGTTGTAAAAGAGAGATTGCATTGGCGTCCCGTGGAATTATTATTTCAGCCTGCCAAACAAATCGGATCCAAAAATTTTCTCCTCGCCTTGCTCGCGATATATCATTCTTCTCTGTAATGCATTGTAAATTGCCAGACAGAAAAATAAGACTTGTATTAATTGATTTTGTTTTAAATGCACGAACAATTGTTTTGAAGAAAGGGAGCGTGCACATTTCATATACAATTTATGTAATTTTTGCTTTTGGTTCATTGTGAGATGGATGAAGTGGTTGTGTAATTTATTTAAATAACATAAGTTGTAAACTTTGAATACGTACACAATGTAGTGTCCACATCGCTCCATGTTGCATATACGTATGTGAAACATATATTGTGCATGAAAGTTTTACATGTCAATGTTATATTCAGAATGCATTTATCAAGCATTTTCTTTCCTTTAAAATTAGTTTGTGTGTTTGTTTTCCATTATTAATGTGAAATTGAACATGTTCAAAAATAATTGAAATGTTTTGTTCGAACACAAATGCTTTAACACCAACTTCTACCTCTTTTTCGCATAATTTACAAGGGTAATAACATCTTTGATACTACCACTACCACTAATACAACAAATACTACTACTACTAATAATAATGTTGGTCCCGGGTTGGAATCCCGGCTTGGGAATGGATGTTTGTGAGTGTCCATTCATCAATTTCATCATTTCTTTTTATATACAGAAATGTAACCAGGAAAAAAGTGAGGAAAGTGCCGGTGATGAGAACAGTGTGTGTTCTGTCCTATCACTTAAATGAAGTAAAAATAAAAGTCTTATCTAAAAAACAAGGTAAATGTTAAAATGTAATTTATATAATTTATGTCATATCGCTTTGTTACATTTTTGCATGTAACTATCATTTAACTAATACTGCATGCCGTTAATAGTAAAAATAGTAATACAGAAAGAAAATATTTTTTCATTCTTTATAAACGGTACGGCAGAGCTTGTTTGGCTTAGGGGCGGCAAAGAGGTAAATCCGGTCCTGGATTTGTGTTTGAAAAAAAAAAGTGGTAACAGTATGGTATAGTGAAAACACATTTCTTCAAATTTACAGAAGAAACTACTTATGGAACTGAGTTTCTGTAGACTTTTGGAAGCTCGTGGAAGTGTTTTCTCCCTTCGTTCAACTTATTCGGCCGGTAAATCATGTATTTCTCGACATTAATGTATCCCCGATGCACGAAAGCTATTGCCACCATTATCGTTGACTACGTGAATCAAATGTTCCGTGCGTTCGATTATGTAACCCCCTGTTAGCGCAGCAACCACGCGGTAGTTTTACAAGATGAAGTGTGAAGGTTGCATTGTGATTTTTTTTTACAATTTAATTTTTTATGTTTGCCTAACCTAACTGAACCTAACCTAACCTTCCGTGAATGGTTTGTGGATCAATTGTTGCTTAAAAACCTTCTGTGAATAGTTTGTGCTGCATTTTTCAGTTAATAAGTTTGGAAACACTGCATATCAGCTGACGATAGACAACGTGAGTCAAGATTTTTCCCGCCATATTGTGTGTAACGAAAGCGAAATAGTAACGAACAATAAATACTTGTAATGTTAAAAATTACACTTTCTTCAGTGAAAAAAATAAAAAATGTTCAGCTATGCATAACAGGTAAGTACAAATGTAAATAATTAGGAAATAAACGAGTGAAATGTGTCTTCACTATACCATACTGCTACCAAAAAAATAATTAGGATATGAAACTGATAAGAAATGTAGTACAATTAGATGTATACCGTTGTTTAATTATGAAATCTACGAAAGGCACTACCCAAAATTGACACTGTAGCGTGTCTGCGTGGAGAGTTAATTAAACAAGAATACTTCTTTACAGAAAGTGAGAAGTTGCAGGAGAGCAAAAAGCAATGTGCGTGTGCGTGTGTGTGTGAGTGTGATTTGCTGATTAGATGTTATCTGCAGTGATGCTACCATCTGGAGAGAAAAATCTTAATTACTGAGCCATAATACAGAGAGATTTTGCTGAAACAAGATGTTCTTTGAAGGAGGAGCTTAGTCAAATCTATTTCCCCGTGGACCAACCCATTCTCTTTTTTATAGGTGATGTTTGCTTCTTTTCACAATGGAATTTATCTTTAAAGTGCTGCCGTTACGACATGCTGCGAGGTTGTAAACCGCTGAGGAATGCAAAGGGTATGATTTAGTTGTGTGTTTTACAATTATTATTTTCTTGCAAAAAATATCAGGAATGTGTACGCTTCGAATTCAAGCACGCGTCTCGTTCAGAAAATTCCTACGCATTTAGATGATTTCTTCTTCGAATTCGTGAATGTTGTCATGGACAAATATCTACTATCTTCTTGCAAGTTTCCATACTGAAGTTTTAAATGCAATTACAAGCTGAGAAACATTAATTAAAAGAAATATTTATAAACTACCAGGCAATTTTTCATTTCTTTTCATACAATTCAGGAACAGCTTCCCCACCACGTAACATAACCTACGGGGTATGTGGGATCGAACTGGGTGATGTACTTCGCTGATCATTTATCCCCCAACAAATTGCATACCCGCTGCTCATGGTAGGCTTGATGGTAAGGTGCGAGAGGTAACGACTATACACTTAAATGACAAAACACAACACTTGAGTTTATAGCCCTACAGATTGGATCAGCATGGTGAATGGAAATACCTGTCTTTCACTGTGTGTAAGTGCTCCCTCGAGGTATCGAACCAAGGACTGGTGAAAATCGAGGTGTTCGAGGAAGGTCACTCCCATTCTCCTAGACTTCTAGCTCGTACTTCTGCACCCTCTGATGACTGACTTAGAACTGACCACAGACCTCTCTTTCCTCAGACATTATTCCGATTGATTTTACTAAACAAATGCAGAGTCAGACCTGTAGTCTCTTTCTTGATTGCGATCGTTTTACACCTGTTTACAACGATCAAGGAAGCCTGGCAATTCCTGACAAGACATTCCTTAGATGGTTCTAGCAATTTCCTGTCTAGAAAGGTGATGGCTAAATGTCTGAGATTGTAGAGTTCGTTGTACGTTACATTTCAAAGAATCAACAGATTGTTACGATATATTATAGGCTTCATGCAGCCGTTTTGCACTCATCTTAAATGCATACCCATGAAACTAAGCGGCTGGGCAGAATTGCGCTGGTGCCACATATGGGAAAAGCAAAGTGAGAGCGGGACAAAGGTCGTTGCTTCTCGTGCACTGTGTGGCAACGTCGACCGGGCTGCGTTGCCTAGTTCGAGCGTCAGATGCAACTTTGCACTGTTGTGGCACGCTACTTGCCACTGCTACATACCAGGTGGTTATAATTAAAGTGACAGTGAGTGTTCAGAGTGGTACAGCAAGGGCTGTAATGAGAGTAGCAGTCTGAAACTTCGTAGATATGCGAATTATGCAAAAAAAAAAAAAAAAAAAAAAAAAATAGTTCCAATTCTCGCCACCAGGGTAAAAATGGTGCTGTAAGCAGTCAAAACTTGGAATTTTCCGTAACTCTGACATCAAAGTCGGTGACATTGCCTAACCATTGTGTGAGCTCCCTGGTTGTGGTTGGTGACGCTTGTTGCTTTTTCCTTTAGTAATGTTCATGTAATTCGAATAGTGAAATTGTAGCGATATTTTATTACAAAGAGTATTGTTTTCTGCGATTTATAGTGTTTTTCCTGTAACTATACCAAGTTTTGACTGCTTACAGCGCCATTTTTTACCCTGGTGGCGAGAATTGGAACTTTTTTTTTATATATATAATTCTCGAGCGCATTGCTTCATTAGCATATCTACGTAGTTTCAGTCTGCTACTCTCATTACAGCGCTTGCTGTACCACTCTGAACACCGTCACTTTAATTATAACCACCTGGTACTACATTTTCTATCATTTTGGTCTATTGCGGTGGCCATAAAGGGGTGTCGAATACCAATAAGTGTTTAAAATTTCGATTTTGCTTCTTCATTCTTTAACTTCTCATTATGGTGAGTTAAAATACATTAATTTGAAACGCTTGCATTATCGATAAAATAACTACATTTTCTCGGGGAGACTTCGACGTGCGTTGTGTTTACGTGAAGCTTATAGGCTGTCCCGCTATGTTGTCACATCATGCAAATTTGGAATTTTCAATCGTTTTTTTGTCTTTTTTGCTCATGCATAGATCCAACGACGAGGCTTACCTGCTCTCTAAAATTATTTCAAGTTACATAAATAATTTCGATTTTCAGGAATCATTCGGTAAATTCTTCCTCCTATACCAGCAGTTAGCCTATTTTTCTCTTCAAATTTAAATCACGGTTTGTGTATTTCTTCAAGCTTTTTAACGCATTTAGGATTCAATCAGTGGCGGCGATTGGGTTCCAAAATTAGGGGGATAAGGCACTGGCGTACGCAGAATTTTGTTTCGGAGGGGTCTGGAATTGTAAAGGTAGATAGATATTACATAGCTGCGTTTCGTAATTGCCGTTTTTAACCTTAGTTTTAAAAGTTGCGCAAAGGGAAAATAGTAATCGAGGCTCTTCTTAAAGGGAATTTGCATGTACAGTTTATATTTGAAAAGTTTGATCTCAAAATTTCAGGAGGGCTGCAGCCCCATCAGCCTCCTTCCTGCGTACGCCAGAGGGACAAGGTGAAAAAGGGGGGGCAAGAACAGTTTACTTTCCCTTGGTACATAAGGTTTAGAAAAAGTGGCAAAATGTGAGGGTGACAGCCCCTCCTAATTGCCGCCACAGGATTCAATAATCTTTGAGATGGTGTGGCTGAATTATATAGTATATGAGGGCAAGCTGGTAAGAGATATAGCAATGACTTAGTATTTGCCTCAAATGTTTGTGGAAAGAATTAACTGTAGTTAATAACTGCAGATTAGAAGACCTTCTAATCCACATTTAATTGCCTCGGTACAATCGTTTTCTATGCTCAGTTAACATAGTTAACATAGTTTGGCATTAGAAGCCAAACCACAGATTTTACAATGAAATGAATCTTACTGATCCATTCTGGTAAGCCTTGAAGTATAAACAGGTTATTAATATACCGGGTGTTCCGTTCAAATCTCCCTATTTTCAATTAATCGTAGAAAAGAAAGTATGAATGATAGAGATTGAAATTTCAGAGAATTGAAGAAAAACTCATAAATTTTATTTTCCACATACTAATACACACTAATAGACCTTCACATGTGCCCCATTGGTAGCACGAGCAATATCCAGTCTGTATTCAACTTCTTGCCATGTTCTCTCCAACATGTCCCCTGTTACTGTTGCAATCGTATCACGTATGCGGGTTCGTAACTCTAGGATGTTATTAACTGGAGTCGCAAACATACGAATTGCCTAGATGCCTGGCGGATGGATTTACTCGGGCTTCTCTGAAACCCCCCTCGAATTTCTTCCACCTTTTATTCCGACACACGACGGCGAGCTCCACCAGATTGTTTTAGCACACTGCCGGTTGTTAGAAACTTACTAAACCGCAGCCTAATTGATTTAGCATCAGGTGCAACTCCTCCGCCCACTCGTGTGAAATTTCGTTGCCTTCCAATCACAGATTTCGTCTCAGCATACCACACCACTGCCTGCGCGCGTTGTTGAACAGTCGCCATTTTTATTTATGCGACTGTGGCGGTGCGTAGTGAGCAAACGGACAACTTCAAGTCATGAAAACAAAACTTAAAGATCTGGCCTTTCATTTGGTGTTACAGTTATTTCACAATTCATCGTACTTCGTTCACAGTAATTAATTGAAATTAGGGATATTTGAACGGAACACTGTATATTTTACTCAGTACGGATTTAACATTAATACAGGGTGGCTCATATTTTGTCTACAGACTTCCAATGACAACGGATAGACAGTGAGTGCTTGTAGTAACTTTACATGGTTATGAAATAAAATCATACACATAGGCATTTAATATGGACAATACATATATCAGTGCACCTTGAAAATAACGTCCTCTAAAGTTCTGCTTGCATGCACTGTTCGAGGCGACGCTGGAAGGCTTTCTTGACGCGCGTCTCAACATTTCTTGTGGAATATCGCGTATTTCACGGCGACTGAAGGTTCACAACATTACCCGTGGCTCTCCACTGTCTAACCCACACAGAATGTTGTGTGTCTCTGGAACAGGTGCATGGCGATCTTCATTTTTCCCCCGCAGTGCTCGGTGCCTGTTTGGATGAAGGCTTTCACCACCGTAATCCGCGTCTGTTAAGGCCAACGCTCCATGATACACTAATTGCCTGACTCCCAACGATCCACGGATTTAGGTATGCCGCGCATGCGTACGTGCATTTTGGCAGGGTTGCCAACTTAAATTGGTACATACAATATGGGCCACTCTGTATATCCATAAGACATTTTCCGAGCAAAGGTAAGGTGCACTAGGTTTTTTAGTGTAGTATTCCTTTATAAAGCAACTTCAAATCTAACATTGCAAAAATGCATCCTTTATTTATTCTCATAGCAATTTTCAGAAACCAAAATATTTAGTTGTTTTCCTTTCAATTCGAGTGGCATAAACTTACCAACATCGCTAATGATTACAATGCAGACAAAATGCATTTAATGTGTATTGAATATTTCAGAGGACAAACTTGTCTACGCTATAGTAAGGAATTGAATTTCTACAAATGAAATCTATTTAAATTCTCATATTTAATTGGATAGCATAGAATTACGATATAAACACTGTAATATTATAATTTTTTTCACCCAAAATAAAAAGCATGTGAACAATGCAAAGTGGATCAATTAAATATCAATTTTAAGTCTGAAAACATTAACACAAAATTTCACCGGAAGATGGCAGCAAAATGCATTTATCTAACATTTTTACTCTTGTTACCAAAAAACAAGACTCAATATAATTACACACAAAAAAAACACATTAAAAACAACTAAAAGAAAATTAAAAAAACACAATAGCACTAAAGACTTTTAGAAATAATTAAAAAACGCTACGTTCTTTAAACCACAACGAATGAAACACTTGCAAAAATTATAAAAAGGAAAGAACTTGAAAACACTATGATTTCTTATCATATCATCGACTAACATAGGTTCAATTATCACAAAATATACTATATACAAAGAAGTTTAAGCAACAAATAAATTGTAATAATAAACATAATATAATCACAGTTTTCATTTCTCAAACCATCTTCCCACCAACGCATAATACCAATTATGGTGGACAGGTTCTAGTACTCGATGCCGAATTACTGCATAATCTCTCTGCTGCGTCGTCGATGTGGAATTATCATATAATCTCTGTGCTGCAGCCTTGATATTTGATTATCTTATAATATCTCTGCGGCGTCCTCCATGTTGGATTATCATAATCTCTCTGCTGCGTCCTAACCGCAGCAGGGAGATTATTTGATAATCCAACATCGATGCCGCAGCAGAGATTTATGATAATCCAACATCGAGGCCGCAGCAGAAAAATTATATGATAATCCAACATCGAGGACGCAGCAGAGAGATTATATAAAAATCCAAAATCGAGGGACGCAGCATACAGTATATATAATAATCCAACATCGAGAATCGCAGCACAGATATTATTTGCTAATCCATCATCGAGGCCGCAGCAGAGAGATTATTTGGTAATCCATTATCATGGCCGCAGCAGAGAGTTTATATGATAATCCAAAAGCTAGGACGCAGCAGAGAGATTATGATAATCGAATATCAAGGCCGCAGCATAGAGATTATTTGGTAATCCAACATCGAGGCCGCAGCAGATAGATGTTGGAACATGGTTAGTAGAAAAGTGGATTGATTTAAATCTAAGTAACCAACTCTCTAGTCTTTTCAAACCCGAATGTTTATGGCTACAGCAACACAAGCCTTCCATCTGTCCCTCTCCGGGGTAAGATCAATACAATATTTATATAAATCTCTGATTTTCTTTTATATTTGCTGTTTGTTTCAATTTCGTTAATTTTGCTCTTCAAGTAATCTCTTGTTTTTACTTCTAGACGTGCGATTTAAAAAAAACAATAACTTACTTAGATAACTTTAAAGAAATAATTTATACTACAATTATTTACATATCGATATTGTAGATATCAGAATCAATTTTGGTAAAAGTACATTAATCTTGTAACCATTTTGGTGTTTATTAGGCTCTAAGAAAGGAAAAGAGAGGAAACAAAATACGTTTTTCCGTTTACCAGGAAAAGCCTTTCTGTAAAAAAAAAAATATGTCTATATGTATGGTGTCAAAAATCATGTAGGCAATTTCAAACGTGTATTATTTCAAAAATTTAAAAAATCGATTTAAATTTAAAAAAATCCGATTTAAATTGAAAAATTATCGAACATGATTTTTCTAATAAAAATCATAACTTTTATGCACCCTGGTTAGTAGTCATAGAGGTATTAGTAAATGAATGGACTCAACAATCTTTAAAACTTGCACGCTAATAACACATATGCGAATATTATTAAACTGTAAAAACCACAAATATTGAACGAATTTTTCATCATGTTCACTCATCCTTTTTTGCTCCGTGCGAGGTTTTACAGACAACAATAATTAGATACGTATATTCCCTGTTCCAGTATCAACATAATTGAATTACTAAACTTAACAAAGGTTGTAGAAGAAAATTGGACGAGAAAATCGGTGGACACTTACCTGCTACTATCATCCGACTATTCGACGAGGCCTTACATTCTAGGCATACAAACATGAGGTTTGCCTTCCTTCCTTCTTCTTTGGTTGGCACACACCGCCTATGAGCGATTTCTTGCCAGGGGTCCTACTTGATTTGTTATGAGAAAGTTTGTTTACATTCACATGAGGTTTGCCTCTTTCATTCTTTGTTTCTGCAATATTCGAAACCATGGTGATGGGTGCGTAAAGGCATTGTTGAATTATGTCCAATAAATACTCCCTCATTGTTTGCTGATAACATCCACAAATCCAAATATTGATTTTAATCTAAACATTTTGGAATATAAAAATGGTATAAATGCCTGGTTGATTATTTATTGTATTTATTAGTTATTGTAGAATATGTTGTATAGTATATGTATCCTTATATCCACATAAATGTCTGTGTATATATATATATAATTTAATACGTATATGTAAGTTGATGAGCTTATTGATATGTGTCCATTAATATGTGTATTACTGTGTGTATAAATTTATTTCATTATTTTTTTCTATTCTATTATGATTATATTTATTCTGGACAAATCTAATTTATATGTATTCCTGAGAAATGTGATTTTAGACGTGGATTTATGGATAATTTATATTATGTGAGCACGTCATTACCCTACGTTATATAAGTATATTTATGTTATAGTTATTTATATGCAGGTAATATGTATGCAAGCTATTTAATCTAACTTATATTCATATTTACAGATGGGGGACAAAATAATACGAACACCTGTGGAAAAGTATGTCACATTTCACACCGGCAATATTATAGCAGCACCACCTGGCACTGAAGTCTGCCACCTAGTGGCCGTGAAGGGGAAGGTATTAGTCTGTCAACAGCAGTCATTGGTGGTGCATTCGTCTATCGTACGCTCTCAAGAGACACTGCAATGTCAGACCTGACAGAGTTCCAAAGAGGCATGATTGTTGGAGCACGTTCAGCTGGAGGCACGGTGACGGAAACCGCAAACCTTGTGGGGTGTGCAAAGAGCACAGTATCAGCGGTTATGACTGCATACACAACACAAAGTAAGATGGCGTCTTCAAAGCACAACAGTGGATGAAAGACAAAGCTTGCTGCTCAGGATAGGAGGGTGTTGAAGCACATAGTGGCCCGAAAGCACAAGCAATCGTTATCCGAGATAACATCTGAAATGAACAGGCATCTCCAGGACCCCAAAACTATCAAAAGGAAACTCGATGCTGCAAACATTCCTGGCAGAGTGGCAATTTGTAAGCCATTGGTGAAATCACGTAATGCTGTCAAGCGACGCCAATGGTGCAGAGCTCACAGAAGTTGGTCCCCACATCAGTGGCAACAAGTCATCTGGTCTGATGAATTAACATTCACGTTATTTCAGAAAAACCGGGCGTGTTTATGTGTGGAGAACGCCCCGAGATGAGTTTCATCCTGACTGCATCTTGCAGACTGTAAGCATGGAGGTGGGTCCATTATGGTATGGGATGCGATAGTGTGGGACCACTTGTTTTTCTGCATGGGACGATCAACGCCAATCACTATCGGGGCATTCCATCCTCTTGTCCACACTTTATTTCCTGGGGAGCTTTTTCAAGACGACAACGCTCCTATCCACACTGCTGGGTCTGTCCAAACAGGGTTCGAAGAACATGACGATGAAGTAGGATATCTTGAATGGCCCCCACAGTCTCCTGATTTCAACATTATAGAACATTTGTGGGGATATTTGGAGTCCAAACTGCATGCTCGAAGTCTGCCTCCAGCCATACTTTTGGAATTGGAGACTGCTCTGGAGGAAGAATGGCTCCATATTCCCTTAAACATTGTGCATGACCTCTATGCATCCATCCCACATCGCATACAAAGTGTACTTCAGTCACAGGGTGGTCCAACCCCATATTAATAAAGATTTTCTCTAATTTCACAGGTGTTCGTATTATTTTGTCCCCCATCTGTACATTATTTATGTTATTGGAGATATCCTTTCTATGTAGATGGAAAATAAATAAATAAATAACGCTGATAAACATTTTACAAAAACCAAAACCACCATTCTTCACGGATTTGGAGGCTGGTGATTGGCACTTGTTTTCATGTTATACAGTGAAACACAACAAAGCAACCGCATAGGGGAACTTGAGGCAACTTGGCGATGATAGTTTTGCTTCATGAGTCGGAGAATATTTCATGGATAACAACCCAATTTTCTAGACACATAGCTAGAACTTTGTATACAAGAATATAATGCACGCATCATAGCAACGATGTAATGTGAAACTTATAGAGCAATTCACATAGCAGTGTAAAAGTCGTCAACTTGCCCCAAAGTGTGGCTAGGTTGACGAACTGTGAGGGACAAGTTAAAGAACAGCAACTCTTAGATGAAGGAAGAATGCAATATACTATTAATGAAGATAATACACGAAATGTGCTACTACTTGAATACGTGGTAGAACTAAATCAATGAAAAAGTCAAGAATTTTCAAAATGAATACAGTAAAACTTCTCAATAACGGACAGCCGGGGGGGATTAAATGTCCGTCATTAAGAAGTGTCCGTCCGCTATTCAGAAAATAGTGCAAGATGTTACACAATAGGATAAGCATATTACAGAAGTGACACACACATCTCAAGATAACCACGAAGAATACTGTCTACTGTCTACACTTTTAAAAAGAAATACGTTCGGTGTATCATGAAACAATGCCCGCTAGTTCGAAATACTGGCCATGGTTGTGTTGAATTCCATGAATTGCGACCGTTTTCTTTCAGGCTGTCCGTTATTAAGAAGTTTTATTTGAGTTCGGGAGGTAGTTTTCTGTGTCCGCGTCCGTTATTAAAGATGTCTGTTATTGGCTATTGCATCTCTGGAGCGAGCGAGTAGTGACTCGAGAGGGCTCGACCAATGAACACGTGCGAGGGAGCGGGATCGCGTAGAGGGGAAGAGAGACTTCATCCACCAGCCTTTATAGCAGCGTGTACTGTTTCGCTCGGCCCGCTCGCTTTCTCCCCTTCTCTACCTTTATGCGCTACCTTGCTCCATAGATTTCCTGGATAGAGTATGGTGATCTCCCAAAGCGTAAAGGTAAACTAGGAGTTCACGATTGCAGCGATGCTTTCTTCTGGCTGATACAGAGAGTGTGTCTGCTTTTCAGCTATTTATAAAAGATGGATGTAATTATGCAAAATGTTATACACAATGCTGGTGACTACATCGAAGGACTATAAAAGTTTCATAAAGGTATCTCTTTTGTACCATTTGAGAATAATTAATTGCCACTACAGTCAAACCTCGTTAATCCGGACTAATGATGGGGGGATAAGTTGACCGGTTTAACGAAAGTCCGGATTAACTGAAATAACCTAAAAGAACAGTAGAAAGTGCATTAGAACTCCGTTTATAGCAAGAAAACAATATGGTGTATTTAAAGGGCATAGGCCTAAATACACTATACAGTACAGTACAAAGCCTGCGCGAAACAGAATTGCATCAGTGGTTAACTGCCATTTAAAACCTTGAATTCTGCTTTTTTTTCTTTCTTCCCTTTTGCCTGTCCGGACAAGCAAAGTCCGGCTTAACGAGGTTTTACTGTATTAAATTTCCAACCCACGTATACCGCGTGAGGCACCTAAAAGTACCACCTGAAATAGCGAAGAAACCAGAAACAGTAGCGATGTGAGGTTTGCGGGAAACAATAATATCAAATGGGGCTCGTAAATCGGAGGTATGGGGTGGGTCGAAAAATATCGACAAATGGGGCATCTGGAGCAAAGTCATATTTTTTTAAATGGAACGATATACAATAACATGCATAATATAAAAGAGCACACGCAGAGAAACACAACGCCGTTGGTCTCATGCATCTACTGCACATAGGAACGAAGATATGGTCATGTGAAAATATGTAAACAAACTAACAAGTGGCCCACTTGACCGTCAGTACCACGGCATGTAAGACTTCTCAGGTGCCTGACAGAACTGCCTTTACGCAGAGCAAGTTTTGATAGCAGGTCCACGAGATCGTGTTAGTTCGTAGCAAGCAGTCGTAGTGGTAAGAGCGAAGATTATGGTGTTCACAAACATAGAAAAAGCGGACATGATCCTGATTTATGGGGAATGCCGAAAGAATGCCTCAGAAGCCTACCGTGTGTACGCAGAGAGATATCCGGACAGACGACAGCCATCTCGACGTCTGTTTGGTAAGTTATTTATTAAATTAAGAGACACCGGAAGTGTAACACCGCGAGCACGTGTGCGGAACAAGCCAACTACAGGTGAGGCAGGTGCAACAAATGTTCTCGCCGCTGTTGCTGTGAATCCGCACGTTAGCTCCCGTGAAATTGCCAGGGATGCTGGGATGAGTCAGCGAAGTGTATTGCGCATTCTGCACACACACAAGTTTCACCCATATCATATCTCCCTCCATCAGGAACTTCACGGGAATGATTTTGTGGACCGTGTTCGGTTTTGCACATGGTTGTTACGACACGACACACCCGATTTGTCACGTATCCTCTTCACTGACGAGGCAACTTTTACCAATCATGGAAATGTCAACCTAAGGAACATGCACTATTGGTCGGTGACAAATCCACATTGGCTTCGCCAAGTGGAACGCCAGCGCCCATGGAGTGTGAACGTGTGGTGTGGTATAGTGGGTGAACATCTCATTGGCCCTTTTTTATACAAGGGACACTGAATGCTGACCGATACATACAGTTTTTACAACATGAACTGCCTGTAATATTGGAGGACATACCACTTCAGACAAGGAGGGAAATGTGGTACCAACATGACGGGTGCCCAGCTCACAGTGCAAGACGCGCTACAGCATGTGTGGAAAATACATTTCCAAATCGTTGGATTGGACGTGGAGGGCCTGTCAAATGGTCGGCTCGTTCCCCAGATTTGTAACCGTTAGACTTTTTCCTGTGGGGAAAGCTGAAGGACATTGTCTACCGGAATGTGCCAACAACTCCAGAGGATATGCAACACCGCATTACTGCGGCCTGTAGGGACATTCCCTACGAGATGCTACATTCTGTGCAACGATCTTTGCGTGGGCGCCTCGTTGCCTGTATCGCAGCTGACGGCCACCACTTTGAACACACACTTTGACAGGTTTTCGCTTCTTACGCAGTGGTTCTTCGACATACTGTCATGGTCATTTTCATTATGCTGTAACACTGTCAAATGCATGGTGCTGACGATGTCTACTGTATTTTTTCTTCCTTTAACACGTTCTGTCTTCATCTTGTCCAGTGGCTTCCGACATCTCATACTTGTACATGCCGTGGTACTGACGGTCAAGTGGGCCACTTGTTAGTTTGTTTACATATTTTCACATGGCCATATCTTCGTTCCTATGTGCAGTAGCTGCATGAGACCAACGGCGTTGTGTTTCTCTGCGTGTGCTCTTTTATATTATGCATGTTATTGTATATCGTTCCATTTTAAAAAAAATATGACTTTGCTCCAGATGCCCCATTTGTCGATATTATTCGACCCACCCCATACCTCCGATTTACGAGCCCCATTTGATATTATTGTTTCCCGCAAACTTCACATCGCTACTGTTTCTGGTTTCTTCGTTATTTCAGGTGGTACTTTTAGGTGCCTCACGCGGTATAGTGTAGGCTACATACACATTTCTTTCTCACACCGGTATGTAAATATCGGTAATGGCAAACAAGAACTACACTGGTGTCCAAAAATTAAGAATAATTTCTGATACTTGCTGCTGATAAACATTAGAATCATTCCTTGTACCCTGGTTGACAGAGAGCAGTGGTGTAACCCCTTACTTTCCGATAAGCAAGCGGTAGAAGATTCTTGGTAGCGCTACAAGGAAGAATAAAGCTGACCTTATTAGTCCAAAGGATAGACATGAAAGGATAAAATTAAAGGGACTTAGACGCAAAGGAACCCTAAACCGTCCATGATACAGTCGAATAATCAACCCGCAACATATTTAACTCTGTTGTTGGTTGGTTAATTTTGAGTTTTATGTCCACTTTATGCACAGTTAGGCTAATCGGGACTGTACCAACAGTTTAAAGTGGGATCCGAACCACAATGTGCCTCCACCGAATATCGAAACCCTGACCCCTTGATTACAAGGCAAAGACGCTACAACTGCACCATCGGGAAGGCTTAACTCTGTTGTTAACATATTACTTAGGTTAATATGTAACACATAACATTCTATTCTTTAAACAGTAGGCTAAATGAAATACAAACATTTTCAAGATCGCCATTTGAAAGTGTAAACTTCACAGTCACTTGCACGTACAACTCCGATACTTGGATGAAGGAACAAGTTGCACTTCTAGATACCTCAGAATGACTTCTCAAGTTACAGTAGGAACAGGCTAATGCATGTAGTTATTTATTTTAACTAACTACTTACGTAGAGGTTCATTTATAAGTTCTGACAAGATTCTTGTCTGAGGACACACTTAACTCACCTTCCAGAGAACATGCTTTTGTGTTTGTACAACTCATAAAGTCCTGTTCACTTCTACATCAACGACATAAAGTTTGTCAAGTAACCGAAACATGAACTTGTAGGTTAATGTTTGTTCCTCAGTCACGCAAGGAGATAAGAAGTTGCAGAGTGCAAGACAAGAGCGAGCTTGATTGTGCTTATTGAATTTATTGCTACGACTTGGTGGCTCTAACAGTGATTAATGGAAAGCTCTTTGGACAAATCACTAATGTTGAGTGTGTGCCAAGCTGAGCCCGAATCTGTCAAACTGAATTTCCTTTTCGAGCCTTGTTTTCTTTGTTATTTTGCAAGAATGGAAGCAATAAAATTCATCAAATGCTGTCTCTGCTGTCTATGCATGAAATCAACTAAAGTGATTAGAAAATAACATGCAACTTTCGGAGAAAATACGAATCAAAGAGTTTCAATTGTACCAGTGCGTTCGTATGCTTGCAGTGTTTAATTTGAATACAGTATGCTGTGGTTTAGCCTGATACACAGCAGTTTAATATCCATAACTTGAATTCCGCGAAACGTTACTTCTCAAGGCCTTGACGCGTGAATGCCACAAAGCACCAAACTACCGCGAAAGTGAGGAACACCACAGGATCAGAAGTTTGCACTTTGGACCATGGAGGTAACAGTAGCCCCAGATATTTTGCTTTGTTTAGAGCTTTGAAAACAAGTCATCGACAGAGAGTATGTTTCAGACATGTTAGTTATTGAATTTTGTCGTCACCAAACAGAGAAAATACCTTCCTGTGATATAAAAACCTTGTAAAACCTTAAAAAAATATACAAAGACCTAAGAAAAGGTTTGATTTAAGTGCATAAACCTAAAATAGATTCTAACAAGCGAAACAGGTTATTTTAGGAACTATAAAACTTCAGCAGTTGTTGCGTTTTTTAATGAGACGCTGACGTACCTTGCTATTTCTTAATTACCTGCGAAGGAAAACATAAAATCCAAGGTCTAGTGGTAACACAGGACACACAGGAAGAAGGATTGGAAAACAAACGACTGTCGTCTTAAGTTCACGAGCTTGATGGATCTTTCTCTCCTTGGTAGAGCAGTGATATTTCACCAGTTCTACTATGGAAAAGCTAACTGGTCTCCTAACGAAATCTGTAGCACTGGTTCTAATTGAATTGCGGTAAGCCAGGAAATCTCCACCCCGAGGAATGGGGGGGGGGGTATTTCTCTGGATTTGCATTCCTTAATTGCTTCCCCATCTGGGAAATAAAATTTTATTTTCCTATGATAATGTATGTT
Organism: Lepisma saccharinum; assembly: GCF_977018435.1. Lineage (NCBI taxonomy): Eukaryota > Metazoa > Arthropoda > Insecta > Zygentoma > Lepismatidae > Lepisma > Lepisma saccharinum. The sequence goes on from NC_139246.1 coordinate 48,246,692, forward strand.
CTGTCATAGTGTTCTTTATTCTGCATGAGTAAGGGCACCCCCCATTACGTAGTGGTAACATCTTTGCCTTGTTACCCGATGGAGGCAAAAGATGTAGGTCTAGTACCGATTATCCTACTTGTGCATAAAGTGGACTTAAAAATACTGAAATTCTATATGAATAATTTGCACTGTTAGTATTTAATTTTAAGGAGGAAAGTGGTAACTGTACTACTGGCATACCAAGCGTCATACATATGGGTATACTTTAAATTGAACATTTCATTCCTGTACTTATTGTAAAGATACTTGTACAATATGAATTCAGTTCTATTGGTTAGGCTAATTTAAAATGGTGAAATAAGGAGTTTCTGCAGCGCTACAATATATTTTAGAATTTTCTTCAAATTTCTTAAAATTCAACAATTCTATTGTAGTAAAGTATGAAGAAATTGTGAATCGACAATTTGTACTTGATACATTTGATTTGACATAAATAAATTATAATATTATAAATATATGTATGTGGATAAGCTTAAGGATATGTGTCCATTAGTATGTGTATGTATTTATTTCATTATTCTTTCTATCCTATTATGGTCATATTTATTCTGTACATCCATGAGAAATGTGATAACATTGGTTGTGGATATATGGAAAATTTATGTGTGTTGTGTATATATATATGTGTGTGTATGTATACAGGGTGATTGATAATTCGACCTATTCCTGGAAAGTGGTAATACTAGAGCACATTTGCAACAAATTTGACCCTATGCACCGGGGGGTCGGAAATCAATGGGTTTCGAGTTATTGCAGTTTGTAGATTTTCGTGACATATTCCGACTTGCCACCAAAAAACTACTATGCCCTTGGCACTTAATCGACACGTTGCTAACAGCTGACGAATGAGTTACTACTAGGAAAAAAATCCATGCCCAAAATTCCCATACCCACAGAAAGAAACAGTAATTGGAGCACACCTCCTGAAGAAATTTGGAAATTATCGTTTAAATCGAAGAGGATTACTCAAAAATATGGTAACACACTTAGCGTAAAAATTACGGAATTCATGAAATGAAGAGAAAATTATGCTCATTTCTATAGTAGGTGTACACTGTATATAACACACCTTATTACTTCTATACGGTCATTGAAGATGCAAAAATAAACGAGTTGTAAATCATTTGATGAAGTGAACTAATTCTGAGTGGACTAATCGCAAAGGACATAATCAGCTCAGATCCTATTACTTCTTCATGATATGTGACGTAAAGTTCCCCCCCAACCGTTTGACGGCGTTAGTGGCTATCGTATCTCCTTTTCCATAGCCTGTAGTACAGTCGGAGAAATAATTACCTGGGCCACGGTACCTAGAATTTCGTAACGTCTTAAAGCCTGTTGTTTATGCAACCCAAATAACAAATTATTCGCTTAAGTTTGTCTGGTGGATCTGAGTTCTCGGGAAGGATTGAGCGTTGATAGCATGAGTCACGTGACTCATGCCCCAGCAACAACAAACAACAGCTGGGTGCTACGTGGCCTCAAGAAGAAAATTTCAGGAACTGGTTTCTTAACAAGAGCTACTCGTAAGGAAATATTCTTTCGAGTGATATTAGAGTCATTGTCAAGAAGGTTCACTGAAATGATGGTTCTCATCACAGGCCACATGCCACACGCTAATGGTTTAAGTCCAGTTTATGCACTGGACCTACAGATTAAAGTGGGATCCGAACCAAATGTTCCTCTATCTGGTATTGAATTCGGAAGCCTTTGATTACATGTCGAAGAGGTTACCACTACGCCATCGGAGAGGCAATGGAACGCCTTGAGAAAGAGACGAGTGAAACCATATTTGGCGTAAATTTTAAAAATAAGACAATATTTTGTGGTCACAGTTTCGAACCGTGGGAGAGGCATATATATTTTTTTGTCCCATCGTCCATTTCACGAGTTTATAATTCTTCCTCACCGACACGATTAACGCGAGTGGGAGAAGAAAAGCGAAGTAAAATAACTGAAACAGAAATAAAAGGAAAAAGCGAAACAAATTTTATGCATAATATTCTGCGGTCACTTCAGTCGTATTCAAGGAATCCTACATTTAAAGAGAGCCGTGGTGTCTGACTTGTCTTTTCCCCTTCCTTTGTGCTCTCGATTCCCTCTGTCACGATTGGTCTAAAACTAATTAATGCGACGTTAATTAAACAATCCAAACAACGAAACAATGCACAATCAACTGCACAAAACAACATTCCATTTGTTTTCGAACCGGAAAACAATTGAGATGCTGTAAAATGAAGCAAGAAGCCGTAATAAACTGGGAATTTGGTACGGTATAGAATTAAATCGGTGAAGATGTTCCATTTGATTGGATTTTTGTTATTTAGTGTCGCTATTCTTTCACTTTTGGCAAATAGCGACGATGAAGATGATATGATGACATTGATTCACGGACACTCACCAAGAACACCCATGGCCAAGCCGAGATTCGAACCAGGGGCCTATGCTGTCGTAGCGCGCTGTGCTAACCACTCCGCCACGGAGGTTGGTTAGGAGTGGACATTATACCATATTTTGTGTACGCAATTGGGATCAATCAATCGAATGACTAGGCATATTATATTATTAATATATTCATATCATAATATCACGTCATATTATTCGGCACGAAGTAACATCATAGACATTCAATCTTGCATGATTGCCTTTCAACTATTTCTTCGCCTTCAGGTTAATAACATCAATAAGATAAATTATGAAACAAATGATAATGAATGTGGGATATTGACAGTTATTTCGAATTACCTGACACAAGCAACATTAAGCAGGCTCGGTGGGCAAGCTCATTAAGTGATCAACCTTCGATCTCGTCACCAAAGTTCCCGGATTTGAGTACCGTCCTTGTCACAGGTGTTTGAGTATTTCGTCATTAATTTCATGTAATGGTCACTCGTCCGAGACTGGGAAGAAAAGTGATGTTACGTAACAAAACTAATAAAAATAAACATGATCGAAGAGTACTTATTTCATCTCTCACGAAATCTCCTATAAAACCGGGATATATGAAATATATGTATCTTCACATACTTTTTCGATTTCTATATTTAACTAGCCGAGACCGAGAACGGGAGAGCAATTTTCAATTCGAGAAACCGAGAGACGGAGACACTGGAAAGTCTTGTTTCTTTCTTGACATCTGCCTCTGTTCGTTATTGGCTTTGTATTGGCAATTATTGTCATTATTCCTCCCCTGGAAGTAAACCATAACGACGATTTATGCCTGGAGAAGGCATCTGTGTTTCGCTTGGCTTTCTCTTTTCTCAACTTCTGTTATTTTATCATGCACGTATAATTAAAATGGATCTGAGAAAATACGTTGCGATCCATAATTGTGTTGGTTAGATGCTATAAATGTGAACTCCAACATGGAATAAATTATTCCCTTTTGTATGTGGTTGAACATGAAATTTTCTTACACTGTGACAATTTCTTTTTTTAGTTTTTCTGCACAGATAAGCTAATCTGGACTGGACCTTCAGTTTAAAATGACATACGAACTACTACGTGCATCCACCGTGTATCGAACCCGGGATCCCTTGATTATAAGGTGACGACGTTATCATTACGCCATCGAGGAGGCCCCGTGAGAAAATATTATTCACTCGATCTATACAATTATTTATTTAAACATTTACATTTTCGTTTTCTTCTTTCTTTTTTGTTAACTACTCTTCTACGACTCTTTTTTTGTCTTGGAATTTCTTCTTGTTTCAGGAAAAAAATAATACATGCAGGCTGTATACCCACAACCCCCATACAAATAGATAGAAAGCTCACTCTCGAGAACTAATTTATAAATAACGTAACCATTAGGAAACAATTCGAACGTTATCTGATATAACTGCAGATGAAAGAATACTTACAGACGCTAACGAAATATCTATTCCTGTATAAGCTCACAGGCAACAGGTATCTGGTGAGTCATTCACTCTTGCTAACTACGAGCGAAGGTCACGGAACCAAAGGGTGGCAAACAAGCGTCTGCTCTACGAAGCTAGGGTTTGCAGACGAGGCCGTGTTCCTGTTATCAATGACGTACGAAATAAGGAGGAACACAGCTTTCATATCAAACTAGACCCGTGTTTTGGTCCCGTCATTGCATGTAAAACACTTTTTCGTCGTGGCCTTCAAGACCTACCTAAAGGCTTCTCGCAAGAAAGAAATCTTACCATTGAGGGGAGGAAAAGTGTGTGTGTCTATCGAGGTCCTTCAACTTACGTATTCTTCTTCATTTTAGAACGCGTGCTGTATCGTCGATTTAATCCAATCTAGCCGTTCTAGGTTCTGTTTCTGTTGGGTAATTTCACATTGTCTTCCTGCTTATGTTATTCGCGACGAAGCTTCTGGTTTCGATAATCTGGACGATAACGGGATTGTGATGGTTGGTTGATTTGGTGTCTTAAGTCCACTTTATACACAGTAAGACTAATCGGGAATGCACATACAGTTTAAAGTGGTATCCGAACCACTATGTGCCTACACATTACTTTGCTGCTAGATATTTGCATGCTAAGATATAGGAAATGCTACATTTTCAGTATGTGGAATTAAGATTGATTTCTGATACGAAGAATCGGAGAATGGAGTAGTGAGAAAAATATCACCTCACATGTTTGAATTATAGCCCCCTCCCCCCCCCCCCCACACACAGGATATCGGCCGTGGTTTTAAAACGAAATATAATATGGATGAATTGTGTCAAGAAAAACTGGAGCCTATTCACATCCCTACGAAACTTGGAAGAAAGTCCACATAGAAATTAGAAAGTTCTGTTCCGACAAAATCGGGACGTATAGTAAATGAAAGAGCAAAGTGCTACCTTGTGCTTTGCACCAAGCCATGAAGGCGTGTAGGGAGTGCGGAGTTAGGGTCCCACACTTTCTTGTTACGGCCGAAGGTGGGGATAATGTGATCAGCACCACGCCCCTGGCCGCCTTTACCCCCCCCCCCCTACAAGTTTCCTAGAGGTACCCACTTTATACGACGCTGGTTGGGCGCCGGAGCCACTTGAACAGGTGGACAAAATTCCATATCTCCCCAGTCGGAGATCGAACTCAAATCTCTCGCATGGTAATCAAACTCCCTAACGACCGAGCTACTGCGGCACATATAGTAGCCTTTGTAATTAAGGCAAGAATTATTTTAGCGTTTCGTTCAACGGTTTTAGGGGAATCATTTTCGGACATAGGCTATAACTCTTGTCGGTTCTGCGACCTGGCTTGAGAAAAGGCGATTTTATGACGAACAACATTCCACCTTACAAGTCACGTGACTTTCCTACATTTCCTGTGTCTGTTGGCTATTGCAAGAAAGACGAGTTGCTCCTTGAGACAGACAGAATCACCCGATCACCTAAAGGTGCAATGTGTGTTGCCTACCTTTCCGGCATTATTTACTGCCATTAAAGTCTTATGGGGAAGAACTTTTTTCCACCACTGTACACATCCTCATCTAGACATTGTTCTTGTTCTGGTGTTTAATATTTATTTATTTATTTCCCTTCAACAGAGACAAGTCTCCAATTACAGAAAGGTAATATCAAAATATTACATTTTCATTTACAACTTGTATGTACGCACGTACACATTCACCCTCCTTCCTCCCTTACACACACACATATTCACAAACATATACAGTTAATACATAATATATATATATATACAGACATCTTGGTGACAGAACAGGTTTACTGCTTAACTGTGACAACAAATGTTCAGATATTTACACATTTCATCTGAATTACACAAAACAAGTATTACAAACACTGGTATAATATATCATTACAACAAACTTCAATATGACAAATCCAATTATCATAATAAATACATATTAAGAGAGATAACCCTTTAACATATTCATAAATTTGGTTCGTGTCATGCCGAAATCCAAGTCCACCAAATGATTTGAGATCTTGTTATATTGAAGTGTCATTTTTTGTAGTGGGGAACCTTTATACATTTCTGTTCTTGGGATTTTGTATGAGAGTAAACGTCTATTACGTAAATGACCCTGTCTCACATTAAACCAGATTCTCTCTAGTATAGAACTACTATCAATATGTCCATTTATTATTCTGTACAGAAACATTTGTTGAGAAATTTCACGTCTATTTGACAGGCTTACAAAATCAAATTCATTTAATAAATCATTGTATGATATTTTAAGAATTATTGGCGATATTCGATACTTCTTATAATACAAAAATCTGAGAAATTTCTTCTGTATACGTTCAATCATATTTTTCTGGGAGTCACTGTTTGGCGCCCATACGGAACAAGCATATTCTAATTTGCTTCTAACTAAACATTTGTAGAGCATACACAAAGAGCATATATCATTTATACTTTTAGCATTTCTTATTAGAAATCCAAGATTCCTGTAGGCATTCTGGGTAATGCAAGAAATATGCTCAGTAAAAGTCATATTATGGGTAATAATTACTCCTAGGTCTTTAATTGAATACACTCTTTTTACAAATTCGCCGTTAATAACATACTTATCATTTCGCTCATTATTTCGTGCTCTAGTAAATATCATGTATGAACATTTCTTAATATTAAACTTGATATCATTCTCTACACTCCACCTATGAACCATGTTTATATCAGTCTGTAATTTCCTAGTATCCATAATATCCCTAATTTCTCTATATATTTTAACATCATCTGCGTACACTAAACACTTTGAAAATTTGATTGTACCTGGTAAATCATTAATATAAATTGCAAAGAATAGAGGACCCAGATTTGAACCTTGTGGAACCCCAGATTTAACATCATAAACAAAAGACTTTGCTTGTTTATAAGTTACATATTGTTTTCGATTAATAATGTAAGATTTGAAAAGATTTACATATTGTGTTGATAACCCAAAACTTGCAAGTTTTCTTAGAAGAATATTATGATTAATTCTGTCAAAAGCTTTTGCGAAATCTATATATATTGCATGTACACTAAATCTCTCGTGGAACGCATCATGTATATCTTGGACAAAATTTATCAGATTTGTTTGTGTTGATCTACTTGGCAAGAAACCATGTTGATTGTCACTTAAGAAACATTTTACATCATTAAATATGCGATTGTATAGGATGGACTCGAATACTTTCGCCGGTGCACAGAGAATTGATATGGGCCTGTAATTTTCTATTTTTGAACTTTCACCAGATTTTAAGATGGGGCATACACGCGTTTCCTTCCAGATATCAGGGAACATTTGTGTTTTCATTATTAAGTTATAAATTCTAAGGAGAGGATACATCAATACCTCAGAGCATCCTTTCAAAATGTAAGGTGGTATTTCATCTGGGCCGCTAGATCGTTTGCCTTTTAACTGTTTTGTAGCACTTTCATATTCTTTCTGACTAACTGGCGAAATCGCTAATGTGTATGATATAATGGACTCAGTGTGTTCGTCTATTATACATGGTTCAGATGTTTCTGCATATACGGACCTAAAATATTTAGCAAAACCATCAGAAATGTCTTTTGCAGATTTGAGAGAATTTTCTTCAAAATACATTGTGCTGTTACAAGCACCATTATTACTTTTCTTATTTCTAATAAAACTCCAAAACTCTTTAGTATTTGATTTCAAATTGCTTTCCATTTCCTTTATGTAGTTGTAATGGGCACTACTTATCATTGTTTTTACCTGCTTTCTAGTTTGCCGAAACAATGACTTATATTCTATTCTAAATTTTATATTTTTTCTGTAATACTCTTTTAACTTTATCAATTTAATGATATCATTATTAAACCAACATGGGTATTTATTTGTTGTCATTCGTCTTCTTTTTGGGACTGTGGCAAGAAATACTTCATGAACTCTATTACAAAAAAAGTTAACCGCCTGATTTACATCAGTCATATTATCTAATACAGACCAATCTACCACTCCAAGCAAATGATACATCTGCATGAAATTGGCTTTTTTAAAATTGTAAGAATAATAAGCTTCATTTGTTATTACATCAGTAGATTCCCTTATAGTTAGGTGTACAGTCAATGCAGGATGATGGTTATCTTCTTTTACAAGTGGCATTTCTTCCCTACATATGTTCACATTCTTTGGAATGTTAGTAAGAATAAGATCCAAAGTTCTATCGAGGCAATTTTTAATATTGTTTACAGAATTAAGGTTATAAAAATTCAAAAAATTTAACAAAGCTCTACAAGAGGGTCCACCTTTCTGTAACTCATAACCTGAACTGGTAATCATGGGTAAATTGAAATCTCCAATTATAAATATATTCGAGCCATGAAATTCCACGAAAGAATCAAACATATTATAAAATGACAAATATTTTTCTATACCGCATGCAGGCGTAAAATACACTGTAGTAATGTAATAAATCTTATTACGTGTACTTATTTTAACAACCAATGTATCTACCTCACAATTCAAATTTATTACTTCCGATTTCAGTGATTCCTTTATTGCTATCATAACTCCCCCTCCCCTCTTATTTCCAGGTCTATCGCGACGGTACACTTTGTAATTGCCATTAAATAATTCATTACTATTTACACTCTCATGCAGCCAGGTTTCAGTAACAATTATAATATCAAAATTATTACTCAAAACATTAATATAAAATTCCATAATCTTAGTATTTAGACCACGGGCATTTTGATAATAAATACTTATTTCATTTATACGACCCTCGAAAGTTACATTAATTGGGTGACGTCTTCAAGTGATTTTAATAATATGATGTTGGTATCATCCCTTTTTTTCCTTAACTTAATTAATCCCGCATGGTCTACCCATAAATAAGCATAGTTTTTCTCATATTTTATCTTCCTAGCCTGACTAAGAATGCGCTTTCGGTAAGGTGTGAGGCTTTGGTTAATATAAATGATATCACTTTTGGTATAACCGAGATGTACAGCATTTAAGTTCCTTTTCACTTTCCTCTTCTGTAGAAAGGCATCCTTGTCCACTCGCCTGACAAATTTCACAATGATTCCACTTGAAGATTGATTAGAGGGTTTGCGCAACCTGTGACAACAGTCTATCATCTCATCCTTGATTTCTATGTCCAATGCTCGCCCAATAGTTTTTACTACATCCGTCGTATTTTCATTCGGCTGTTCAGGAACACCGTATATTTCTAATGTATTGCGGCGACCATACTGATCTAATTCATCTAGTTGCTCCTGATTATCCTTCAGTTGTTTTTTTAGAGTTACATTTTCCCCTTTCAACTGCTCAATTTGTACCAAACAAGTATTTATTGACTCTGCCTGCTTTTTGATCAATGATGCATTTTCGTCCAGCTTTTGATGAGCTAACTCAAGTGATTTACTTAGTTCGCGTTCACAGTTTATATTTGCTTTCTTCAAATTTTCCATTTCCTGCTTTACAACTTGAAGTAGTTTATACATATCAACAATAGTTGGCACTTCCGTTTCACTTACACTTTCGTCCTGTAAACTACTACGTCTAATCTTCGCACATTCTTTGCATCTCCAAATTTGTCCCGCACTCCGCATATATTCTGCATCTTCCTCTTTCAAACGTGCACATTTCAAATGACATAGCTTCAAACAATCTGAACACTGTATTTTTGAGGAAATGTCCTTCCGAGCCACAGGTTCACACATATCTGCATACTGCAACACTGTCGTTCTGTCATTTCACGTGAATTTACATTGAAGTGATGCATTCACTTGGCCGGTTACACGTCATCGCAGGCAGAAACTTCAACCGTTACCATGGATGTGGGCCAGGGCTTATACAAGGGCCTATACGGTCATTGAAGATGCAAGAATAAACGAGTTGGTAACTATGAAAAAGATAGAGATTTATTTTCTTTCTTTCTATTAGGTTATGAAACGAATGAAAGATGGCTTTAATGCAAGTCCTTTTGTGAGTAATATTGTGACTATTTTACGGCTTATAATCTGTTGGAAATAGCAGAGCTGGAATTTAATTGGCCTCTGTAAGGTTAGTGTAAACGTGGAAGTGTATTTTAAACGTGTTGAGTCACGTGTGTTGTTAACTAGAAGCTAGTTAAAGGTATTATATTACTGTTAATAAATTGTTAATTATGCGATATTAAGACTGTTACTTAAACCCAAGGTTATTAGAAGTATAGCTTGAACCCAGCAAGCCGTGAGTGTAGAAGAGTTCTCATAATCCTAGTCGGGGACGTATCAAAAATTATTTACAATATCACTCACTATCATTAAGCCTTTTAATATGACACTAATTTTAACCTGAAAAAACATTCTGTAATATCAACAAAACCAATTGCAAGGGGTACGTGATATAGTTCTCAACAAAATTGAATGAGAAACTAGCACAAAATAAGACAACGCACGAAACTGACCATTTAAAGACTCTGTGGAGTCCAAGGATGTATGCTTTAAGTGATGTCTTTCTGATCTTGTTATGAGGTTGCGAGAGAACACAACGTTCCAATCCTTTTTTGTTGTCCACAGTTTGTAGCTGAAATTGGTTCAAACGGCATTCACGGCTCGACTGGTTATATGGATATTCCAGATTTGCTTTTCATTGATATAACAAACCACGTGACCGTGTGCTCACGGAGCCATGTGTAATCCGTGTTGACATAATAAGACTAAATTCTGTGACTGGAGCTGTTTGATAAGCTCTTCGCGTCTTCTACTTCAGCAAGCTTTTAACAGGTGATAGAAATGCCGTCTGTTTTAGAAGAAGAAGAAAAAAATAGAAATACATCCATTAAGCGAGTCGTATAATTAATTTGCAGAATTCACAGTAAGAGCCAGATTTTCCAGTTTTTAGACACAGAGAAAGTTTTCTTCCACATGTTTAGCTCGTGTTTCAGAAATCTGGAGGCGTGTCATCACGTAACCGTCTCAAAAACAAAATAGGAAAATCCAGTTCTTAGTAGTAACCGAATTGATTAGCTGAATTTCATTCAGCTTTTGCAAGGTATGTATACTTACAAGTGTAGAAAGTATAGAAAAAATATTTTCGCTTATTCGAAACAATTTTATTCTTCTTTCTTACCTTGAAGCATACACCCCCTCCAGACACATATGCAAATATACACAATTACACATAACATCCTTTTTCTAACATGTTCATACAGAAAGTTATTCCTTTCAATAGCCAGCTAACAAGGAAATATGAACATATTAATTAATAACTCATGGTTTAAAATAATAATGATTCAAAATATAGTATTTATTTTAAACAAGTCTAATACTACTTGTTATTATTTGAAAGAAATAGTATCTTAATTATGATCTTATAGACTCTTTAATTTGTCTTGTATTACAGATTCGAGAGTTAATACATTTCTATTGGTCACTGCGGCACAAAAATACTTATTTCAAATAGATATTTTTCAGGGTAAACTTATTAGAATAATACAAATTCATTTCTTCACTTCTATTTGTGTTATCCCCATTATCCAACTGAACCTATCACCTATCATATTTGAACTCTGTCTTATAAAAGAGAATTGTTCCCTTTTATGTTAATAGGTGGAAATAAATTGGAAGTTGTCCTAGAAGAACAACTATCTCACTGAGGGTCCTTTTTTCTCTCTCTCTCGGTGCAAAGGGGAACTCAACGTCTGTTGTTTCCGAGAAACTTTATACAGTAAAGATATTTGGATCTGTTATCGGATGATTAGTTTATGGACACCCTGTATTTCAGGATCCAGGTGTCCCATTTTTAAAGTCGGTGACTAAATATTTCTGTTTTCGATTTTGTTCTGCGTAGCAGTGGGTAAGATTATTCATTTTACTGTAATGAAAGTGTATATAATAAATATACACTGACTGAATTCATGCCATACTTCCACAATTCACAAAGGATTTCGTAAGTTATGTACTGGGTGATGTGGGATGTGGGATGTGGACAAGACAGCTCGCGTGCATCTCCGGAGATGCTGCAGGATGGTTACTTGTTCATTTCCGATGAAGCATGGTTCCATCTGTCAGGCTAAATAAACTCCCAAAACACGCGACACTGGTCAGGTGACAATTCACACGTGTTCATGGAGGTTTCACTGCACGCGCAGAATTCAAATTCAAATTCAAATTCTTTATTTGCGTGGGCGAGGTTCAGCCCTCCGTGAGACTGTGAACTCGGCTCGTTACATCAGTAACATGTTCAACGTGTTTGTTGAACAACTGACTGAGGATGAGCGAAGGAACGCTTACTTTCAGCAGGATGGAGCCACGGCGCATACAGCATGTGCACGCGCATTGAGTCAGTGTTCCAGCCTGATCGTGTCATCAGCCGTGGCACGAACAAACCTTGGCCACCTCGTTCTCCAGATTTATCACCCTGTGATTTCTTCTTGTGGCGAGCTCTAAAGGGACAGGTGTATAGCAACAACCCTCACATATTCGAAGAACTCCAGAACAACATTATTCACACCTATCCAGGCCATCCCGCAGGATGTCCTCGCCCGTGCTTTTCAGAACATTTGGTATCGTCTAGGGATGGCCAAACGGATCCGGATCCGAAAAATCCGGATCCAAAAGTTACGGATCTGGATCCGGATCAGAAAATTCAGGATCCGGATCCGGGTCTGAAAGTTTCGGATCTGGATCCGGGTCCGAAAGTTTCGTATCTCAATCCCATTATAATATTACCACACCTTAAAAGGTATTATGATCTTCGATCACAAAGAAATTTTTCATTAGTTAGTCCTACAAGAGTTTTTTTCAAGTGTTGTTCCTAAAATACTTTGCTACGCATCGGCTAACACACTCGTGCACAAAAATAATCTTACTTGTTTAACATAAAATGTCAGAGGTTATTTTGTAAATGCCATTGATACGAATATGTATTCATTCGAATGTATTGGAAATGAAAACACACATAAATGTGGGACATTCCATTCCAGGATGAAACCTTTAACACATATAACAAGATAGAAATGTTATACAAAAATTATACAATTGTTCTACAGTTACAGTTTTACATATTAAAATAAAACATTATAATATATGCAGTGTTATATAATTACAAAGTGTAAGACTAACAAGGGAGGTTATCTAAGTGTACCCCTCCGATTTCCATGAAACTTGGCAGGCGTATAGTGGGGCCCAAAGGAAGAAATACGTGTTTTTTTTGTTTCAGCTAAAAAACGGTTTTAGGGGGCAAAACACCCTCAAATGTCAAGATGAGGATAAATTGAAGTGAGAATCTGACCCCTGTGTCCCCCTCCGATTTCCATGATACTTGGCAGGTGTGTGTATAAACGAGCCCAAATGAAGAAATACGTGTTTTTTTTTGTTTCAGCTAAAAAACTGTTTTAGGGGGCAAACCCCCATCAAATGTCAATATGAGGACACATTTAAGTGGGCATTTGACCTATGTGTCCCCCTCCGATTTCCATGAAACTTGGCAGGTGTATAGTGGGGCCCAAAGGAAGAAATACGTGTTTTTTTTTGTTTCAGCTAAAAAACTGTTTTACAGGGCAAAACCCACTCAATTGTGAAGATGAGGACAAATTGAAGTGGGGATCTGACCCCTGTGTCCCCCTCCGATTTCCATGAAACTTGGTAGGTGTGTGTATAAACGGGCCCAAATGAAGAAATACGTGTTTTTTTGTTTCGGCTAAAAATCTGTTCTAGGGGGCAACCTCCCCTGAAATGTCAAGATGAGGACAAATTGAAGTGGGGATCTGACCCCTGTGTTCCCCTCCGATTTTCATGAAACTTCGCAGGTGTATAGAGGGGCCCAAAGGAAGAAATACGTGTTTTTTTTGTTGTTTCGGCTAAAAAACTGTTTTAGGGGGCAAAACCCGCCTCAAATGTCAAGATGAGGACAAATTGACGTGGGGATCATCTGACCCCTGTGTCCCCCTCCAATTCCCATGAAATTTGACAGGTGTATAGAGAGGCCCTGTACCCCCTGTTTCTTCCTATACCATATGTACGTGGTTTCGGTTCAGATCCCCACTTCAATTTCTCCTCATCTTGACATTTGAGGGGGAAAAGGCCTCTATACACCTGCCAAGTTTCATGGAAATCGGAGGGGAAACTTAGACCTCCCTTGTAAGTGTATTAATTAATTACAAATCGCGCACGGGCCCACACACTATATATATATATATGTATATGAATGTATATTTTATATATATATGTATATATATGTATATTAGAAGGTAACAATATGTTATAAGCACATTCTTACTTTCCAAAGAAGCACATGTGGGATGGCAAAACGGATCCGGATCTGAAAATTCCGGATCCGCGGATCCGGATCTGGCCATCCCTAGTATCGTCTGCACACGTGCCTCGAGGTCAACGGAGGACATTTCCAGCACCTCCTCTAGGTAGGTTGTTGCCACACTCTACTGTATTTACAGAAAAGATGTTTCATTAATTTACGTTTATGTCAAGTTGTCTAAACTGCTTGGCACCGATATCCTGGACTGTTCACTACCCCGCTCTTTTCTTCGGTGAACTAGGGTTGCCTACATACAAGGAGCACATTTTCCATGGGGCCTCTTTTAACAGACTCACCCAGTATAACGAATCAAATTCAAGTAGTGTTTTTATGGTTGTGCGCAGCCTAATTTATTTGGGGCGTCTAAAAGAAGTTTCAAACTGCCTATCTGGACAACAAACCTCAAGTCGTAACTTCATGTTCCTTTTTCAAAGAAACTATTAGGTACCTACGTATATGAAGGAAGATAGATTATTAACATTATAGTCTGATCGTTATCACTTTAGCACAGGTTTCCATAATATTGTGACGATGTTCATATTATTTAAATAATGAAAGTCATCAACTGAAATAAATATTGTTACAGAATTACCAACTCTCACAAATATAATACAATACAAGCAATATCACTCTTAATCTCTCTCAATATCTGCTGCTCACTTGATAGTCAATACTCTGTACAATTTATGAAGTTAAAACTCTATTATCTGCTAAGTGATTATAGTGAAAATAACACATTGTTTTGGGAGAGAGAGAGAGAGAGAGAGAAAAGGAGGGGGGGGGGATCTCAAATGAAACGAAATAGCTCATTTTTTAAAACACGGATATGACTTTCATTATTTTAATGACAGTTTCACATCTTATATTTATTGAGGACACATTTGAGGGTGTCCAGGTAAGGTTCTGTTATTCAAGAAAACTTGGTGTTTCAATTTAACGCATAATACATTTCTAGCATGATTTAAAAACTGTTGATAATCATTCCTTACCCGGATTTGCAAAACAAGCAATAATAACAAATTATATCTCGTGAATTTACTCACATTATCCGTAGGATTCATCTAATTGGTGAAACTCGGATTCAAGTAAAACGTTAAGTTATTGTCTACGGCGGCCAATGAACGTGCTTGCATAGGCTCTGGCCATACCTTAATAAATAAATCTTGATTATCCTTCCTACTTCCATTGGGGAGAAAAGGACAGGTGATATATATCAACCATTTCGAGCAAGGTTATACACGGGAAAATACGATGATAGAGTCATTGATCCAGCTTAGGTTTCACGTCACGCAAGCTGTAGAAAAAAACAAAGCCACACGTGTGAAACATTATAATTAAAATCCTTAGTCGCCTGCATAGCGCGCAAAGGGAGGTGTGCATTTTCGTGACTGCAGGTAGGCAGTCGTGCTCCTAACATTTGCACAAAGGGGAGCGGCCCAGGTCACGTTCCTTCCATGTTAAAATGGCGGAAGGAACAGGTGTGAAATTTAGGTCTCACCTTCTCTTACGCCGAATATAATGATTGGAAGTAAATAAAAACCCTAGTTAGTATATATTTTACTTATTTGTACACAGGTAAATTGATTAATTGATCGAAAGGAAAATTTTCAGTGTGTCAGCACTTGGGCTATTTCCACCCTTTACATTGTACAGAGCTAGATTAGGCGGGAAAGGGACGCTCAGTAAATATAAGGACAAACACAGGAGAACACACATTACTATAGCGCATTATACTAACTGTATGATCAGACGCCAGAGCCTCATTAACATGCAACATTGCAGTTTCCGTTGGCGTAGTAGCTACGTCGTCGCCTTGTAATCAAGGGATTCCGTGTGCGATACCCGGTGGAGGCACATAGTGGTTCCGATACCACTTTGAACTGTAGGTCCAGTCCCGATTAGACTTACCGTGCATAAAGTGGACTTAAAACAACAATTCAAACCAACAATTCAGGCATTGTTGCAGACTAACGAGTTTATAGCGCCTTTCCCTGCAGCGATAATATGCATGAATTATGTTGTGTCGTCCCTAAGTGTTTGTGATTGTCCCTTCATCCGCTTCAACTTATTCTCATCTTCGCAATTAGCCAAAGTGGCAGAAAATCCAATTAAAATAAACAAAATCAATCAATCAGTTGAATTTCAACCTTTACACCTCATGTACAGGTAAAACTATTACATTGTCAGTCACCATGCAATTCAACATGCATTAGTATACAGATAGCCATTTATTGGAAAGAGAACTTAGCTTACGAGTCATTTCATGCCAAATCAACACAGATATGTGCAATTTCCAACCTGACCATCTCCGATTTTCATGAAATTTTGGTCATGTAATGAGGCTTTTATCAGTCACATAGCTATACATATTATTTTGTATCTTCTGATCCCATTGCAGTCCCAGAATGATTTTTTATATGTTTTAGAGTATGGCATGAGGGACCAAATATATGTTTTTCACGATTTTTGGTGATGACATGTTTTGAGATATTCATCTCAAGGTCAAAGGTTAAGGTCACGTGACAAAATTATATTTTTACCCAGAGGTAGGCTTGTTATATATCACTGGAAAGCTTGTTCAATTCTCTGTACAATAAGCTTTATTTGAGCTTTCTAGGCGAAATAGGGGCGGAGTTACACCACATTTAGTATAGCTAAGCAGGCTCAAAAAGGGCAACTTATGCAAACTTTGACCTTGAATAATTTAACAATTACAAGATGCACGAGACTCAAAATTTTCATAGTTACCAAGTTCCATGCATAGTTTCAACTCCCCAAATTTCATGAAAATCGGAGGTGGTCAGGTTGTGGGCTGTGTTGATTTCATATGGAATGACTCTTACATTTTCTTGAAATATAATTTTGGCTGTCCAATACACGCTAATACTGTTGTTTCTAATTTGGCTACATTACTACACTTTTTTCACTCTCTCCGTTAAATAAGGCAGCAACTATGAGTAAAGCTGAGATGAAATTTATGATGATTAGGGTAGGATTTTTATATGACCTCCAAAACTCTGAAATATGCAAAATAAAATTACACTTACGACAAAATGTTCATAAATATGGTCTAAAACATAGAAAATATGTCCTATCAACAACATAATATTTAATTAATAAAATATCTTATTTCATATAGTCGTCATGGTCGACTGCCGTTGCGGAGTGGTTAACACAGCGCCCTACGATGCCAGGGCTGCCGGGTGAGACATGGATGTTTGTGTGTTCTGAACGAGAAAGTGGAGTGAGAATGGAGTAAAACTGATACAAGAGAGAAGTGAAAGAGAATGACACAGGAAGCTAGCTACCACTTAGCGGTAGGGCGTCTGACTGCAACGAGAGTGATCTGGGTTCGATTTACGGGCGGGTTATTTAAGGTGGAAATCCAACAATGGATCTGATTGGTCACTCCTCCAATAAATTGGTACCTCAGCTTTCGAGCCTGCCATTAATGTTCCAGTAATGCATTGCATTAATCAATAAGTAAGTACTGAAAATTATCACGAGCTTCCAACACCCCACGTCGTGAAAGTCACAAATTTCTCATTATCATTGTCACTCTGACGATTCATGAGAATCTTTGGATTAGAGAACTGAATTATCAGAATTAGGCCCATTCATGCCAAGAAACGAAGAAGCAGAAAAATACTATTATGCAATAACTTAAAAAGCACATTCGTTTCTTTCTTGATGGTTTAGAAGTAAGATTATTTAGAAACACGAGTTCGTGCATGACTGTATAGTAATATTTGTTTCATACTTTAGATGGTACATAATTTCAACAGAAAGTCTTAAGCATGATATTATCATTCAACCTAATCAATCAATTTCTATGCACTGCGATTCGATTCAAATAGTTGATCAAAACAGCCAGTAACAAAGCTACATTCTCATATTTGTAAACATGTTACTTGAATGTGCAGCAGTATATACGTAAAAATTCTTATTCTTTTCTGATCGTTCCTAATGAAGGCATTTGAAAAGAGTTATTTAGGTCCAAGGTTCGTAGAATACGCATTGTATCGTTCATGATTTGTTTAGAAATAGGGGTTTTTAAAACCATGTTCTATACAAATCTAATTCTAATTGCAGAGGCAAGCAGAGTCAATAGTACAAGACGCTAGTGTAATTCCAAATCAGACCAGACAACAAATAAAACGACGCTTGATTTATTTTTATTGAGTTGTGCCTGTACAAGGGGCAAGTTCTGGCACACTGCTCCCTTGAACAGCGCAATAAGTCTTCTCTGTTTAAATGCTGGCACTTAATTTGGGTGTTTGTAGTCCCTTCGTATACATCCCCATATTTCTTTCTTGTTAGTTTTCTCGAACCTTCTCACAATTCATTCGGATATCTTCGTTACAACTTAGTTATATCCGACATTATTGCTTGGAAGTAGCTGAATGACATTATCAACGATCTATTTGCACCTCTCTTCTGTGTGTTGTGACTGGAGGTCCTTCGCTTTGATTTTGAGATGTTGCCGCTGAAGAACGATCTTCAAAAGTACTGGGTAAGATTGTTTGTTATGTCTGTCCGCAAACAAGAATAAGTTTAACGGATAGCAACTCCCTCTTGATCTTGTTTCTTCATCGTTCAAACAGCGGCTGCGCAGGATTAACCATCTAGTGATGCGGAATGAAATTTAGGGGGTGCGGTGTTGAAAATAAAGACAAAATGGAAGGTGTATGTGTACTTTAGCCACTACACAAAATACCAATCAACGTTTTGTAGACTTTTATGAAAATATGCCAATGACTTGATTATATATTGCTTCCTTGCTTTGACCATAACATGTATGTACTACAAGAAGTAAATGTGGTTTCTCTTTCAGATTAGTATAAATGGCTTGCCTCTCTTCAATACTTAATATTATACGCTCATGACGACATGTTTTTTTGTAAGTCATAACGTAAGTGACACTGAAACAGAAAAAAAGTGATTTGGTTTAATTAACGAAACACGTTAGGTTAAGCTATTTCGTAACTGTAAAAAATAAACATAGAACCATTTACTAAAGTTGGTAATATTGAACAGATTCTTTGGTAATTACAAGCACTTGTGCTAGATTACTTATATTTATTTGCTTATCGCTTGTTTAAACAAGTGTTTGGTGTGACGGTCCTGTGGATCCGCACAATATGAATATATGTTTATTAAAATTATTACTTTCATATCAGAAAAGTTATTTTCTATTAACGATTAAAAAATGTATAATAATTACTTTGTACAACGTTAATTATGTTTTATGTTATTCATTTGCAATAAACGCTGTATAAATGATGTAATATTTGGAATTCGGACGTTGTTAAAGCAACCAAAATCAAGACATGTTTAGGGCTAGTATTTTGATGACCTTAAAATTGACAAAAAATGACCTTTAAAAATGCATTTATGACCTAATACATGCAAGAAAATGTCCTATAAACTTAGAAAAATGACCTAAAAATTCTGAAATATTTGTAGAACAAATTTATAAACTACCAAGAGAAATTCAAATTACAAATTAACGTTACAGTATCTATAATATGTTAATTGCATATGGTAGTACTACAAGTAAGAAAGTTCACTTTTTGTCATATTTTATACTTTAAGTAATGAGTTGCAGTACAGAACGAAAATCATATGCAGATTTTCAAAAGTGAATGATTATCGGTTGTCAGACAAGAGAATTGAATTGTTACACAACAGCTTGTAATAACAATACTGCACAGAATTTCTTTCTTTCTTCAAACGCAGTTCAGAACTGCGCTGAAGGCAATGAGACGAGAGTCGGGAACCTGTCTCCTTCAAAGGGTTACATTTGCATGTAAAATGCCCCTTCTTTCACCAAAATGTAGAAAATGCATAAGATGACTTTTAAAACGCCGAAAAATGACTATAACGGTTTTAAAAAGTTTAAAAAATTATCTTTACTCCAAAAAGGGTCACAAAATGCAAAAAATGTCCTAAGAAAGGCATCCCAATTTATTCATTTACTTGTAAAACACGTTCCTATCTACTTATACAACGTTTCTGCCTTACGAAAAAAAAAAAGTATTTGCATCAAAATCCTAGCCCTAGTCATGTTATAGCAATGGATGTAATGAAATCGGAATACAGGTAATAGTGAACTGCATTTTGCTTAAGTTATTTGACCAAAACGTAAACCCACCTTCGTGTTATATTTCGAAATATTTACTAATCGTGCAAAATGGCTAACCAGTGTTGGTTGCCAGAAATTGTCCTTGGTAATTCCAAACTTTTTCCTGTGTGAAGAGTTAACAGTATTTTCGGTCAAAAGTTGGTTATGAAAAATGAGTGCTGAAGGAGGAGAGAGGGGCGAAAGAAAATTATGATATTTGGCGCCGTCCCTGTGTTCAAATATCTGAGTCACAAATTAACGTTGAGGTTGATTTTACACACAAGAGAACAGTCATAGAATTAGTTCAGTATTTTTGTAGTTCCTAAATTAAACATTAAATATTTGAAACGAGATTCTGCCGAAGACATAGTTTAATGTAAAAATCCAAGTCAGAGAGCATTGCATTATTATGGATGATATTGACAAAATAAATAACAAAATTTCCCTCCTTTACCTATATATCATAAAAGTTGTTACTAGCCTGGCCCCCCACACTTTACCTCCGCACTCGAAGTTCGGTGCACTCCGTACTCGGCTCAGATTTGTCTAGGGGTATCTTTCTTTGTACGACAATGCACGTGGGTTGCTACAAGTCAACATAATTATATAATTAACTACAAGAGACAACGGATAACCTTTGCGAAACCTTATTGCTATAGGGGGATAAATTACCTTGTCCAGCATCTGTGAATTTAAAAACGGAAATTTTGGATATTTTCTATAGTTAAATTAACGTAAAATTTGAAGTATATACAAGTCGTATCCCAACGTTCCTTTCTTTAATTATCGGGCCAAAACTGTAATTTTGATGTTGGAAATTTCTATTGTTTGTAACTCGATGCTTTACATTACATGAATTACATCGGGAGTACGCTTGTCACAAGGTAGACTAGCGTTACTCCAAGAAACGTCTCAACAGGCGCGAGGTCGCACGACGTGTACATTTCTCAACCTCCACGGTGACAAGGCACTAGGCTGCCCGGCGCACCGTAATTACTTCAAAATAACATCCAGTACAAACTACCTTTTTACCTGTAAATTGGACACCAAGGCACTAGTTTGCCCAATCTCTTACAGCATCCGTTTCAGGAGACCTCTCCTTCGGTCCTAGCTGACCGAAGCAAAAACAGCCTCTCCCTTCCAAGTCTCAGTTCCAACACCCGACCTCCCCCACTCTCATCTGGGAGTTTATATGTGTTTGGTTGGCGTCTGTTGCCAACCGCCCATCTTTCAAAATTTTTAATCTTTAACAGCTAAACTGCCCGCCTTTCTTTTGAACGTTCGAAAGACGAAGAAAGAACAGATCTACGTGGTTTTTATGCATGGAATATATACTAACCTTAAAATGCATAATACATTGAGATACTCTTATCACATATATATATATTTTTTATACACGTAATTACCTAATTGATTAACATATTAATAAATATTTCAATAAGAAAAAAAAAAACACTGTTGCCCTGACACGGGGCAGGGTAACAAAGTACTATTTAATATGTTGCATATATATGAAACACTACATGACGATTCATTGAAAAGGAAGAGACAAGTGTGTCTTTTTCATACATTTTCATAGATTTATCGCAAAATGTAAGTGGAATTAATTTGTTACAAAATGAAGTAAACGACACAATATGGATATTTTAATTTTCTTGCACATCTCTTAATGCATCTTAGTTTTATCCACAGGTACCAGCAGGAACGTTTTCAAAGGGAGATCAACATAAAGGCTGTGACTTAAAATGAGATATTTGAAAGTGGTTGACGTCATTATTGTACATCATGATATCGTGACTATATTTCTGTTTATTTATTGATAACCATTATGTATACACTAATAAAATTATTTAAAAAAACAGTACAGCTTTTTATTTCTTTGTTGAATTATATTCCATTTTGGTTATTTTACGTCGTTTCTCTGCCTCTCTAGGTTAATCACGACGATGAGGATGAATGGGAGTTGATGAAATGAATGATGAGACACACATATCCATGCTTCAGCTAGGATTCAAAACTAGGACCTCGATAACCACTCCACGGTGAGGTAAGCTGTCAAATAGTTGAAGCGTTTGCCTTCGTTTTAAACACAAAATAACTATAGATTGATTTTGTTCATTCTACAGTCTTTACGATGTAAGACATAAGAAGAAATAAAAAACTTCCATTTCATCTAACCTCTATGACCACTGGTGTACGCAGAGGGGGGATACTGAGGTTACAGCTCCCTTCGAAATTTTGAAAAAGTAAACATTTTCAAATACATGCAGTGAAGAACTCTAGACAAACAGAGTGGTAAAAGAAAGCCCCTTTTAAATAACCGTCAGTTGCCATTTTTGAGAAGGGGCAGCAGTTCTAAATATACGAGACCTCTTACTGTGCATACTGCCTAAAGGTATTTTCTACTCTTACGGCGGTCGATCCTCATGGTGGCAAGGAAAGTGGGAAGCGAGGAAGCGACCAATCCAGCACGATAAGAAACACAGCAGCCTGTAGAACGAGGTTCCCGTAATACTTCCTCCCGCCACGTCGTAACTCTCGGCGCCACCGCTGTTGTTTGGTTGGTCTGCGGCGTATTCTCCGCTCCCCACTAGAGGAGAAGGTCTAAATATGGGCGAAGATTTAAATATGGGTTTTGGAGTTATCAGCGCTCCCTCGTGCTGCAGCCTGGCAGAGGCTATGGGAACTGGTTATCTGTCAAGTACAAAGGTTGCGGCGCCAATTCGTTGTTAGTTTCGACCTTGGACGCTGTTATAGAATTGCGACCTCCGAAAACGTTTTGCAGGTATGTTTTAACACAGCGTTTTCTGAATTCTCATCTGCTTTGTATAGGTTATGATATTAGAGGTACGTAAAACAAATGTGGGCTTTTATAATGCCATGATTTGTTTGTGAAATATGTACCACAGAGAGCGAAAATAAATTGAAGAAGAAAAATAGCGTGATGGTCTAAATATGGGCTATGACATGAGGTCTAATGCTGAGATCACATTTTCAACAAATATTTGGATGTTTTTCTTAATTTCGATTTTTCCCATTCCGTGTCATTTCCAAAACAACAGATTATTCATAAATATGAATTTTATAATGTTTTAGCGATAAATGACTGGTTTTTATAAAATTTTATTTGCCTTTTGTGATATTGCCACAAGTAGCCCATATTTAGACCACAATTTTGAAATACATCATTTCACCTTTCTTTTGGAAATTGTTTTTTTTTTTAAAAAAAAGGGAGACCTTCTATACTGTAGCATGCTATTACATTTAAGTATATATTTCATAGATATGCATTTTAAAGGCAGGTGCTTGATATATTATTTTTTTCCTCCAAAAATGACAAAATAAAAAGGGGAGCCCATATATTTAGACCTTTCCTCTACTCTTGCCAGGACCGGCCGCCGTAAGAGTAGAAAATACCTTTAACTATAAAGCAGCTGTGAACTATCCACCTTTACAATTCCACCCCCCCCCCCAAAAAAAGAATCGTGTGTACGCCAGTGTCTATAACAGAACACAAAAAATGGGGGACAGCGATGCAAATAAAGAGAAGAAACTAATTAATAGAGAGAGAAATAGATTAGGTTAGATTAATTGCCAAGATGAAAATGAAGGATGATAGAGAGGAAATATGCAAAATAACTAACCTAGGGACTCGAAGCAAGAATGTTCGGCGGTGAGTTCTTGTGTATAGAGCACTGAATACGCTCAGCCACCAGGCCGGCATCGTTACGATAGAATCGAGTATAATTTGCATGTAATCTTACTCTCATTTGCAATCCAAGACAACCCTCGTACAATTGCATATCGCCTTTCAGTCGAACATGGGCATGCAACTACTTGTTCCAGCATGTCTTACCCTGACTTACACTATCAATTCACATTCATTGCGAATGCTTGGGGGATATAGACTACATGTGAAATGCCCTGCAATAGTAATTTGCTGCCCTTCCACATTGTTGTTCGGCACATGAAAGAACAATCGACAAGATATTGGTCCGAAGCCTCTAATTATTAACAAGATAAAATTTGAATAATTACAAGTTCAGCAGTGCTATCAGATCCAATAAGCGAATGGTGGCATTACGTTGCTTTATTTCCCAAGGGCTTTAGATCTGCTTCGCTACAACACAATACAGGTGGCGGTCTCTGTGGGCGGGATGGTTTGGGACTATTTGGCACTGCCTGCAAGGTCGAACTTGTAAAGTTGTTCCATCCGAAAACAGCTCGTTTTGCAACTGAAAGGGATTATGACATTTTGCTACCTTCTTTTAGCTTCCAGACGTAAACTGTCGGACAACCCAACTAAATGATGGATCATGACGGAAAAGCGAACTCACGCGAAAATCAAACTGAAATTTGTAAATTACAGGTTGTCAAATGCAGCTAGTAGGGACAATGGAGATGTCGATTTGATGTGTAGAAGGTCGGTTAAGTCCTTCGGCATTTGAATTCGAAACCTGTCATCAGATATTGGCGTATAAGAGAACAAAGGAGGTGGTATAATGGAGCAACATGTATAATGTTTGTAGTTCGTGTAATATTGTTGAAATCGCTCATAATTTGACAATCAGCTACTTTCACCAACATACGGAATTTTCGGTGAATTCCTGTAATTGTCTTTTCGGATAAATACATCTAAAACTGGCAAAAGAGTTTTCATTAGGCTCGTCTGAGTTATGTTTAAAGTTTGTAAGAATTAATAAGCATTCAAAGTGATGTTAAAATCTTTATACTCGCGTATTAACATAATCTGAAGTAAGATTTTTCTATTTACAAGAACAAATAAAGTTAAAAAATACTGAAAATTTTGTAATGTGTGGTTTTGTTTCAACGAACAATGTAACTTAACAACACATAAGTTTAGTAGTTTTAGAGGAACTTAAAATTATAACTGTTAGATGGTAAATGTTATTGTAAATCAATGTTTACCTGATTTACAAATTTGATGAAAAGTCACATTTGGGAGAGAGGGTAGGTGCTTGAAGACAATACTTTACTTCTGATAAATTTGAAAAATGTGTTTTGCATTTTGGCCTATTTGGCTTATTGGCACTTTTTCTAGTTTGCAGTTTCATTGCATTTATAAATTTGAGATTTCTTATTAGATTTTGTTACATCACGCGTATTTTAGTCGTATTTTCATATTCCAAAATCCCAGAGTGTAAAGTCTATTTTTTACTTCGGCTCAAGTTATAACAGAGGAAAGCCTTAACCTTAAGTTATAGTATGTATGACGTTTAAAGTGAAATAAAAAACACTATGGAATTTACTTATTTTTCCTTTAATTGCTTTAGTTATTTAAACCAGCAAAAACCAAGCCGTGCCGAAACAAATAACAGGTATCGTGAATCTTGTGTCTATGAAAAACACAAACTGACAATTTAGTATCTAAGGAAACTTTGCACGCCGTTTTTTGTGAATTTTAGGTCTTCAATTTCTGAGCCATGCTCATTACAGAAAAACAAAGTTGATCAGATGAATCTAAAATATCCAGAGAAATTGAAGATGTTAATTTCTCAGTTTAGCACATTACAAAATTTATTTGCCTGTTAAATTATATTATTTTTGGCTATAAATATATGCGTTACAAGATTTTGAGGTTTATTATTTTTTTTCTGTAGGGTACAGAAAAAAATCTACTGAAGAAATAGATTCTGATTATTGAAGAAAAACTGATTGCTTTTAAAGTATTGTATGGAATACTTCAACATTAGGCATAATAAAATTATGATAATTGAACAATTCAGTTATATGTGACCTCATTCTCTCCTGATAAGAGGAACAACTTGTTCCTGTTGTTTTCTCCTTAAGTAACAGCTTTGATAAAAGAAAAAGGTTAGGTATGGTAGTCTTATGTACGATAAATTTCAAACTTTCTTTCATCGGACATTGATTAAATAACATAGCCACATGTCAAGCTCCTCTGGAACTGCCCTCTGACACGACCAATGTTGCCAGTACACATCACAATTTCGGAAAAAAACAGACATTTTTATGAATGTGTCAAAATTAAACCTTTAAATCATTCTGTAAATCATTCATCAATTCAATACTCACGGAGAACATCGATGCACATCGAAAATGATTGCAAGCTATTCCATACCTGCTTTTTATTCATGTTTGGTTTTACTTTGCGCAAACCTTTTTTTTACTCCTTAGTAACTTTTTCCTCACACTGAACGTTCAAGTAGAGAATAATTTTCTTGTTTAATGTTTAGAAAACATCGACATAGACAAATTTAATACTCAGTGCAAGGTTCATAGGCCTATCGCTTTTTGTACAAAAGTTACGTACGTTCAAAATCTCGATTGCGTGACTTTTTGTACACCCTGTGATTTCTTCCTTTGGTGACTTGTGAAAGATAATGTTTACGTTCCACCACTACTGAACGATCTGCCTGAATTGAGGAACCTGATCGTTTCAGCCATTCAGTCCATCACATCAGACATGTTGATACGAGAGAGGTAGGAAATGGACTTCCGACTGATGTATACCGTGTCACCAAGAGATAGCACATTGAACACTTGTAATGTTAGTTACACATGGATCACATGGTCCAGTCCTGATTGACCTTTCTGTGCATAAAGTGGACATAAAATACAAACTCAAACTCTGTAAGTTGGAAAACATGGACAGTTCTTCTTTCATCCTATTGTAACATTTGATCTCACACCCCGTCACTACGAGAAATAAAAAAATGTTCAAACTGCTATAAGGAAGGTGAACCAAAGGTGACCCTAGTTAAACTTCTAGGGCAATTTACAAATCTCTAATGTGAGATAAATTTCTGAAATTAAAATAAATAATAATACAGTAAAAACTGCATATCCCGGAACCTTCATAAGAAGGAAACCTGTAAATACGGAAAAAAAAGTTCCCAAAACGGAACACCATTTAAAGACCAATGAGATGTTTTTCTTCTCAGTAAGACGGAAATGTCTTCCTTTATTTTTTTCGCTCGCAAGAAAACAATGCAATACTGTAAGTGGAACACGCCTCTGTTGTCACTCGCTTATCGATAACATTGCCGATATGAAAGAATGCGCTACAATACTCATAGCTGTTACGATTCCGTGTCTTTCTTTCATCTCTTACCCTCTTTCTCCACCTTGCTTTGTCTATTTCTCCTCTGTTCCTTCGTCATCTTTATATTTTTCTTGTTATCTCTCTTTGTTTATTTCTTTTTCTTCACTTTTATCTCAATCTTTCTTCCTCTCTTATTCCATCTTTCAATATTTCTCTTTCCCTCTATGCACATCGCGCTACGACGACAGGGGTCCCGGGTTCGAAAAGATACATAAGTACAACTGTACGTTCGTACAATACTGTAAAAAGTATACCAATATGTTGTGTAGTTACATAATTGTAATCTCTGCTATGCTTATTGCGACTGTATCGCATTTTTATTCATGTAGGTACATGCATTAGTACTCTACATTATAAGTAATGTGAAATGTAAATCTCTCTTTCCATTATTTCCTGCAGCTCTCTATACTGTATTTAAAGTCAACCCTGTATAAGAAGGAAAACTGTTAAGACGGAAAATTTTGCTCGGAATCATCATGTTCCGTGATAGACAGGTTTTACTGTAATAATAATAATAACCCATGGCTCGACAGCGCTCGAAGGGCCTGTGCCTATCTCCCAACTGACAGTCTCCCTCTCACAATCCTATCTAGAGGTGTGGAGATCTTCAATAATGGTGTGACGTCTGGTCAGCACGTAGAACCCTCAGCCGTTATAGGAGATATCCTTGACCGGGTTACGCAACTCACTCGCAGCTTCCCAATTTCCTCGCGATGGTGGGTTGCCACCGGTCCTATACACAGGCCGGGAACCCAGGCGGATTCGAGCCCATGCCGTCATGTAGTCGAAATCCAAAGCATAACGCCTTAGACCGAACGGCCACGGAGGAGGATTAAAAGAAATAACCCCTATAACTAATTAACAACGTGTACCAAATGCATATTTTGTAACATTGATTGTAGATTTTCTTTAAAAAAGAATTACAAAACCGTCACATCTATTCTCAAAGTGGCCAGTGGGTCCCAAAGGTGGACCATGGCTTAGAAAATTATTCTTGTGCTCAAGAATACATCTTATTAGAGAAAATTGTTAGTGTCAAACTTCTGATTGTTGACATGCATTATATACAGTAACGACGAGTAGCCATCCTCCGTGGGGGAGTGGGTAGTACAGTCCCTACGACGCCAGGGGGTCAACAATAACTTAAATAAAATTACTGCTGGCAGCGAAAGTTAATTCGTTTTCTGCATGGTGCATCTGAGGAGAACTGGGTACATTAATGTACTGCCATTTGTTAGCTGTGTTAAATACTAATATGATTTTCGTAACGTGGGCCACCTTGGGAACACGTGCTACCTTTGGCTCACCTACCTTATACTTTATTTACACCCTGTATTACAAAGGTTCGAGATTTGTCAGACTTACGTGAAATAATTCGTGCTGCATTCAACAATGTGACGCCACAAATGATAGAGAACGTATGGGCTGAGACCGTAGAATACCATTTAGGCATTTGTAGTGGCATCAATGGTGCTCATCTTGAAGTGCACTAGCTATGTAACGAAAATTTCTGGGTTTATATTTGTATATAATAAATTTTGAAAATAAATCATGGTAAGTAAAAACGATTTAATAATTTCCTTCATTATAATTCTGAACGGTACAGCCGAACTACGTATATTTAATAGAGGGTCGGGTACCCTATTCTACACCCTCGAATTTTGAAAAAAAAAAAAAAAAAATCATTATGAAGATTATGTGATCCTATTTGTGAATTTAAAAAAATTGGAGCGCGGAAAGAAGTATTTACGACTGTACAGCCGTTTAAAGTTGCGATTTTGTCGTTTGAAATTGTTGAGTCCAAATTTCCCACCGGTTCCGGGCTCCGCCCCTGGGGTAATTGGCTTACCGCCCCCTACCGCTACCGCGGCCCCGCCTTTATGGCATGTTAGAAATTGGCCGAAGTCACCTGCCCCCAACACAATTTCTCACTGTTTTCCGCATTGACGCATGAAGATACAAAAAATTAAGGCTAAAATTAAACCAAAGAAGGTAACTTACCTCTTTTTACCAAGGCCAGGTATTGAATTGTGGGTCGAAGTTCAATTTGTAATTCCAAAAATGAAGTAACTCCTACGTTGAAAGTCCTTGTTGTCCTTTTCCACAGAATACCAACCTCCACTCCCTTCCCATCATAAAAATTAGAAGTCGCAAATTATCCCATCCCACAAGTCATTTAGAAAAAAACAACCCTCCCCTTTACGGCATGCAGTTGCAAAAAAAAAATATTATTTCCAATTTCTGAAGTCGAATAAATGAAATCCAATGTCTGAAATGTCCAATCCGCCAATATATCACACAAATATCATATCGCAATCGCAAATGTTCCTATTGCACAAGTCAATCATCAGAAGAAAAAGAAGAAAACCAGACGTGCGCCTGTGACATCAATCGATCATCCGAAATCTTCAGACCTGCGCCTGTGACATGAATGCATCATTCGCCATCGTAAAGTTCTGAAAAACCTTTTTGACGTTAGCAAGGAATTTTTATGTCATAAAAAACGTAAGTTTCGTAGCACGTAGATCTAAAAAAATACTTTCCGCGCTATTTAGAAACATCGTTTATTATGAAGAACTAATTTTTGTAACGAGAATATTTTAAATGTGCGAAAAATCGAGGGTGTAGAAAAGGGTACCAGGGCCTTAAAGGACAATACAGTTACTGTTCTATGCAATAACATGCAAGGCTTAACTTCTACAAAAAACGTTTTATTTGCTTCAATGAGAACAGTTTTAAGTGTTATTTTTTCTATGGCAAAAAGTTTTAGAAGCATTTTTCACACGATTTAGTTTGATTACTTTTAAATTACTGCGATTTGAAGTTTTCTCTTGTATTTGAACCATAATTTAAAAGTTCAGCAAATATACGAGTTGGATTACATGAGTTTTACTGCCATCTGCTGGACATAGTCTTTATTGTTTACAAACTTTGTGTCGAAGTCCACTCACGAGAAATGGTAGTGGTACATGTTTTAAAACTAGCACTACAAAAGGGGAGAAGCAGGAGTGCCCATACCCTTCCCCAAGGTCTGTGACGCACCCTCCCCCAAAGGTATAACATACCCTCCCTTTGTGCCTATTCAATTACTCAAATTATTTTGATCAGACAAAATTTGCGGAACAATATAATACACACATATTTAAGCAATATATGTTTACTTTAGGTATGGCTTACAATATACACATTTACTGTATTGTATATTACTTTCACTTTGATTGAAATAACATTTTGCATAAATGATAATAACTTCTGACCTTGCAAAGTTGTTGCAGCAAACTTATTGATAATTTCCTCAATTTGCATCACCACTTTTAAAATATCGTACTCACAGGATGCAATTAAGGTAGACATTAACCACTCATCGGCCACACACGAACGTCGCCTGTTTTTTATGATTCTTATGACACTCATTGTGCGTTCTGCAGAGCAACTTGTCACTGGTATTGAGATCAGAATGGTATACAATACCTGCAAATTTGGAAAGGTCGAAAACTGGACAACAACACGGTATGGTTTAAGAAAGTCTATCTTAACCCGTTTCTGCTGATTCATAAATTCTTCAGAACCCGTCATTTAGTCTGTACCTGAGCTTACTAACAGCAGATGATGTCAAATTGAACACCATCTATTTCTTCCATCAATCCCATCTTCCCTCTCGCGATTAACACAAGGTAGAAAGGAGGAACCCACAGACAGTTTCATTCTTAAAATTATAATTAATTAAAACCTAATTAAACTTAAGGTACATGAACCCAATATGGCCTATTTGCTGTTTCCAAGTACTTACATTATTCATTCAACAGGTGACGCTAGTATGTCATTTAGACTGTCCGAACGACGTGATTGAATCTGTTGGCTATACCTATAGTGCAGTAACTTGAGGACAAAAAAGCGAAATGAATATTTTAAGCTCTGGCTTACCATTTCCACAAATTTCACACGGAGAACCACTATTTTAAAACTAGCTGGACATCGCGATTGTGTTCTACGTGATCTAATACATTACATAGGTAAGTTTTTACTAACTATATCTTCCAAGTGATAGGTAGGTATCTCTAGTCTATATTATGATAGCTCATAATTTGTACTTTACAACAATGTACTTAGTTTAGACCTTAATCTAAAGTCCTGTTTATAACGAAGAAGAAAGAACACTATGTAAGGTAGACTCAATATGGCCTAGGAATACATATATCGTGAAAGACATGCGCAAATGTGACATTTATTACTTTTACGTTCACGTAGAGTGTGTGTGACTCACTAAGGATGATCAGACTGTGATGTGTAATCCATATTCTTGTGGTAATAAATTGTGATATGGCACTCCCTTGTTTATTGCTTTGTAAATAATGTTAATTCTTTGTTAAAATCTCAAGTCATTATGTAAATAAAATGTGAGAGTATGAATATACTTATCTATCTATGAAAATTACATTGTGGTAATTTCTTTACAACTTCTGTTGCATTTTTTGATGTGAAAGAACAAAATATATGACTAGGCCATATTGGGTATATATGTACCCAATATGTCCTAAACGTAACATTTTAATAAAATCTTCCCTGCACCAATGTTGTTATTTGGAATTGGCTCCAATTTTCAGTAAACGTCCAGAAATGTTCCCGAATCTTGCGATTAGGTTTACCTTTCTGACTTTGTATAGTGGGATCCATGAGTATTACCGTGCAAATTGTCCATCACCATGTTCATGCACTTTATTTGACCCAATAAGAGCTTCAAGAATTAAAAGAAAACTCAAAACAAGCTCTTGATAACTTCTGCACCAGCATACATAAAAACTCATCGCTTAAAAATTCATAGGATGTAAGAGAAAAATTAATGAAAATAGTCATGGACAATTTGCACGATAATACTCATGGATCCCACTGTACAGTCGGAGAAAGAATTACCTGGGCCACGGTACCTAGAATTTCGTAACGTCTTAAAGCCTGTTGTTTATGCAACCCAAATAACAAATTATTCGCTTAAGTTTGTCTGGTGGATCTTTGTTCTCGGGAAGGATTGAGCGTTGATAGCATGAGTCACGTGACTCATGCCCCAGCAACAACAAACAACAGCTGGGTGCTACGTGGCCTCAAGAAGAAAATTTCAGGAACTGGTTTCTTAACAAGAGCTACTCGTAAGGAAATATTCTTTCGAGTGATATTAGAGTCATTGTCAAGAAGGTTCACTGAAATGATGGTTCTCATCACAGGCCACATGCCACACGCTAATGGTTTAAGTCCAGTTTATGCACTGGACCTACAGATTAAAGTGGGATCCGAACCAAATGTTCCTCTATCTGGTATTGAATTCGGAAGCCTTTGATTACATGTCGAAGAGGTTACCACTACGCCATCGGAGAGGCAATGGAACGCCTTGAGAAAGAGACGAGTGAAACCATATTTGGCGTAAATTTTAAAAATAAGACAATATTTTGTGGTCACAGTTTCGAACCGTGGGAGAGGCATATATATTTTTTTGTCCCATCGTCCATTTCACGAGTTTATAATTCTTCCTCACCGACACGATTAACGCGAGTGGGAGAAGAAAAGCGAAGTAAAATAACTGAAACAGAAATAAAAGGAAAAAGCGAAACAAATTTTATGCATAATATTCTGCGGTCACTTCAGTCGTATTCAAGGAATCCTACATTTAAAGAGAGCCGTGGTGTCTGACTTGTCTTTTCACCTTCCTTTGTGCTCTCGATTCCCTCTGTCACGATTGGTCTAAAACTAATTAATGCGACGTTAATTAAACAATCCAAACAACGAAACAATGCACAATCAACTGCACAAAACAACATTCCATTTGTTTTCGAACCGGAAAACAATTGAGATGCTGTAAAATGAAGCAAGAAGCAGTAATAAACTGGGAATTTGGTACGGTATAGAATTAAATCGGTGAAGATGTTCCATTTGATTGGATTTTTGTTATTTAGTGTCGCTATTCTTTCACTTTTGGCAAATAGCGACGATGAAGATGATATGATGACATTGATTCACGGACACTCACTAAGAACACCCATGGCCAAGCCGAGATTCGAACCAGGGGCCTATGCTGTCGTAGCGCGCTGTGCTAACCACTCCGCCACGGAGGTTGGTTAGGAGTGGACATTATACCATATTTTGTGTACGCAATTGGGATCAATCAATCGAATGACTAGGCATATTATATTATTAATATATTCATATCATAATATCACGTCATATTATTCGGCACGAAGTAACATCATAGACATTCAATCTTGCATGATTGCCTTTCAACTATTTCTTCGCCTTCAGGTTAATAACATCAATAAGATAAATTATGAAACAAATGATAATGAATGTGGGATATTGACAGTTATTTCGAATTACCTGACACAAGCAACATTAAGCAGGCTCGGTGGGCAAGCTCATTAAGTGATCAACCTTCGATCTCGTCACCAAAGTTCCCGGATTTGAGTACCGTCCTTGTCACAGGTGTTTGAGTATTTCGTCATTAATTTCATGTAATGGTCACTCGTCCGCGACTGGGAAGAAAAGTGATGTTACGTAACAAAACTAATAAAAATAAACATGATCGAAGAGTACTTATTTCATCTCTCACGAAATCTCCTATAAAACCGGGATATATGAAATATATGTATCTTCACATACTTTTTCGATTTCTATATTTAACTAGCCGAGACCGAGAACGGGAGAGCAATTTTCAATTCGAGAAACCGAGAGACGGAGACACTGGAAAGTCTTGTTTCTTTCTTGACATCTGCCTCTGTTCGTTATTGGCTTTGTATTGGCAATTATTGTCATTATTCCTCCCCTGGAAGTAAACCATAACGACGATTTATGCCTGGAGAAGGCATCTGTGTTTCGCTTGGCTTTCTCTTTCCTCAACTTCTGTTATTTTATCATGCACGTATAATTAAAATGGATCTGAGAAAATACGTTGCGATCCATAATTGTGTTGGTTAGATGCTATAAATGTGAACTCCAACATGGAATAAATTATTCCCTTTTGTATGTGGTTGAACATGAAATTTTCTTACACTGTGACAATTTCTTTTTTTAGTTTTTCTGCACAGATAAGCTAATCTGGACTGGACCTTCAGTTTAAAATGACATACGAACTACTACGTGCATCCACCGTGTATCGAACCCGGGATCCCTTGATTATAAGGTGACGACGTTATCATTACGCCATCGAGGAGGCCCCGTGAGAAAATATTATTCACTCGATCTATACAATTATTTATTTAAACATTTACATTTTCGTTTTCTTCTTTCTTTTTTGTTAACTACTCTTCTACGACTCTTTTTTTGTCTTGGAATTTCTTCTTGTTTCAGGAAAAAAATAATACATGCAGGCTGTATACCCACAACCCCCATACAAATAGATAGAAAGCTCACTCTAGAGAACTAATTTATAAATAACGTAACCATTAGGAAACAATTCGAACGTTATCTGATATAACTGCAGATGAAACAATACTTACAGACGCTAACGAAATATCTATTCCTGTATAAGCTCACAGGCAACAGGTATCTGGTGAGTCATTCACTCTTGCTAACTACGAGCGAAGGTCACGGAACCAAAGGGTGGCAAACAAGCGTCTGCTCTACGAAGCTAGGGTTTGCAGACGAGGCCGTGTTCCTGTTATCAATGACGTACGAAATAAGGAGGAACACAGCTTTCATATCAAACTAGACCCGTGTTTTGGTCCCGTCATTGCATGTAAAACACTTTTTCGTCGTGGCCTTCAAGACCTACCTAAAGGCTTCTCGCAAGAAAGAAATCTTACCATTGAGGGGAGGAAAAGTGTGTGTGTCTATCGAGGTCCTTCAACTTACGTATTCTTCTTCATTTTAGAACGCGTGCTGTATCGTCGATTTAATCCAATCTAGCCGTTCTAGGTTCTGTTTCTGTTGGGTAATTTCACATTGTCTTCCTGCTTATGTTATTCGCGACGAAGCTTCTAGTTTCGATAATCTGGACGATAACGGGATTGTGATGGTTGGTTGATTTGGTGTCTTAAGTCCACTTTATACACAGTAAGACTAATCGGGAATGCACATACAGTTTAAAGTGGTATCCGAACCACTATGTGCCTACACATTACTTTGCTGCTAGATATTTGCATGCTAAGATATAGGAAATGCTACATTTTCAGTATGTGGAATTAAGATTGATTTCTGATACGAAGAATCGGAGAATGGAGTAGTGAGAAAAATATCACCTCACATGTTTGAATTATAGCCCCCTCCCCCCCCCCCACACACAGGATATCGGCCGTGGTTTTTATAACGAAATATAATATGGATGAATTGTGTCAAGAAAAACTGGAGCCTATTCACATCCCTACGAAACTTGGAAGAAAGTCCACATAGAAATTAGAAAGTTCTGTTCCGACAAAATCGGGACGTATAGTAAATGAAAGAGCAAAGTGCTACCTTGTGCTTTGCACCAAGCCATGAAGGCGTGTAGGGAGTGCGGAGTTAGGGTCCCACACTTTCTTGTTACGGCCGAAGGTGGGGATAATGTGATCAGCACCACGCCCCTGGCCGCCTTTACCCCCCCCCCCCCCACAAGTTTCCTAGAGGTACCCACTTTATACGACGCTGGTTGGGCGCCGGAGCCACTTGAACAGGTGGACAAAATTCCATATCTCCCCAGTCGGAGATCGAACTCAGATCTCTCGCATGGTAATCAAACTCCCTAACGACCGAGCTACTGCGGCACATATAGTAGCCTTTGTAATTAAGGCAAGAATTATTTTAGCGTTTCGTTCAACGGTTTTAGGGGAATCATTTTCGGACATAGGCTATAACTCTTGTCGGTTCTGCGACCTGGCTTGAGAAAAGGCGATTTTATGACGAACAACATTCCACCTTACAAGTCACGTGACTTTCCTACATTTCCTGTGTCTGTTGGCTATTGCAAGAAAGACGAGTTGCTCCTTGAGACAGACAGAATCACCCGATCACCTAAAGGTGCAATGTGTGTTGCCTACCTTTCCGGCATTATTTACTGCCATTAAAGTCTTATGGGGAAGAACTTTTTTCCACCACTGTACACCATTAGAACGAATCGCAAACCTTAGGTAGGCCATATTGGGTTCAAGATAATTTAAATGCATGTGAGAACAAGGGGCAATTTTAAAATATTATAATATCTAATTGGTATTAGGTATATATAATTTGATGCCTATGACTTCCCCCGTGAAGTTTGAGGAAAGTGACTGGATTCAATATTGCCTGTACTCACATCCTTAGTCTGCTTATGGAAAGCCTATCTCGCAAGGATTAACCTCTGGAGCCAGAACAGGTTACAAAATTATAAAGGAAATTTTGTGGAAAGGAGTTTATTTTCTTTGTATCTCGACAAAGTGCCCGTTCATGCGTAGCTTATATGATATTCAGTCTTTACATTCATAGTTTAAAATCATATAGAGGCAATAAAAAGATTTAGGAAAAACGAAAGAGGCTTGTGTAACGCGCCACAGTCAGGAAGTATATTGTATGCTATGAAATTACTGTCATAATAAACATGACTTGTCAACGTAACTTACACCACACACATTTATTCAGTCACCGTGGAGAAGCTGTTACTGTAGGGAGGGCGTTTAAAGTAAGTGGCCATGGATCGACTCCTAGGTAAGGCATGGGTATGTCATTCTCTGTGTTCCACGATCTATTGCAACCAATCGTCACGCATCCATTCAATCTTATTGCCCCAACATAGAAAAGCAACGTAAAGTAATCCAAATGGAAATATACGAGGGTCAACCAGAAAGAAAGGAACGTTTTAGTCTACAACACAAACGACAAATGAGGTGTGCAAACATTTTATGGGACAGAAAATGCGTTCCTCACACTCCGCACCTCACACTTGGCAGGATTCTCAATTTTCTCGCACATGTTCAGGGCTCACAGCTCGATAGCGGCACATACACGTCTGCACCGTCTTGCTGCGTGGTTCAAACTTAGTGGTCGTAGGTGTAGTGTAGTGGGTGGGTGCTACAGTCGAATGTTCCTTCTTTCCGGAAAACACTTTGCCACTGCAGATGAACTCACTACATGGTTGAATACATTGGCGGCAACCCCATACAATGACGGTATCAACAAACGTTGATACTTATGATAAGTGCTTGAATGGGTAAGGCGAATGTGTAGAAAGTAGAGTAACGTATGTACTCGTAGCTTCTGTACCATAAATATTTTGTACACGTCATTTATCTTTTGTGTTGTACACCATAACGTTAATTTTTTTCTGCACCACCCTCGTAAATAGAGGCAAAAGAATGAGGAGATTCATGAAAATGGTTCAGTGATTGTGGAGAGAATTGATCAGAAATGGATGATTGATGAATCGTATCGTATTGAGACACACGTTTACTAAGTGTGTGAACCTCGAAAGGTTCGGGCATCGAACCTGGAGCCCTTTAGATGAATGATTCTTCAATTGGGGGTTAGCGGCAGCCCGTAAGCTCTCGCTTGGCTGCATCTGCTAACTGCGGGAGGTACGAAAATAAACTTAAATTTACAGGACCCTTTAAAGAATGGCAACTCTCTTGTATTTGGGTTACAATGACCTAAAGACTGCAATGGCAAGGATGGCATTAGAAAAGCATATTGCCTGTCTCGCTCTTGATGCGTGGATCGAAGAGTTTCTCGCTTGCTGAAGTTCGTCTCTTAAATTGTCTCTCAGATTCGCAGCACTTCACTCCCAAACAAGTTTCTAAATCTCACGTTCACTGATCATAAGCCAACCTGAAACTCCTTCAAAACCAAACTCACTCTGCTCTCTCCAAAACTCAAAACCCCTTTTCTTACTCTCGAACCACTCTCCTGTTCTCTTCCTTTCCTAACCCCAAGACCAACTCTCTCGAGCAAGATGCAACTTGCATCCACCTCATTAAAACTCCTCCCCCGTTTTTCTCTCTCATCCCATTTTCCTCTGCAAATACTGGCGAATGTTTTTCGCTGAGCTGCCCCTGAAGTTAACACATTCCTTATATTTCCTGCCAGGCTACCTAGTTAAACGTAACTCGAATATGAAAATGAGGGATACGTAACGGTATTCTATTCCAGGAACGAATGATGCAACAGTCTCTAGTGTAATCGTATTTACAAACCCTACAGTGAAGCAGAACCTCCAACAATCCGTGGCTTCTGATTGGCTGTCATTGCGGACGTTAAAGAGTTTTATTATCTAGTGAATCACATAAAGGTAAAATGGTATTGGAGAAAACGCTAGAGGGCAGGGTTCAAATTTACAGTGTATATTTCACAGATCCATGCCAAGAAGATAAGAAACACATTTAACCTAAGTTGAATTTTAGCACATTTTTAAACTTAGCTTTCTGAAAGACAGAAAAGCAAATCAACTTTTGAAGTGAAGGATTTTCCTATTTAAAATCTCATCAGCGCAAAGGTTAACTACTTACGACCGTTAGAAAATACAAATGCATTGTGGTATATATAAAAAGATTATAATATATGTCAGAAAAAATAATCTTCACATAGAAAAAGTAAGCATTGCATTATTTCAAACCATTTATTTACTATATATCACATCCATAATTGATTATGCAGAAATGGCATTTTATTATATACTTAAAATATGAAATGTTCCCAATAATCAGTAATCACTTAACATATGTTTCAAGTGCTTTTCAGATATTTATTCAACATTATTATTTTTCGATAGCTTCATTGTTTTCTATCATTAGAAGACGATCGAATAGGATTTTTTTAGTTTTCCACACAAAACTATATTTCTTCCCATAAAATTTCGACAATGTTGCAACTTCGACAACTTTATTACTAAATAATTACGAGTCTGTCTTTATTATTATTTTCCTGTAAACGAACAGGGAACGACGGACACGGAATATAAACACTTCCGGTGCTCAAAGCTAATAAATAAGAGGGCGTTATATTCCTTTGGTTCTGCAGCACTGTAGGATTTGTAAATGCTCAGCAGAACATAAACATCTTTGCAAGCGCATGTTCCTAGCATGGTAGAACGCCGGTTGTTCGAAAAGCAGTAACACCTTAAGTGACAAAAAGGAGCGTCCAGCGTCTAACACCAGAAGGAAGGATTCTAATGGTTCAAGGAATTGACACTGACGACCATTGCGACTGCTAAGAGACTTGCTTCGGGTTGACGCCTCTAACTGCAGAAGGTGTTGATCACAAACGGTGCCTTTTTATGACCAATTTGCGTGGCGATAGCAGCCATTATGGTGTGGAGGTTCTACGGCAGAAGATCTAATTGCATCATCAACGTATCTTAATGGATAGATCGGCTGTCGTTTATGATCAACCTTGCTCCTTCGCTTAAGTGTGCCCTGATGCCTGGCTTCCATTGCCTGTGTAATGACTGATCCACTTTAGGATGCAGCTCACATGCATCTAAACGTCATTTGGTGACAGCCAATCTGGTACTTCTTTTTTAAAGAGCTTTTACTGTTTGGGATCGAGTCTTAGAAATCTGATTCAAATAGTTTGATTCCCTAACTTAAGAAAAGAAGGAAACACTTTATGACACCCAAAACCTCCACCAGTCCACATTCCGAAGTGAGCTCATTCTGTCCTGGTGACTTGAATTCAATCAGAATTGTACGGTTCCTCCGATTTCTTTGGTTCTTCTTATTTATTTAGTTTCATATATATAATATACAGGGGCGGATTTCCCACCAGGCTATCCTAGTCTGTAGCCTAAGGGCCGCAAGTCCAGGGAGGCCGCACAAGATTTAAACGCTGACGTTGAACTGACAAATACATCGACTACTAAAATTCCTTAATATTGTGTGGTAATAGGAAAATGAAACAACATGTCAAGTCTTTTTACTTGCTTATTTCATGAAAGAAGGTAGGAGGAGGAAGTGTATAGCGTTTTAATAACTTATTACATCATAGCCGTATTTTCAGTTCTGTATTATAACGGGAGTAAAATTTTGTATGGCAGACTACAAAGGTAGCAGCACGTCATGTGACAGTGTTCCAATATAAGCAATTGTTTCTCTAAGAAACGAAGGTAAACATTTTGAAAACCAACAATTTCAATTGCAGTGCATCTCTTTAGCGTTATGCAATTATGCAATGGTATCCTCTGCACTATTAATTTCCATGATTAAATCTCCTGTTGCTATTTTTGCCCTTCTCCATTCCTCCGTTTCTAAATGCCCATCTTTTTCAGACATAGCTACTTTTATTAATTGAAGCATTCCACCGAATAACGCTGTATGACACATTTCAGTGAATGCGAGAACAACGGATAAAACCTGTTGTATGTGACTGGACTACAGTAGAAACAACATAAAACCTTATGAAAACACAGTAGCAATCTTTGGGCAACATCCGACCTTATGACGGGCAGCTTGTAGCCTGTAGAAGCAGGGCCCCAGCATGATTTCACTGGTAACTCAGCACATGCCCGAAAGTGCCATACAGCGTTATTCGGTGGAATGCTTCAATTATGTCAGAACATGTCACGTTACTTTCCTTGTTGAAGTCCACTTTATGCTCAGATAGGCTAATCGGGACTGAAGCTACAGTTCAGAATGGGATAATAGCACTGTGTAATGTGTCGAACCCGGAGCCCGAAGACTACAACGCGACAGGGTTGCCGCTACACCATAGTAGAGGCTCATATACGAGGGAGGCAAAGTCCGAAAAAATATAGGACAGACCGCTGCTACCTTCATTTGGTGCAAAGGTTCATAAACCTTAATCTTAAAACTCAGCTAGCTTATCTACAGGGTAGGGTTCTTTGTAGACAACGAAACCAGACAGGATGCCTTCCAATGGAGACGTTTAAACGAATATATTATTTAAACACAGGATACATGGAGTAAGAATTTTACATGATAAGCTACATTCTTCTATAATTTTCTCGTTACAGTCAATTTTCATCTCAATATTCTTTTTATTATTTATTTTCTTTATTTGGATATTCTTCTATATGTACTTCCTTCGTAGTGGGCAGATCTGGATTGGGACTTCCTTCTCAATGGGCGGTCTGGACTTCCCTCTTAATGGACGTTCTGGGTCGGGACTTCCTTCTCAAGGGACAGATCTGGATCTGGACTTCCTTCTGGACTTCTTTCTTGATATGTAGGATCTGGACTTCCCTCTGGATTTCAATTTATTTCTTCAATTTATTTCGGTTTTGACTATTTAACGAATTCCTTTAAGCGTTGGGAATAATACTAATATCCTCCCTTGGGTCTGCGATCGGAACGCGCCACCACTAACTAGGTGCAACAGAGTGTATACTTGGTGCAGCCGATTGACATGCGCATCCAAGTAGGTGCTACAGTTAAACTGCGCAACCAAAAAGTGCTGTGGGGCGTCGATCAGAACGCGCTCGCCACTGATGTAAGCAAAATTTCCGCTACGGGAATGGTAAATCAACCAAACAGATGAAATATCTGTTCAAAGACACAAACTTGTATCAGTGCTTTGACTTCCTTAATTTTCATATTAACTTACATGTGATCATTGATTTGATTTATAAGATATATATATTAATTTACTTCTTTCATATTTATTTTTTGTCTTCTTATAATATATTCTATTCTTTTTCATCTTTCCAATTTGCTTTGTTCTCATTTATAAAGTTATTCACATATATTATGCCAATTCTTAACCTTGCACGCCTGGTGCTGCCATCTCTATTCTTCTTTGGCAAACTATTTACATTACTTTGTCCTATTGGGTACGTAACACAATATTCCCCCCGTTGGCCATAAAAAAAATTGTCGTAATATATATATATATATATATATATATATATATATATGCAGATACATTTTTTTTTCAAATTATATATGTACAAGTCTATTATTTCTTCTTGACGCTTTCTTTCTTCTCTTCTGTACAATTATATCTTCTAATGTTATCTAAATTCTCTCTCCTTTCTACATCTGTTTTTATGTGCTTTAGAAGAACTGTATTTCTAAAAGTACTTATCACTTCATATGGGCCTTCATATATGAAAAATAGCTTTTTGATAGCTTTCTCTGAAGCTTTGCTCACCGGATGTGTTTTACAAAACACCAAATCTCCTTTCTTGATATCTATTTTCTTAACCTTCTTCTCTTCCTTTGTCTTTCTTCTATTTCTCTTTTTATACAGTTCTGATATCACTTTCTTCATTTCGCTCTTTTGCTCCATCATATCTGGCCACTCCAATTCTTCAAACACATATGGTTCCTCCGTGTATCCGAGAAATAATTCAGCAGGGCTTCTTCCTGTTTCTTCTGATAATGCGTTATTTAACAATTTAGTTATTTTATTAACAACAGTTGACCATCGTGTATGGTTATCGTGGCAGTATGTTCTTAACAGTCTGACTATTTCTCCATTGTATCGTTCTATGGGATTCGAGCTGGGGTGGTATCGCGTTACATTTATTACTTTGACTCCTTTGAATTGCATATAGTCCATGAAATACTCCGATACAAACTGTGTACCATTATCTGTTAACACCTTTCTAGGAATTCCATAGTGTTTAGTGAAACCGTCTTCGAAACATTTAACTATCTCTTTTGATGTTGCTTTTCTTATGTTGTAACACATTACAAATTTACTGCTTATGTCCACGCATGTAAGGATGTATTGGAATCCTTTTGATCTCGGCAGTGGTCCAATTAAGTCTATGGATATTAAATCCAATGGCCTTCGAGCTATAACATGTAGTTCTTCCTTTTTTAATTTCCATTTAGATGGCTTAGTCTGTATGCATACAACGCAGTTTCTAACATGGTCCACAACATCCTTCTTCAGAGTCTTCCAAAAATAAAAACGACGTGCCATCCTCAAAGTTTTATCTGTCCCAAAATGTCCTGACTCTTCATGTACTGTTGTTAAGATCTTATAGATCATTGTTTTGGGTACACATAACCTTACTTGGTGTGGATTTTCAATGTTCACTTTAAAAATCATGCCTTCTATAATTCTGTAATTCCCTTTGATTCTGGCTTTTCTCATCTTCGTTTCTCCAACAATGGTTTCTCCTTCCAATATTTTAAATATAGTACTAAGTTCTTCATCTTCTTTCATCTCTTTTATCCATTCTTCTTTTACTATATTCTTCATTTCTTCCTCCACAATCGCATTTATGGACAATTTGATTATCTCTTCTGGTTCTTGTTGGGGTCTTATTGGAGCTCTGCTTAATGCATCGGCAATTTGATTATCCCTGCCCTTTATATCAATCACTTCAAAGCTATATTCTTGTATTAACAGGGCCCATCTGGTAAGTCTAGGATTCCACTGCTTTGCCGAATTTAGCCAGACCAAGCTTTTGTGATCACTGAATACCTTAAATCTCCTTCCTTTGAGGTATGGTGAGAACTTTTGTATTCCGAATAGGATGGCTAGGCATTCGAGTTCACTTATAGTATAGGATTTCTCAAAAGTCTTAAGAGAACGGCTGGCATACTGGATGACTTGGTCTTCTCCATTCCCATCCTTCTGGAATAGATACGCCCCTAGTCCTATATTAGATGCATCGGTTCCCAAGCAAAATGTTTTCTCGAAATTCGGTTGGCATATGGCAGGCGATGATATGAGATCGATTTTCAGTACACCGAAAGCTTTATCTTCTTCTTCTCCCCAATTCCACTTGTTAGTTTTCTTTAATAGCTCATACAGTGGTCTGGCCTTTTGTGCAAAATCTCTAATGAACTTGCTTCTCCAATTACACATTCCAAGAAATCTCTGTAATTGTTTCTTTGTAATTGGCTTAGGGAAACGTCTTATCGCTTCATCCTTATCTGTACATAGCTTAATTTCTCCACCGGATATAACATGGCCTAAAAACTTAACTTCCTTTCTGACAAAAGAGCATTTCTCCAGTTTGACGGTTAATCCTGATTTTCCTAATTTGTTCAATACCCAATCTATTCTTCTTATATGTGAATCCCAGTCTTTACTGTGAATGCACATGTCATCTACATATATGGCTAACCAATGCTTAGTTTCTATCCCAAATATCTTGTTCAACGCAGTCATAAATGCCGAAACAGATGAATTTAAACCATATGGCAATCTTCTGAATTGAAACAATCTTGAGCCATATCTGAATGCTGTATACTTTCTTGACTTCTTCTCGATCTCAACTTGAAAGTATCCCAGGGTCAAATCAAAAGAAGTAAAGTATCTGCTTCCTGCAAATGAGTGTAGCATCTCATCTATTTTATCCACCTGGTTTCTTGGAAGTAATACGTGTTTGTTTAATTCTCTCAGATCTAAGACTGGTCTAACTCCTCCATTGGGTTTGTCAACTACATGCATCGGGCTTACATGTATGCTATTTGAATCTTCTATAATTTCCCATCTTAACCATTTCTGAAGTTCTTCCTCTACAGCTTTTCTTTTCGCAAAAGGTATCGGATACTGTTTAGATACTATAGGTCTTTCTGTATCTACTTCTATTTCGTAGGAATACCCTCTGGTGAGTCCTGG
The DNA here is from genome assembly GCF_977018435.1 of Lepisma saccharinum. NCBI lineage: Eukaryota > Metazoa > Arthropoda > Insecta > Zygentoma > Lepismatidae > Lepisma > Lepisma saccharinum. Next base: position 48,291,592 of record NC_139246.1, read on the forward strand.
CTTTTGGCTAAACAAATTCCTATGCTCTAACAAAACTTCTTGTAATTCCTTCCTCTCTTCTTTGGAGATATCTTTGCACTCATCAACCTTATTCTTTATCTCTTCAACAGATGCAGTGTATTCATCATTTTCTTTATTCATTTCACTTTCAATTTCTTCACATATATCATTTGGTACTGCTTTCATCTGTCCGTACATTAAATTGAGGTTGCCAATGCATTCTTTTCTCTCCATTTCGTTGTTTACAGTTTCCATAGGAACATCTAGTCTTTCTTCTTCCAATGACTCTAGATTCAATCTTCTATCTTTGATATAAATATGACCATCATATTTTTCCAAAAATGGTATTCCTAATATCATATCACTTCTTAGACCTTTTACTACGAGGAATCTGACAGGAAAATTTAACCCTTGAAGGTTCATCATTACGCCGACGGTTCCCTGTATTTTATATTCTTCTTTCCCTGCTGCCATGACCAATCTTATTTTATCCCTTTCTGATGCATCTAGACGAGCTTGTGGATATTTTCCTTTTATCCGTTTCCAACAATCATAACTCATTACTTCTACCACACTACCACAATCTATTAGGCACTTTACTTCTAATTCTATAATTTTTGCCTTTACATAAAAAGTTCTCCCTGGCTTCAGGTCATTGAAATTCGGCTCTTCTATTAAATATAACTCAAGACTTTTTCTTTCACTATGTACATTTCTATTTACAATTTCTCCCTGCCTTACATTTCTCTCTGTTTTTGCTCTCACACCTGGGAGATGCTGCAAGAGCCTTACATGTTTGACCCTCTATTCTCTTCTGCATTCCTTGAATCTTCATCTGCTGTAATTCCCTCTTGGAATCTTCTTGCGTCATTACAATAGTTTCTGGCTAATTCTATGGCTTCGTCTCTTTCTACATCCGGAAGTGCATTTCTTCTTTCCATTTCTTCATTTGGCACTCTTACTCGGTATTCTCTTTCGTTCTGTTCATATATGTTCCTCCAACGCTGATTTCCTCCTCTTCCGTATCTTCGGAAATTATTTCGGCCTCTCAAGTTTCTCCAATTTCCTCGATATCTATCATCGTTTCTCTCTCTTTCTTCCACAGAGTCTATGTTTCTTTCATATCTTCCATTGTTTCTTCCTACGTCTCTTCTTTCTGCACTTGGTCTCTGGTTTCTAACTTCTATTCTTCTTACATCAAATTCCTGTCTCCGGAACTTTGGTTTTGAGCGCCCTTCTTCTTCTGAATGTTGCCTCTTTCCATAGAATCTTCCTTCCTTATCGTTCCAGGAATTCTGAGTTTTTGTTAGTACATCTTCGGTTCTTAGATATTCAATCAAATCATCAACTGCTTTTATCTTAACCGCTGCTATAGCTCTCTGTATTCTTAATGGCAATGTTTGGACAACTTGTTTAACCAGCTCCTCTTCACTGCATCCTTCCTTTAGGTTTTTGAAGCTTCTTAGAGCCTCCCATGTATGTTCTTCCAGGCTGTCGACTTTTGACCAATCTACATATCTTCTTTTTAATGCTTCTAGCTGCCTTTCCTTTATGTCTTTACTGCAGTAGTAGTTCAGGAATTTTCGGCTGAACTCCTTAAAATTTCTAAATTTGTGCTCATTTAGTTGGTACCATCCTGCTGCCGACTGTTCAAAACATGTCTCTATGACGTTCAAAATCATTCCTTCGGGGATCCTCATAAGTCTGACATTTGTTGTTAGTTCTCTTAAAAACTTTCTGGGACATTTATCAGATATATTCCCATTGAATTTTGGAAGATGCTGCAATTCTTGTGGCCTAGGTATCCTGGTCCTATAGTCCTCGTCTCTCGTGAATTCATTTTCCAATATGTCTAAGAGCGTTTCATTATTACTTCCATCTTCGCTATTCTTCCATTTCCTTTTCTTGTGACCTCCCGCTATTCTATATCTCTTATGCTTCTCTTCTTCCTCCGTCGTCGATTCATCGCTTGAACTCTCTTCTCTCAGCTCTTTCTTAACCTTCGTTTCTTCACTTTCTCGAAACCGAGGATTTATGTTTCCTTCTTTGATGAATAGCTTTCCTAACTTTCTTTCCCCTTCTTCTACTTTCTTTTCTGTCTTCTCTATCTTTGACACTGCCCCATTTAATTTTTTGTCTAATTCCTTTCCTTTCTTATCTGCTACATTAATTTTATTTTGATTTTCCGCAATGTCCTTCTCCATACTGCTAATTTTTTCTTGAACTTCTTGCAGTTCCCGCGTACTTACTTCTCTCAGTTTTAGAACTTCCTTTTCCATTATATTGCGTGTTTCCCAGCTTCTATCTTCCATTAGGACCTTTGCTTCCTCTATCTTGCTTTCATTTTCATCTACTCTAGAAGATACTGCTTCTATTTGCGATTTATTTTCAACAATTTTTCTTTCCATACTGTTGGTTCTGTGTATATTCTCCTCTCTAAGTTTTGAAACTTCTTCCTCGATCGTCCTATTTATATCCACGCTTTTGTTTTCAATTAGCAGTGTTGTTTCTTCTATCTTCTTTTCCAATGATCTTCTATTTTCTTCACATGTCGCGGTTATTTTCTCGTACATTTTCTTGCTTTCATTTCTTACTGCCTCTAATTTTCTACTATTTTCGTCGAGCCTTTCTTTCACTTCCTTGTTATTTTCTTCTAACTTTTCTTTTACTTCTCTGTTGTTCTCTTCCGCCTTCCTATTATTTTCTTCTAACTTTCTATTATTCTCTTCAAATTTCCCTTCTAATCTTCTGCTATTTTCTTCCATTTGCATTGACATCTTTTGAAACAATTCTATGAAGTTTATTTCTTCTGTCTTCTTTTGTTTTTCTTTCAACTTTTCCTTCTTGCAGTTCTTACATATGTAGCCTTCGTGCCTTTCGCTTATTGATATATATTTTTCCTTTCTTATTCCTTCGCACATCCAGTGTCTCATTTCCTTACATGTGGTACAAAAAATAATTTCTTCTTTGTTTCCTTCCTCTCCGCAACAAATGAAAGTTTCCCTTTTTTCTCCGTCTTCCTTCATTGTAGCTTCTCCATTCTCATTTCCATCTTTATCCTTTTCCTCCATTTTCAATTATTCTTTCTCTCTTCGCTGTCTGGTTCCTAATTCTCTAGCCCTATAAGTTGGTCGCCATTTATTTATGCTACCTTCATTTGGTGCAAAGGTTCATAAACCTTAATCTTAAAACTCAGCTAGCTTATCTACAGGGTAGGGTTCTTTGTAGACAACGAAACCAGACAGGATGCCTTCCAATGGAGACGTTTAAACGAATATATTATTTAAACACAGGATACATGGAGTAAGAATTTTACATGATAAGCTACATTCTTCTATAATTTTCTCGTTACAGTCAATTTTCATCTCAATATTCTTTTTATTATTTATTTTCTTTATTTGGATATTCTTCTATATGTACTTCCTTCGTAGTGGGCAGATCTGGATTGGGACTTCCTTCTCAATGGGCGGTCTGGACTTCCCTCTTAATGGACGTTCTGGGTCGGGACTTCCTTCTCAAGGGACAGATCTGGATCTGGACTTCCTTCTGGACTTCTTTCTTGATATGTAGGATCTGGACTTCCCTCAGGATTTCAATTTATTTCTTCAATTTATTTCGGTTTTGACTATTTAACGAATTCCTTTAAGCGTTGGGAATAATACTAATATCCTCCCTTGGGTCTGCGATCGGAACGCGCCACCACTAACTAGGTGCAACAGAGTGTATACTTGGTGCAGCCGATTGACATGCGCATCCAAGTAGGTGCTACAGTTAAACTGCGCAACCAAAAAGTGCTGTGGGGCGTCGATCAGAACGCGCTCGCCACTGATGTAAGCAAAATTTCCGCTACGGGAATGGTAAATCAACCAAACAGATGAAATATCTGTTCAAAGACACAAACTTGTATCAGTGCTTTGACTTCCTTAATTTTCATATTAACTTACATGTGATCATTGATTTGATTTATAAGATATATATATTAATTTACTTCTTTCATATTTATTTTTTGTCTTCTTATAATATATTCTATTCTTTTTCATCTTTCCAATTTGCTTTGTTCTCATTTATAAAGTTATTCACATATATTATGCCAATTCTTAACCTTGCACGCCTGGTGCTGCCATCTCTATTCTTCTTTGGCAAACTATTTACATTACTTTGTCCTATTGGGTACGTAACACCGCAAACAGCTCAAATTTACATGAGGTATCGACTATTATTTACAAAATGACCTAAAGGCTGCAACACTGATCAAGTGAGCTTGACAACACCATTTTTGTCATTTTAAAGATGGCGCCTCCTGCATACACATGCACGAGCGAAGAACAGTGGTTTCTTGTCCTCTGGAAGCCTTGAACGTATAGACATTCTACAGCAAATGAAAATTCAATGTCTCCATGCATGCTTACCACGCTAGCAAGTTTAAAATAGAGCAAGAAGCTCGACAATGGCTTCAGTTCCCACGCAGATGACTTGAAAATATATGTGGATCAGCAATGGGTCTATGCTAAAATGCAGCAAAACATATGCAACTTTACATGCAGAAATGTACTAGATACAAACAAAAGCAAATTAAGGTTTTTATTTGACCGTCCCTCGTATATTATATTCCGTATCGAATAATTAGACAGTAAATATTATAATTAAATATCCTTATCCCAAGAAACTTCGGCATCTTCAATCACTTTGGGCTAGATCTAATGGTACCGTTGTGTATAACATAAGCTGCCGGACATTATAGTAGGGCCAACCTGCAGAAGAAGCAACGTGTTCTTGTGCACGGTAGGAATCCAGCTTCTTGTTACAACACCTAACCATCAAATTGCGGTACGGGGCACGTTGCGAGCGTAACTCAAGGGAAGTACCTTTTTTGCGTGTGCGGATTTTATTTCCTTGCAACTCGATCCCGACTTCTCTTTCATTAATTGAGCCTGCAACATCGTTCATCACATTAGGGCAAAATTTCGCATGTCAGATTCAGCCCATTGATGCAGCTACCTGAAATTCCTCTCCCATTTTCCTACCGAAAGTCGAGCGTTTGTACGTTTTATGAGGCTTTAAAACATTTGGAACCTACCTTATATCAACAACTAAAGGGTTCGTTACGCTTTAGGACCTGGTGCGAGGGAAGATCTTGACGGAGTTACAAAGGTGGGAACTGCATTTTAAATCTTTCGTGGGGAGTTATTGTTGGACCTACTTGAGCGTTTGCTTGAGTGTGACATTCTTTTCACGGTGACATTTTTCTGTGTCTTGTCACGAATAGTTGGAATGCTTTGGGAAGTTGAAAAAAGGATCTAGTACAGGATACGACCTCCGTGGGCGAAGTGGTTAGCGCAGTGTGTTACAAACCCATGGGTCCCGGGTTCGATTCCCGTCCTGGACATGGTTGTTATTTGTGAATGTCTTTTAATCAATTTCATCATTCTCATCTTCGCGATTAGCCAAAAGTGGCAGAAAAGCGATGTAAAATAAATCAAATCAATCAATAATGGACTCTTACCACTCGCACATTGTCCCCGTCGTCTTTCGTCTTTCATTTCAGGAAAGATTAGGCTGAAAAGTATGCTACACTTTGGAGTCCGTGTCGCTTGCGCTGAGTCATTTGCTCGAGGCTTCTTATCGGTTCATTTCCGCCGCGACATATGTCAAGACCTTCCTTGGTTGGTTTTCCCACAATCCAGAGTGTCATTACCGCCGCGCACATGTGTGTTTATGACGTTGTCCAGCTCCAGCTGGGTTTATTTTTGATTTAAAAGGAAGGTGATTGGTAAATGAATGTAAGATGAAAGTATATATGAGGGATATACATTGGAAAATTAGTATTTATGTAAAACTGAGACTTGAGAGAGACGACAAGATGGCTGAGAATATGGAAATGATAGAAACAACGCGTGGAATGCCTTCGAGCATTTGCATACCTACAAGAATCCAAATAACGTTTGTATTGTTGTTGTGCAAGTGTATCGAAATATTGTGTTTATAGTTATTACTTATATAATGTTTGCAAAAAATTACACTGTATTTATAATGTTTTTGACGATTTTATGTAGTGTATAATAATTAAGTGTAATAGACTGGCACATTTATGTTGCTTCCAAAGTGTACATTTACGTAGTACTTGTAGAATTCTTTCAATATTTTAACAATACTGTATTTACAATTTTTATTTTGACCATTAACGATAAATGATTAATAGTTAATAGGCTGATACTGATGTATGTATTTTCTGTTGTGGAAAAAAATTGATACAAATAATCCTGCGTAACGTCTTTTGAAATAAGTAAAGAAAAGTCATATTTGACTCTCTGAATAGATTTAACATTTCAGTGTAAACACAGCTGTGCATCGTCATAAACACACGTTTGACTTTATGTTTTAAGTCCAGTTTATGCACTATGCACCATGTGCCCATAAACACACGTGCGCGCGGCGGTGATGACACTCTGGATTGTGGGAAAACCAGCCGAGGAAGGTCTAGACATATGTCACTGCGGAAATGAACCGCTAAGAAGCCTCGGCGCAAATGACTCGGTGCAAACGACACGACACCTACACTTTGCTATGGGAATCTGTGGAGCAAGGCCGCTCATGATGACATAGAAGGGGAGAAATCGAGTGAGCGGGGAGAAAGCGATTGAGCGGAGAAAAAGCAGTCCACGCTGCTGCAAACGGTTAAACCACATTTGGTACATCCTGATAATCAATGTTGTATCTTAAACACTAACATTCGTTACTCTTACTAACTTAGTACTATACGTAACCTACCATTTCAATTCAATTCAATTTTCCTTTATTAAAGGGCGAGGTTCCTGCGGCTGTTCTACCACCTAACCCCGTTTTCGCTAAATTTTCGCTAATTTCAATAACCAACATCTCATGTGATAACATACAACGTCTTCTTCTTCTTTATTTTTTGGCTCAGACAAGCTTTCTCAGCGCCTGTCACCATCTTTACTCACTGCTCAGTGCTGTGCTCTCCCGATAGAAATCCTAAACATGCCTGCAAGAGAAGAAATGTTTTTGAGTTTTTCTACATTACTGTAAGATTTTATGGCAATATGTCAAATATTATAGCTACAGCAAACTCATGAAACCGCTCCAATCATTTGTAATGTAGATCAGCAATAGGTCTGTGCTAAAATGCAGCAAACTTGTACAACCCTACATGCAGAAATCTACTAGATAAGGAAGAAAAACAAATGAAGGTTTTAACTTGACTCCCCCTTGTAATTCTAAAGTAATCTTAAAATGTAAAGGATAAACAGTAAAGGCACAGCTTTGAGAAATGCAGAGGGTGCTTTGGGATCGTGCTTGCAGCAACCGGTAAACTAATTTTTCTTTTGTTCTTCCATTCTGAATTCAATTAGGCCTTTCCTCACAAGCGGAGATTGGATCTATTCGCTTGAGCAGGGGAGTACATCCGCTTACACTCGCTAGTGATTATTTGTTCATATTTCCAGATGTTCTTGTTCTCTCATATCATTCACTCAACTGTTTTAAATAGGATTTCTCATTTTCTACATATCTTGATCAAGCTTAAACGGTTGTTCCTTCTTTTACTGAAGAAAAAAGAGTCCTACCATTGATGATGGGAGCTCATTAAAGTTCTAATTTGATGTGCGGGGTCTGCAAATTCGACCTTGAAGGCTGTTCCTTTACCTCAGAGGAGTTCTGGCTAATTTGCCGGAGGTTCTTTCTTATCTGCGGAGCTCAGCGTACCGAAACTGAACATGTTTCTGTTGAAGGAAAACAAGAAACAAACCAAATCCACGTGTTGTAAGTCATTTAGCATGTTAAGCTGAGGAATGGATACGAGCAAGAATATACGCAATGCTTAAGAAGATTGAAAGGGAACCACTTGGTTGTGTATTTGTCTAATTTGATGTCTCTTTTCTCCCACCTCTGGATGATCGTGGCGATGACGATTAATGGTGATTGTATTGAATTAAGAACTTTGGTAGCAAGATCGTGAGTCGACAGTTCTACGTGCACCAGCACGGGTAACCTGGGTGTATAAGGGGTCACAACCTTACTTCCACGTAGTACACCCTGCACTGCATTTTGTAGACTGGCTCTGTCGTTTGGACCTACGAGCAGTATAATCCCCACAGGGCTGTGTGTATTGTCCATATATGTACTGAATACCCCTTTAGAGCTTCAGTTCTAAACCCAAGTACGAATATTTTAGTACTCTGACATTACAGTTGTGCTATGTTACTTATATTTTAGTTATGGTAAGGGGCTGGACCCCATATAATGTGACTGGTGCAAAATAGCCTATGTGCTGACCAGTAGCGTGCCCAGGATTTTCGACAGGGAGGAGTTATGTGTACATTTTTAAGTAGTCAGTCCTCATTTTATCATATTGTCCTGCCTTTGACGATCTTTTTTTTAAAATACTGGACCAAAAGTGGGGTTACAACCCCCACCAAGTCCCCTTTGGGCACGCCACTTGTGCTGAAGCATCCAAAATTTCAAATCCAAAGCAAAGAAAGAATACAACAAACAGGTAACCATCAACGATTTCATTTCAAAGAACCAGTATTTACCACTGGCCATTGGCAATATTTTATTTATCTACATGTCACTTATAGATCTAAAATGTATTTTTTTATGTCCCCCACTCCCCACAAGGGCGTTAGGGAACTCAAACTTCTAATTTGAAATAGGATGAAACTATGGTAAGTAGTTAATTGGTCACTTTTTCTATTCACAATTGCATTTTTCGGAACAGTTCGACACCACCCCCCTCCCCCTTTAAACATTTCTTGGTGAAATTCTAAATTCATAGAACCAAATCTGTTGAAGAAGCATTGAATTGAGGATGTTCTGATTCGATTTCTAAGGAACAATACATTCCACTTAGGCTATAGATTAACATTTCGCTTAATGACTCTATGAATCAAGTGGACTTCTATATACACTACCGGAAACCTACAATCATAGCCAAGCGAGAATCTCAACCACTAGCTTATCTAAGTATTCCGGAAAATTTCAATTCTTCTTGTGAACTATTTTCGCTGTTGAATACATTTATAGACAATAGTGCTTACAATCCAGAGATTTTGCTGAATGCTCTTGGAATCCTACTGAATGAATTCAGGAATCTTTGATTAATACAATACAATGGTATTTCAGAGAGCATTGTGGCTATCATCGCGGAGAACTATATTGGGCTTTATGATGTAAGTAAAAATTTCGATTAGTCAGTCTATGAATCAAGTGAACTTTAACGTACAGTCACCTGCAAAGAAAATTAGTATTACTTAACTCTACAGCGGTGTTAGACTTTGCCATTGCTATTAAAATTCACTTATGACCGTAGAGTTATGCAACACACATGACACCTTGCAGGAATCTTTCAGGATCTAGGTGCCCCATTTTTATTGCCTGTGACTGAACCTTATAGGAAACATACTTTCATTAACAAGCGAGAACTTCAATCAATAGGCTAGTTTCGTATCTGATTCGAAATCGGACTACTGTGTTAAGGTCGAATCACATGGTACTGGATTTTGAATAGGAATGCCCTAGTTGGTGCTGAACTCGCTACCTGGCTGGAAATCATTGCCGCCAGGCTGACTGCTTGACTGGTTTTGAGGAATAGGCCATGTTCTAGTTCTAATTGCAACTGGCTTCCGTCGACTGGATTCTCTGAAACAGTCAAGCAGAACAAAGTTTGGCCATGAGAAGATAATCTGTGGGTGTGCCGAAGGAAAGTCTTTTACCTGTGGTTTCCGATTGTTGATTGTTTTGCTTCACTCCTCGATAAAGAAGAAGTAACAGAGATCATGTGCATTCGTCTTCAGTTCATTAATATTTCGGTATTTATGCAAAGTGATGAGATTTATAAGGTGGCAAATATGATTAACCGATAATGAAAATCCTTATTGTTACAAGTGTATTGTCTCATGGGAACAAAAGTATACCGACAAGTACAGTAACAAGTGTCGTGTAAGGCGAAAACTTGCAGATAGCTTGCCAGACCAGCGCCAACTTGGATATTCCTACTGGAAATCCAGATCCGTGTGGTTCGGACTTTAGTAACATTTTGAGACTTGCTCACAATCTTAATAAAGCAAGACTTAATCTGTCTCCGGAAACGAGGCACCAAAAAACCGGCTGGAAGTAATCGCTTCGTCAAACACAGGAACTAATGCTGCTTCCTCTTCGTTGCGTACTTCACAGTGCGACGCATACAGAAGATAATATCTTCCATTTATTTCTGGAAATTTTGAACTACCATTGCGTTCAAGGTCACGTTGCATTGTCAAGGTAGATCATATTTAATCTTAACAATTACGTTGTACGTCCATGCCCATATGGTTGGTTACGTCGCAGTGTCAACATGGAAAGTTCTTTTTGTTTTTTAGTTGGTGAACTGTTCTCTACAAATTTATGTCACCTGCTACAGGATAACCTTTACGCAAGGATAATGATGGTTACAAGATGTCCCATTAGATTTTCAGCAAGACGGGGGTGGGGGGATCAATGTTTTGAATTTCATTATGTACTCTGCCCCGGGAAACTCTCGAGCGAGCGAGCGAAAGCAAGTTTCTGCGCAAGTAGTGACTGGAGAGGGTTCGACTAATGAAAGCGACTGCAAGCTGTTTGTATCAGCGTGCACTGTTTCGCTCCGCCCACCTATCCTTCTGAGCGACCTTGCTCAAGAGATTCCCGGGATATTGTATAGATAGATGAGATTTGAACTAAGGAACTTTGTTGTTTCTTCCAGGGTTGTTAAAGGTCCAGGAATTTTAAGTAAATTCAATTCCGGTCCAGGAGAGAAAATCAGCAGGTCAGATTCTGGACCGTAAATAACCTTTTTATCAGTAAAGTGTCTCAATTCGGTCCAGAAACCTTATTTGAAGATGAATTTAAATAAGGTCCAGGAACCTTTTTTCCGGGTCAATTTAAATACGGTCCGGGAACCTTTTTCTCTGGGTCAATTTAAATACGGTCCAGGAACCTCTTTTCCCGGATGAATTTAAATACGGTTCAGGAACCTTTTTTTCCGGCTCAATTTAAATACGGTCCGGGAACCATTTTTCTGAATCAATTTAAATGCGATCCAGGAAACTTTTTTCCGGATCAATTTATATTCGGTCCTGGAACCTTTTTGCAATGAAACAATACGCAACATGGACCGAATTTACATTGTGCGAGAAAAAGATTCCGGTCCTGCAGCGGACCTCTAACAACCCTAATTTCTTCCTATTTCGATTATTTTCCTCCTCTTGACTTAATCGACGATGGAACAAACAGAATGATACCTCCTTGCTTTGTACAGTATTCGAACAGGGGACATATAGTTTCGCAGTATGGTAAGTGGTATTTAGATTGCCATGTAATCATGGCTAAAGTTTAGACGTGGAAAACCCCGTTGTCAAGCTTGGAAGTGCGTCAGACGTCTATTTACCACGCTTCATTATCGTTGCCCAACATGTACACTCGTGCGTCGTCTGGGGCAACTTCCTGATCAGTTGGGCTATTGAGCACACACATGGAGTATTGGTACTGTACTCTAGCCCGGGAAACTCTTGAGCAAGGCTGCGCATTGCGGCAGGTAAGGGGAGATAGCGAGTGGGCAGAGCGAAGCAGGACACGGTCACACTGCTTCGAAGGCTGGTAACTGCAGTCGTTATTCCTACTCCACTCAATCCCATTCCTTCGCACTAGTTCATTGGTCGAGCTCTCTCGGGTCATTACTTGCGCAGAGACTTGCTTTTGTTTTGTCGCTCCAGAGTTTCCCTGGACAGAGAATATATAATAATAACATATAAATAATAAAAAAATACCGAAATTGCAAGAGAATTATTACTGCAGTTCGTAAAATTACATCATTCCTTCTCCCTGTATTCATGAGGTATATTTTTTGGATGGCACAGTGTATAAAAAGCAGAAGTCAACTTTAAGGCGCATGATAGAGACAGATGATTATTGATTGATTGATTGATTTAGTTTCTTTGACTTTGCTTTACTGCCACAATTGTTGCTAATTCCGAAAATGGGGATGAGTGATGATATGACGAAATTGATGAATGGACACTCACAATGAAAATGCCCAGGTCGGGATTCTCGTATCGTAGCGCGATGTGCTAACCACTACGTCACGGTGGCTCGTGACTTGATACTTTTTTACAAATGAAGGTCTTGGGGTGTAAAACACGGTAAGTGACATTTTGGTCAATTTTGAGTTGCAAAGTAAAATGTGACATCTTTCAATTTTCGAGTGAAATTGCCATGTCATACAATTTGCATTGGACTCAGTGAAGCCTTCTGAAATTGGTAAACACAACACAAAAACAATTTACCTACAGTATAGCTTGTAATAACCTTTTTTTCTTAATAAACTCAGAAATGACCAAATTGTCACTTACCATGTTTTACACCCGAGGCCTTCAAATATGAAGAAATACCAAAATCCGTCTTTCTGTTCCGGGCAAAGGTAACTATTTCAGCCACTGAAGCAAGGAACGGTTCACAACATAACTCCCATCCCATTATATGGAAGGGGACGGTAACGGTGGACTGTGTTAGCCACAGAGAGCAGCAAGGTTATAAAGTTGTCGCCGTTGGGGGTTTCTTTGGGCAAGGAGGAAAAAAACAACAAAAAGAACTGATGTAGATCTCCGTTTTCTTTTCAACGCCTGGCGATGATAAGCAGGCATAGATCACGATATGATATATCATGAAGAAGCACGAAGTTTTAAGATTGAGGTTTTGAGCGGCGGATAACTTTCACAGCGAGGTTTCGCTCTGAAAGTGCCAGCGACGGTGCCTCATTCGACTGATGAATATGCCTTCACGATGTGGATCACACGGTCAAAAAAAATATTCTCCTGTTTTTGTCTGAGTTTATAGCCCTGAAAAAAATATACGCTTCGTAACTTTCATCGAACTTGTTTTTTTCTTTGTGGCCTGATAGGACTGAATAATAATCGTCGAGGTGTCCTGTGGAGTGGATGCTCTAAATTAACTACGTTTTTATTGGCGTGCCCAGCGGGTTTCGAGAAGGAAGTCGATTGCCACAGATCCTATATTTAAATAGTCTCTACAAGTTGGAACATGAGAGAGAGAGAGAGAGAGAGAGAGAGGCGAGAGATAGGGAGGGAAGATTTCAAATAATTCCTGTTATTTCACTTCCGGAAACAACACTATTCACTCTATAGTTGATTGATGGAATTTATATTTGTGTATGCGTCAGCACTTAGGCTATTTTACACCTGTTACCATTAATAAATTAAACACGTGCCTGATGACTAAAATATTCTTGCCTGAGTTAAAAGCTGAGGCTGTAAAGGGACACTCAGCACATAGGACAAGACCAGGAGCGTATATTGTAGGGCAGCTAGGCTATCTGCGAAGCCTGAAGTCTAGAGAATAAAATACAGGAGAAAAATCGATCGGAAATTGTAAATAATATTATTCATATCAGTGAGATGTGGAGTTGGCAAACTTGATTTCTTATGGGTTGGTAAGCTGATTTCCTATAAGTTGGCAAACTGATTTTCTATGAGTTGACAACCTGATTTCCTGTGAGTTGGCAACCTAATTTCTTAGGAGTTGGCAACCTGATTTCTTAGGAGTTGGTAAATTTATTTCTATTCATAGCCTAGGACCACGTGACATAGTGAAATAGCCCAGTACGCCACTGGTTTCGACAGTAATAAACCAAACCGAAGGTCAAAAGTAGACACTGCTAAGTCAATAAACGATTACGTGTTCAGCTTCTTCAAACATTGTCAACTAACTGACTAAGCAAGACCAAGGACAATACACACACAGCCCTACAGAGAATTATACTGGCCGTAAATCCAGACGCCAGCGCATCGTTTTCCTGCGAAAAGCAGTTACCGGGGAAGTGAGGTTGACATTTCGGTGACTTACCATAAGGTAAGTCCTAATCACTCTATATTTGAAGAATTCACTCTATACTGCCAGTAGAAGGAAGATCGAACTAACACAATCTGATATCATTATCATTATCTTCGAAGGTGACACCAGTATTGAATTTTATTGGTGTAGATGCTTCCTATTATAGGAAATGAGGTGTATACACGCTGAAAACACTTGACGTGAGATGTGATGAAGGCATGCTCTTTAACGAAATGCTTGGGCACATTATTGGGTTAGGCATTTGTATAAGAAATTATGTTTGAGAGAAAGAAATGTTAAAGTATGTGAAGAGAGTAGAAATAGGAGGTATGTGATAAAATGGAGATAGGAAGTTAGAGTGGGAAAGATAAAAGCAGAAAGAAGGAGAGATACTGTATATTGAGGGATTGAACAAATAGAGAGTAGAGATGGAAATAAAGAACTATAAAGTGAAGACAGATAAAAACAAAGTAAAGTGGGGTTATAGTGGTACATGAAGAGAAAACGAGGTAGGAAGAGAGAGAGATGGGGAGAGAAATAGAAGGCGAGAGAGAGAGAGAAAGACAGTCCACAGGTAAATAGATGGGGAGAGGAAGGCGAAGGAAAGAGAAGGGGAGAAGTGATATAAAGCAGGTTATAGAGAAAGAACAGGTGTGAGGAGCGAGACGAGAATATTCTTTCTTTGTATGTAGGTAGCTACATGCTGCATGCTATAGTCTAAACCTTTAAGGTCACTCGTCTGTGAACATTCACACACTTGTCTGTTACATAGATTGTGCAGCTCAACACCCCTATTTTACTTTGTTTCTGCTGGAAAACTAATGAATAAGCAGGTACGAAGAGAAAAACGTATTTACGATTTGTATTAGATATAAGAAATCTTAACAGTTCGACGTGCATTCCTTTGTAGGCGCAAGTATTTTGCATAGAACTTCTTGAAATCGGCTGTAATGGTCTTAACTTGAACTACCCTACCCAGCATCATAAAGAGTAAATACAGCTTCCGCTCTGTTGCTAGATTACTAACAAGAACACCATCCGGCGATAACGTCAAATTCATCATATTGTTGGAGCCTCACTCACCTAACCGCTTCAGCCAAATAGCCAAATCAGAAATTGGAACTTCGCCCCGGCAAGATTTGCAGCGTTAAAGGTGTCGACAGTAGTCTTCGCACTAACCTGCGGTCTGTGTTTTCTTAAATCATTCCTCTCTGCAATTGAGCAGTATTTACTGCCGCAAATAACTTTGCTCGTGACTGGAGGATGAAATAAACATGTTCTATTAAACTTGTTGTGCAGTAGGTGGTGTCTGTAAATCTCCATCTGTCTGGAAGTATAGGTACACGTTCTTCAAACGAACAACGTTTGCAGAAATATAAACTGTCCAACTTTCTACACGATGGTATTTACCAGGAAGACACAGGCAAGAAAAAACGAAGATGCATAGTTTTCATATTGAAGATACGCGGATGGATAACAGGGAGAATTGCAATGTCGTTGTTAAGAAGGTACCAAGGAGTTCACTTGAGATAGTGATGAGGTACGAGAGACAATGATGTGATTAAACTGATAGCATAGAAGTAAACTATTTATTCCTATTTTGGTATCTCGTTTATTTCATCAACTCATAATTTGTCAGCATCGATCAGATTAACTTACAAAGGATCGTGTTGTTTGAACAATACCAGTTTATGGTTTGAACAATACCAGTTTAGTTGTGTAAACAAAGGAAGTGTGGTCCAATTTGACACATACTGTCACGAACACTTCTGTGCTGTAAAAAGTCATTAGTCCCGTCTAGTTAGCTGCACATTTTGACACTGGGTGTAGTGCAGGTGTATCCCGGTATCCGGCTGGTGCAAGGAAATGACGTTCAACCAAGTAGACGGAAAGCGGTGTTCAAGTTCACAAGATTCAACAAATGCCTGCCTGCTGCTTTAAACGTTAATTTGATTAGTTAGCACGCACCACGTGACCATACAACACACATTACACCGCTCCAGAAGGTAGTGCAAACGGTGCAGACGAGTCGGTGTTGTACCGTGTAACCAACTAGACGCGTGAGTGCAGAGTCCAAAAGTGCAGCGAACTAGATGGGCCTACTATTGAATGCCTCCCAATCTTTGAAGAAGGAGAGGGGGAGTGTGGTCGTTAAGTTGTTAGCGGATTTCTTCACTCCAATGAGATAATAAAAGTTGTAGTTTTTCAAGAGATTATGAAGAAGTTGAGTCAAGAAGAGGTTGTTGTTGAGTTTGACACTCTTGATAGTCGAAGAAGTTGAGGAAACGAATAGAGATCTCGGAGATGATCCAGAGTTACAGATGGTGAAATACGTAGTCATTTCCAGAACGAAGTCCATCATCAGTTGGTAGTCCAGCAGGCAATCTTCGCATGTTCTATCACCATGAACAGAATAGAGAACATTATTTCCGGAAGAGAAATTGGCCGATGCATAAAACATTCAGTCGATGGCCTGATCGTTACGTTTTCACTATACAGAGTCTATATACCTAGGCTCTTTGCTCTATCAAGTGGCGACGATTAGGGGGGAGGAGGCAGTTGTTTCCCCACTTTTTGTCACTTTTACCCCCGCACCATGCTAAACCTAATCTACCAAGGGAAAGAGAACTGTCCTTG
Organism: Lepisma saccharinum; assembly: GCF_977018435.1. Taxonomy (NCBI): domain Eukaryota; kingdom Metazoa; phylum Arthropoda; class Insecta; order Zygentoma; family Lepismatidae; genus Lepisma; species Lepisma saccharinum. The sequence continues at coordinate 48,308,110 of NC_139246.1, forward strand.
TCCGCCAGTTTTGGCACCCAAAAGCCACTGCTTTTATCCCTATTGTCCATAAAAACTATCATTGCTTGTGGTATGTATATTTCGACATGACCTGTCCAGCACACTACACAGAAATCGAAATTGTGCGACAATACTTCGGACCCCTTTTGCGTTAAAGAAAATTAACAAAAACATATATAAAAGTACAATTACAACATTATAACAGAGTCAATCCATATGAAGTGGTTCTGCATCGTTCAGTCGACCATTTAAAAAAAAATGAATGCTTTGTCTTTAGAATGTTACTTATACATCTATTATATAGTTCAGTACAGATAACACTATATTTTACTCACATCTGGTTTAGACATGGCAGCTACACTGTGTCCCCGGAATCTCTGGAGTAAGGCCGCGCATAGCATCAGAGAAGGGGCGAATGCTGCTTGGAAGGCTGGTAACTGCCGTCCCTTTCCCCCTCCAAGCAATTCCGTTCCCTCTCGCGTGTTCATTGGTGGAGCCGTCTCGCGTCACTACTTGCGCAGAGACTTGTTTTCGTTCGCTTGCTACAGAGATAACCGGGACAGAGTATGTGTTTCCATCACTGCGTGTAGTTAATTTTGCTTTTACAGATCTTTACGCAGTCATCAATATATCTGAAACTGTAAGGTTTCTGTGAAGAGGCCTAAACCAAGAATCATTCACTAAATTTGCAATTAATTAAAAATTGAACAACTTCACATCCACTGACTAACTAAATAGACTCTTCCAGAATAATTTTAAAAACAAAAAAAGTTGATGTTTGGGAATTTAGTGTTTATAATTATCACTAGGGACCGGATAGTTATGCATTTTACATATTGCATATGCAAGTGCATATATTAATCATATACAAAACTTCTTGCATATTTTCAAGCTTGGGTCTATCGTCGTCTTACTAAAAACCATTTCCATTTTCCATTCCTTCCTATTTCCTTCCGTTACTGCTGTTTATTCTCCACTTTATTTTACAAAACAAGGAGATAAGCCTCGTTTCGTCATCCTCGCAGGGCACTCGACAACTACTCTTTGAGAGAGATACAACAATGCAACGGACAGTATATAGATAGATCTTGAACTTGACGTGTCATATATTGTTGCCTTAAGATATTGTCGAATTATATCTTGTGAAATAGAGTAAATGTTTTTTTTCTGAGTATTCAGTATACTCTTGTTACTTGCCTGGCTCCCCCACACTTTACCTCCACACTCGAGGTTCGGTGCACTTCGAACTCGGCTCTGATTTGTCTAGGGGTATCTTTCTTTGTACGACAATGCACGTGGGTTGCCTATAATTATATAATTAACTACAAGAGACAACGGATAACCTTTGCGAAACTTTATTGCTATAGGGGATAAATTACCTTGTCCAGCATCTGTGAAATTAAAAACTGAAATTTTGGATATTTTCTATAAGTTTAATTAACGTAAAATTTGAAATATATACAAGTCGTATCCGAACGTTCATTTCTTTAATTATCGGGCCAAAACTCTAATTTTTGTGTTGGAAATCTCTATTGTTTGTAACTGGATACTTTACATTTTATGAATTACATCGGAAGTACACTTGTCACAAGGTAGAATCGCGTTACTCCAAGAAACGTCTCAACAGGCGCGAGGTCGCACGACGTGTACATTTCTTAACCTCCACGGTGACAAGGCACTAGGCTGCCCGGCGCACCGTAATTTCTTCAAAATAACATCCAGTACAAACTATCTTTTTACCTGTAAATTGGACGCCAAGGCACTAGTTTGCCCAATCTCTTACAGCATCCGTTTCAGGAGACCTCTCCTCCAGTCCTAGCTGACCGAAGCAAAAACAGCCTCTCCCTTCAAAGTCTCAGTTCCAACAGCAGACCTCCCCCACTCTCAGCTGGGAGTTTATATATATGTTTGGTTGGCGTCTGTTGCCAACCGCCCTTCTTTCAAATTTTTTAATCTTTAACAGCTAAACTGCCCGCCTTTTCTTCGAACGTTCGAAACACGAAGAAAGAACAGAGAGCTACATGGTATTTATACATGGAATAATACGAACCTAAAAATGCATAATAAATTGATGTACACTAATCACACATATATATGTTTATCCACTTGATTACCCAATTAATTAACATATTAATAAATATTTCAATAAGGAAACAAAACCCTGTTGACCTGATACGGGGGCAGGGTAACACTTTTGCCGAAAGCAGAAAGAGTTAGAAGGTTGAAATTTTGAGATATCATGATCTGTAAAGAATGCAATATTTCTATTATTTATAAAACAACAAGAGTGAGGGGATGAATTTAGAACTGCAATTCTTACATTTATTACATGCTAAATCGTATGAAAACGGAATAAATATGTGCTTACAGGTAGGGTTCTTGCAGTAAATGAAAGCAAACATTTTAAGAAGATGCTTTTCGAAAGTGCATACTTATTGCATATTTTGCAACTTTTTAGTGCATATTTGCATGCATATTTTAGACATTTTAAGTGCATAACTATCCGATCCCTAATTATCACAAACCCACGCCTTCACACTAGTGCAGTGGAAGAAAATGCAGCGTGTTGAAAACAGTTTCTATGCGCATAAAAGTGCCTTTCGAATTCAGTAAATAAAGACATGAGATAAAACATTAAGAGTAGTGCTCAGCGCTAACCCACAGACGTATAAATAACAGCATGGTACAGTGGCCCTAAGTGTGGGATAAATTCTTTACACTCGGCCACCAGGGGAAAACAAATTCTTATCAGTACCTTGAGATGACACTAAGAGGCACATTACAGACCTTCGCGGGGTCATTTTTCTGTCGCACCTGCAGCCAGCAGTGGAGCCTATATTAGCATGCAGAGATTCGTCATTATTTACGACGCGACTTCCACAAAACCTGTTCCACAAGTGTTTCTGTACACAGGACCTGTAAGCGCTTTATGAGGAGATAAATATTAAGTATTGATAATTCTCTTGTTCGCAGAGTTCAATGTCTCAGGAAAAGTGTTTCAAATTGAAAACGCGCTCTCTTTTCTAGTTTGAATGACTATATACAGGGCGTTCGTTTTTGCTCTTGGCCGAGATAGCGCTTGAAATGGCGCGATGCCGGCATTTTCGTTCCGCAACGTCTCGCTTATTTACACACATATCTTTAGCATGTAGAGAATTGTATTTATATTGCATAATATTATTCTCCCAGTCCCTGCTTTCCGTACCTTTAGCACCACCTTCTTATTCCATACATATCTATAATCATTCCAATAATCCATCCTAATAATCTGTAAACCAATCTTTGATCTGTTCAACCAATTGAATAATTTGTCAACATACAATATATTACTATGTCCTATTCCATTCCTATTAACATTACTCACCCTTCATTTCCAACTATCTCATATGTAAACTTCGATACTAATCCTTTAACATTACCTACGCATTTATCTCTAACAGTTTACAATAAGTAAACCTTGATTGTTTTGGAAACCAGAACAACCAAGGTACCTATAGCTATACATCAAAATTAGTGTAATCTTAAATTCCAGTGTGAACGTTTTTTTATTATTATCTTTATTTTAATGTAAATTGTAAAACAAAAAAATGAAATAAATTAGCACATAATAAACGGGGGAACCGAAATTCTGAGTAAATGACGTCCTGGTTTATTGTTTAAAGGCACCAGGACATAAGCGCGTCCCCCTGAATGTATGCGGGTGGAGGCGGGCTTCTTTAGGGTGTTCCCTCCTTTATTTATTTATATTGCATAGGGAGTACTAACCTGTGTTGTTGTTCAAAGTTTTTCACGCGCTATTTCGGCCCAGAGCCAAAACGAACGCACTGTACTAGCACAAACAAATCAGTCTTGTTCGTTTTTAATACTTCTATTGCTTGATTTCTCATCTTAGGCTATTATCCACTTTTATGCTCTCATTATGTGTTTCTTTGTGGCACTTTCTTCACTTTCGTTTTCCTCCATCCAACCACACACTCACATATACACTGGACATCCTAAAGCAACTTCAACAACGGTTGGATGCTGTTAGATATCATAAAAACAAGTACATTTTCCTTATAAACATTACCTCGAAAGCACTAAAACCATGGAAATAGTCCGGTTAAGGTCAAGCAGCCCACCTACAGTGTTGCCAATAAGCAACAATTTCAACCGACGAAGTCAACAGCATAGGTTCAACGCCCGAAGTGTCGACTGAGCAACTTAGAAGTGTGGAAACCCTGAAGGTCCAGGGGTGTGGAGGAACCAAGAGGAAGCTCCGACCTTGACTGGTCTATTTTCGTGGAGAGAGCCATAATTTCTGCGCCATAAGCGCCTAAAATGTATGCAACCCAACACAGCCAATGATCACTCTGACCTAACTTCCAGGGACGCATTGCAGGGTTGCCACTAGCATCCCTTGTTATGAGAGACGACTTGAAAACAACAACTTGGGAGTCTTGTCTGAGGAAAATACAAAATAATAATGGTACTTGCGATGTTGTAAGAAGAATTTACAGTATTTCCAAACTGGCCAAGACTAAGAATTTCCAATAAATGTGTACTGAAATTCAAAACTGTTCATTCGGTCATGTGTTGCTGCAGCCATAAACCCTTCGGGTTTTAGAAGACTAGAGAGTTAGTTAGTTAGAAATTTTGGAAGTCAATGCACCTAATCCACCTAATGCAGCCAATCGTTATAAATTAACATTATTATACATTATTTACAAAGATAAGAAAATAAAGTTGAAGTAAATACGTATTAATTAATAGACATCGAGTTTAAAAAAAATAGAGAAAGTATTTAACATAAAAATATCATACATGCATGTATACATACCAGAGTACAGTGTATGATTCAACGTTGAGGAACTTTACATACTGCATTTCTGAGATAATAAACAAATTTCAACGCGTCAGCTGTCACATTTTAGCTTTTGCTACCTGTTCGTCACGCGTTGGGTTGGGTATGCAGTAGTCTTTGTTATGGCTTAATTTTAAATAAGAAGTTGAGAAAATGTAGCGTTGTTATATTACGTATTTATTGTTTCGCGAATCAGTGATTAAAGTAAGGAAACGATTAACCTGAATGTAATCTGATGTAATTAACTGGTAGCTCCAATTTGTACATTAAAATTTATTTTTCTGAGAATATATAATAACTCAACATTTAAAATTTATAACGTTTATTGAATGTATGTATAAAAACTTCAATGAATGTAACTTTATTATAATATGAAAATTAGGTAACCAGCAGGGGGTGGAGAGTAAAACCTCAGATATATCCGGCACTGGGTATAATTAATTTTGTTAGTTCACTTTACTTAGGTAAATCTGTGCTTTGATCGAACAGCCTTTGTTCCTTGAGAATTGGTAAAAAAATATAAAAAATCGTGAGCAATTTTTCAATATAGATAACAAATTCAAAAAGTTCATTTTTTATTTAATGAATGGCTAATGGCCACTTTCACTTGAGCATACGATTAATGGACATGATTTAGAACAATGATGATAACATCTGTATCAACTCATATTCAATCATATTTGTTTTATTTTGGACTCCCTGGTTGATGCCTAACTCGAGATCAAAAATAATATTCATTTAACGTTTATAACTGCAGATACCAATAATGAAAGTAATGTTAGAGAATAACAATCAGGGATTGTAGCTACTCAAATAAACAGAAATTTCGATTGAATGCTGAGATGGAGCATTTTGGTTCTCCTTTCGGTAACAGTAGTATAAGCCGGAAACACATTAAACTCCTTTGTTTTCAAATAAAAATCATTGCTACTTGCCTCATATGTATAGCGGAAGATTTTTCAAGCTGGGGATCACTTTTTTTCCATGAAAAAAGCGTTATTTTTAACATTATAATCATTTATTGGTCGTTGCTAATTCGGCGGGCAAATTTTGACTCACGTTGTCTATCGTCAGCTGATATGCAGTATCGTCAGCTGATGTGCAGTGTTTCAAAACTTATGAACCGATAAGTGCCGCACAAACTATTCACAAAAGGTTTTTAAGCGAAAATTGAGGTTAGACTCTACTTTACGTCCTTATCTGCATGGTGATTGCTTCTTTGCCTGTTAGGTTAGGTTCCATTAGCACTCATTTCACCCCTAAATATGTGCTTCATCATCTAAAAAATTACTCAGTACGTTCAATTGCGCATATCCGGACAACATCGGTTTTTCTCGATTTACTCCTTCAGGAAATTTTTGCTCGCTTTGGGATTTACGTTGTTGAATTCCTTATAAAATAAGCTTTCCAACGATATATGACACGTATTCCTTATGAAAAGGACGTAAACTAGAGTCTTACCTTACATTGGAAAAAAAAAAGCCTCTCACACGTCATCTTGTCAAACTTCCGCGTGGATGCTACACTGTGAGGGGGTTACATAACCGAACGCACGGAACATTTGATTCACGTAGTCGACGGTAATGGCGGCACGAGCTATCGTACAACGGAGATGCATGATTGACGAAAAATACCTTATTTACAGGCAAAATACGTTGCACGATTCTAAAAAACAATTTCCCCGGCTTCAGAAAGTCCTCAAGAACGCAATTCCGTAAGTACTTTCTCGTCTTTTCTCCTGTAAATTTTAAGAAATCCGTCTCCGGCTTATACTACTGTTACCCTACTTTCATATAAGGTAACCATTTTTAATTTATTTTTAAATTCCAGCCACTGAAGTTTCTTCCAGATTGATCGGCGTACATGCAAGTGACTTCCAACGTAAAGCAGTAGGCTCTTGCTTGACAATTGATATTTGTGTCCATTCTGTATTCGTTCTTGCACTACGGCTGATTTATTTATTTATTTATTTATTTATTTGAGAAAATTTCAGATACAGCACAGGTGGCCATTTTACATTGAAATTGTCAACAATGAGAAAGCAATAATTATAATAAGCATAAAAATAAAAAAATAAAAAAAATAAATAAATAAATAAATAAATAAGAAATAATTAAGAGTAACAAAACAACATAAAAGTGAATAGCAAATGAACAAAAAAATAAGTAAAAGATGGCACTATGTGATATTAATTACAAGTATTTCTTCTGATAGAAGACCGAAAGGCAAACTCGGAGGAAAATATATCAATACTTGAGGGGAGATCATTGTATTGTGCTGCAAGTCTATAAAAGAGAGATCTTTTTTGAATTTCCAGTCTAGGTTTTTTTGTATAAAATAACATTGTATTGCGAGTTGTGCGCATAGGTACTCTAAAGTGGAATTCCTCAAGGAGTGTGTTGCAGCGGATTTTGTCATTCACAATTTTGTATAAGTAACTGAAATCATTCTGCAAACGTCGCTGATAAGCAGTTTGTAAGTTTAGAAAAGACAAGAGATGCGGAGATGAAAAATTGCGTAATGAGGGAACCCTGTGACGGACTATAGCTAGGAAGAAGTGAAAGACTGAATCTATTCTGGAGAGGTGAGTGGGACATGCCATGGACCAGACGGGAGAGCAGAATTCTATTATTGGGGAGATGAATGATTTGAAGTACAAAGTGAGGGCTGAGATGTCACTAATTTCAGTGAAACGGTAGAGTAAACCTAAGAGACGCATGGCCTTTTTTGTGGTGCGTAAAATATGTTCCTCAAATGTGAGCTTTTGATAGTGAAACAACTTGAGAGTTCACGGATGATAATTTTCTCCTGATTTCAAAATATTTCACCTCAAGATAAGGTTATCGCATACTCTTTTGATTGAACCTAGACACAAATATCAACAACAGCTGTCTAACTATGAATTTCTATCAATTTAGGAATACTACTTGACGATCAGATCTGCCAGCGCAGTATAAACAAAAGTGGGTTCGAATCTGGTTTACCAGGCATGGATGTTCATTAATTACAAGAAATGGAAAAAAATACCCTGAAATAAATGTACCAAAACAAATTCAAGACATGGGGGTGCAGTGTTTTTCGATGTTTACGCCGCAGAAGTCGACCAACGGAGAAAGATAATTAAATTCCTTATTCGTTGGTCTTCGATCACAAGCCAGTATAAGTAATGATTGCTACAAATGAAAGAATCAAGACACTATTTAAGAATAATATTTAATGTATAATGTCGACATACTTACAATCGCTCACCATCCCTTATCCACTTGCCCTCTCGACAAGTGAGCATCATTTACCCATAGTGCACTGGGTCAAAACACAAGACCAACGTAGGCCGCAGATGGCCAGTGTTGCACACAAAACACTATGTCATACCTTATGTTACTAATGAGTTTAGAAACCTGACAATAAAGCACAGTACACAAATTAACTCTGAAGCACAGTTTCCAAACTTGGTCAAGCGAAGAGAAAATCTTTCCCCCTCCAATCGGTAAGAATGCTGTAGCGGGAGTGTGTGGAGTACTGTCTTTCATCCTTGATTCTCTGAATACGCTGCTACGGGGAGGAATTGTCTTTCTTCCCTATTGGTGTGTGGACTTTAGACCCAGACAGGGAAGGGGGGGAAGCCTTTGAGAGGGATGTGTTTGTCAGAAAATAATCCTTCTACTTTTGTTGTCAGATTTGCGATATATGCAACCTTGTATCACTTCATTTCACCAGAAACACGAAACTTCCACAAGGAATGGAAGAATACTGTGCAAAATGCAAAATGACTTTTTTGATTTTTAGACACACCGTATTTGCCGTTGTATAAGACGCATTTTTTTTAAAGAAAAAAAAATGTTCTGAAAAACAGGGTGCTTCTTATACGCCGATATTCAGTTTTTGATTAAATTCATTTCTGCATTTATTTTCCCAGTTACACGATTTCTTTATTATTTTCTTGGGGTGTGTGACGAAGAAGATTAAAATGTATTCTTTCCTAATTAGATTAGGTAAGTTATTTGTTGTATATACAGCGTGTAACACTTTAAAAAATATATTGTAGCCAAACGAGTAGCATTACAAAGTGACAAAGTACATCATTTCAAAGAGTAAAGTTGTAAGTTTTTTCCTCATTGCAGGTGTTACGTGTAGTTCCATATATCGTCGCTAGGTGGTGTCATAATCAAGATGGCGCTTTCTGGAGCTAAGAAGACTTTCTGCGTGCTAGAATTTGACAAAACAAAGAGTGCAACGTATTTAGGATGATGTACGGGAAAGCAGCACCAACTAGGAAGGCAATCTACAATTGGCATGTAAAGTTTCTTGAAACTGGATGTTTGTGTATCAAGAAGAGAAGTGGTGGGCCAGGTGTGAGTGAAAATGACATTGAGCGAGTGAGAAAAGCTTTCACAAGGAGTTCGAGAAAATCTATACGCAGAGCTTCACGTGAGTTGGAAATGTTAACAATTACTGTGTGGCGTGTTTTGGGTAAATAATTATACATGAAACCGTACAGACTACAGTTAGTGCAAAAGTTATATCCTAAAGACAAAGACCAGTTCCAGAAAGCGCCATCTTGATAATGACTCCACCTAGCGACGATATATGGAACTACACGTAACACCTGCAATGAGAAAAAACTTACAACTTTACTCTTTGAAATGATGTACTTTGTTACTTTGTAATGCTACTCGTTTGGGTACAATATTTTTTTTAAAGTGTTCCCGGACTTTTGTTACACGCTGTATTACTTTATATTTGAAATTAAGCTTTCTCCTCAAAGACGTGTACGAAAAAGGGAGTGCGTCCTATACTACGCCGGCATATACGGTATTTTTCTGTATTTCTTCTCTAATCATGGTTATGAGAATGAATAATGATTAGATGAGACTGAGGAAAGGGCACTAAAAATACTAAGTCCAGGGTTCGAACCTGGCAAAGGACACGAGTACTCCCATAAAACACGCCTCAAAATGCCGGAACGTTAGTGCACTATTTGAGATAAATCACGCGACACGTTTCAAGATGGCGGGAAAGAACTATTTTCGCTGTTTAATGGCAACTATACCGTACTATAAATGGCGTATTTAGAGGGAGTCAGGTTGTTCTGGAACTACCTTCTAAAGAGTTACCAAGTTCTAAAATAAAATAAGCTTGCATGCTCCTTTTTTATTGTATGAAGTTTATTTGCTTATATCACACGTACATGAATATAGAGATTCCATTGGAATAAACCAGTTTTGTGTTAATAAAGCCTAAGAAAAATACTATTTAGTATGGCTACGGTTATCCTGGCTTAACCTATATACCTGCTTTTCCATTTTGCCCTCTCCTGCCAATAATCCTGGCGTTTCCCATGTTGGGAAACCTGATGCTAAGAGACCTGTAGGAAGGCCAAGACGAAGATGGAGGGACAACGTTGAGATAGACCTAAAGGAAATCGGTAGGGATGGAAAAAACTATATAGATCTTGCTCAAGATAGGAACAGATGGAAGGCCTGTGTTGCTGCAGCCATGAACCGTCGGGTTTAAGAAGGCTAGAGAGTTAGTTAGTTGTCTGCCCAAGGATACCCACTCGAGAACAGCAACGGTGGCCACGTACCTACTTAGAAATATATTTCGGGGGAGGGTCCGTACCAAGAATCTCAGAAATAATAATTAAAGATAACAATAATAACAACACCAACAATGACAATACTACTACTACTACTACTAATAATAATAATAATAATAATAATAATAATAATAAATGTTTAAATTTAATTATATTACATTTTTATTATTACATAAAAACGTAAAAATATGGTATAAAAATATATATAGGAACGGCACATATATACAGATATTATCTAACCTGCGTGTAGCTAAGATCGCCAAAATGTTTACATAAACAAGGAAATTAATGTCAAATAGTTAAAAAATGTAATATTTATTAAGTAAGGATGTTAGATTCAATTGACGAAAAGTAAAGTACCTGATTAAATTTTATGCATTTTATGCATAAATCTTCTTTAAGCATATGGTCCAAACATAATAAGCCTTGCCTTCCAAGTTCAGAGGAAATAATTAACTATCGACTATAGTACAACAATGCTAAAAAAAAAAGTACATTTTCATTATCTTATTTCATACTTGGTGAGTCTTTCGGGGCTTCCGGACCTCCTTTACCCTCCTAAATACTTCCTTTAAGGTGGCCACTTTTGCATGTTATGATATTTACCTTAAACCTATACACTTGATTAGTTCCAGATTGTGTCAAAAGATGGCAGCGTGGATATTAAATATAAATTTGACTCAAGAAAGAAATTCATTTTCCAGTATTCTATCTTGGGAGCAAAAACTTAATAGTAGAATATATTTTTTTTCAGTTACTTCCGTAAACTTTCATGTTTCGAAACAGTTCTTTCATATTTTACATCTTCCAAGCATACCTTTTATTCATATTATATAGATAAGTATAATAATAACATTTTCACTTCATTATACCTAAGTTGATTTATTAACAGCTTTGCTGTCATTTTTGGAGGGAGCTAAAATGGTTAGGCTATGGACAAGCTCTCAAAACGTCAACACTGAACTTGATTATAATATGCTAATAAACTTACCAACTCTGTGTCATTCCTAAACCCAGAAGACAGCAACGCAAGTCTTTCCATGGTCCTTGTAATGAGCAACACCAATACACTCATCACCATCCTGAACAATTAACGTTTTCATTATCTTCGTCTTGGACTTTATGCAGGTACCTTACCTCTAGGTTACTCAAATATCCAGCAAACGTTCCTATCCCAATCATGACGGCGCCAAAATATTCTAAAGGGCAGTTACGTTACTTGCACACAATGTATGAGGTGTGTCTGGAAAGTAAAGATTCAACGGATATATATGTATCTTAGGGAAGGCATAAGTTGACAACACTGACAGTAACCTTGATCCTTAAGTCAGTCTCACACGGCAGTTAGGCATGTCTTCACTTCGCGACCTACATCCGACTGGAAACTACCATAATATTTTTTACGTCTTCAGTTCGCGAAGGCAGCAGAAGGGGTCTCGCACGACCCTTAAAATCGCATCTGTAAAAATAGCGACTTCACAAACACGGTATACCGCTTCATAAGTGTTGATGCTAATAACTGTGAACATAATGGAAAATGATGTTTTGTCTTAAAAGAATAAGAGAATATAACATTGGCACTTTTGCAAAATGTAACCCGTAGCAGTGAATGTGAGTGTATATAACATATGTTATTTCAAGTTGATATACCACATTACGGACACACCAGCATAAAACTGCATTATCCGTATATTACAATAGCAGTTGCAACTTCTAATGAAGCCCTTCTCCGTATGGTTCTGAAATATATTCCCCAATGCGAACTAGCCGAATAAATTACATAAACTTTACAACATTCGAAGTGCAAAAATTGTGGTGTTTACATTAAGTTACCATATTATATTTATATTTCATTCCTCATAAAATACTTATTGTGAAATTTACTTCGAAGTCCATGAAGAACTAATTAAAATTCATAATTTATATATCATTACAACATTAACAGATTTATTTACTACGGTGCTAAACACAGCACAGTCTATTTGTTACAGCCAACATATGTGGCTCTTCAGTGTTTACTTCAAAATACTATTCGCATCAGTATCACAGTAGGAAATTTAGACATACGAACTATTTATTAAAAACAATAATAATTAGTGGACTCTTCACTCAACAAATAAGGTCGGTATTGCTGCTAATATTCACCTCAATCATTTATGTAGTTGTATTGGTCGAATGTTTTTCTTCTTTAAGCTGCTTCAATAAACAGTCGAACATCAATTGCCTTCCTTTTTCTTTTTACTTAAGCTGGCCAGTGTGCTTCTCCATTCTGATTGGTAGTTCTATGGCATTAACGATGGATTTAAAGACGGTGTCTGATTCTGTCAGGAAGTGAATAAGAGAAAGCTCTCACACTATCTTCAAACCTAACTGCAATGTGAGACTGGCTTTACTCTTTCCAGTAGCGTTAATTCTGACGTGAGGGCTACGCTGAGTCTTGTGTGAGTCACACGTGCTGATATGGCTGCGGCGATAAAGAATTCTGCCAAATACAAAGTGCTGGCTGTGATGCGGTTCCTCCAGGCCAAAAGCGAAGCAGACATTCATCGTCACATTGGGGTAGTTTACGGGAACCTTATGAATTGTCAAAATCTGGAGAAGTAATGTAGTGCCTTTGTGGGAGATATAACAAAATACAGGAGCGGGAGACCTTCTGTAATCTCTGATGACCTTCTTAAAGGAATTGAAGACACGTCATCACTCGTCACATTTCTACGATTCATAATGTTCCCACAAACTGCTACAATTTGACGATGAATGTCCATTGGACGACAAAGCTTTTCCCCTCACTTCTTTATCGCGCAGCAGCCATTTCAGGCACGTGTGACTCACACAAGACTCAGTGCAACACTGTGAATGAACACTACTGGATAGAGTAAGGATCAAGGTTACTGACAGTGTTGTCAACTTACACCTTCCTTAAGATAAATATAGCGTTGTATCTTCACTTTCCTGACACGCATCGTATACCAGTGGTTCTCAACCTTTGTGAGACGACGGAGAGGTAAATTATATTTTTTAAAGTTTATACTAACATAATAATACAATGAATTAATTTATATTTTTAATTAATTTATATTAATGACCTTGGGTTTCTTTAAAAAAACTTTACTGAGAAGAATATGAAGCTATGCATTGTAACTCAATCATAGAAGTCAGATTAACAAGGAAAACAGAAGAAGGATGCGAACTTGTCGGAAAACATATTTTACCCGATACACAAACCATATATATATATACAGGATGTCATTTTAATGGCGCCCACGGACCAAAGATTCGTGTAGAGGACATCAAAACAAACAACTTTCCTCAGTAACATTTTCCTCGTTGATGCGTCGATTGAACTCTACAGCCGTTCAAAAAAGACCGTTTTGCCGCCTGGATGCTGGCAACCCAACACAACATTTGATAGTATCTGTGACGTCATTTCCTGCGGCGAAACAGCGCACAGCAGTGTTGCAAGGAACACACAAATTTTGTGAAAAATGACAAACTACCAACCACATTATTAACTGTAAAACGAAGCGAGAAACGCGTCCAGTAAACCGAACATGATAGCCTACCAGCCAGAAGATCAGCAGTCATCTCAGGGAAAGGGGGAAGTGAACCAACGATATGAGAAATGGTAAAAAAGTATTCAAAATGAAGTGTCATTATCGGATTTTGTCTCAGCTTACATGTCAAATATCAACAACAATAAATTTTATTTGTACTTACAACTTACATGTGGCTATTTACGACCAGCTACATGTCAATTATACGTATTTGCAAATCTAGTTGCAAGGTTAATATCTACAGGTTTGAGTCCAGATGCCTTGTGGTACTTTTGTGCTGATAACGGAAGTATCTGAGGTTCACGTTGTTACATTACGGCTAAAACACGTACAACCCCAGTAACAATCTAATGATGAATCAGTAGCGAATATATTGCCCTGTTCACAGTTGCAAACTATTACATGTGAATCCGGTGCGTAGATAAACCCAGTCGTCGGAGAGTTTGTTTTACTACTATTTATATCCCTGTATTTTCAACCATTTTTGTCACTTGCCTCATAATACCCTGAATATACATTATATTATGTGCTGCTTACCTTTTGAATTTTGAGTTCTTTCATTTCTATTTTGTCGTCTGTTCAGTGTGTCACAGACAACTAGTATCAGAAGGACGAAGTGGATAGACTAAATTGTAGATACCAACTTGGTAACTAGATTTTCAAATATTTGATATGTAAGCTAAGACAAAATTCGATATGACTACTTCCACTTGAATTCTATTTTCTTTCTACCATTTTTGATATCGTTTGTTTACTTCCTGTTATGTTACAGAATGTGTTTTCTCGTTTTGTTTTACGGTACATAATGTGGCTGATTGTAGCTATGTCATTTTTCACAGAATATGTACTCGTATGTTCCTGGCAACCCTGGAACGCATCGCTTCACGTCGGGATATGACGTCACAAATGCAATCAAATGTAGTGTGTGGTTGCCAGCATTCAGGCGGCAAAATGGTATTTTTTGAACGACTGCAGCGCCGAAACGATGCACCAACGAGAAAAAATTTACTGAGAAAGGTTGTTTGTTTTGATGTCCTCTATACGTTTCCGTGGTCCGTGGGCGCCATTAAAATGACACCCTGTATATATACAAGGGGTGATCAACTGAAACCCGTTCAGTGGTCATAATTCGTGAAATAAATTTTATTTCGAGCTGAAACTGGTACACTGTCTAGAGGCGTCTATGGTTAGCGCTCAGTAAAAATATTGTTCAGAAGAAGTCACCATGAGCGTTGAGACACTTGTCCCACTGTGTCACTAACTTACAAATGCCGTCCATGTAAAATTGCGAAGGCTGAATCTCAAACCAATCACGCACAGCATCCTGAACTTCAGCGTCAGACTGAAATCTCTGACCTTTCAAAGCCTTCTTTAGAGGCCCAAAGATGTGAAAGTCACAAGGTGAAAGGTCAGGGCTGTAGGGCGGGTGTCGCAACATTTCCCACTTGAATCGTTGAAACAAATCCTGCACTTGGTTTGCAACGTGTGGACGCGTGTTGTCACGCAACACAATGACTCCAGCGGTCAATAAACCAGGCCTTTTGTTTTTGATGGCTCTCCGTAACTCTGTCAAGGTCTCACAGTAGCGTGCGGCGTTGATGGACTGTCCTGGTTCCTTGAAGTTGAGCAATAATGGTCCATGGCAATCAAAAAACACAGACGCCATAACTTTCCACGCAGACGGTTGCATCTTGAACTTTTTGGGACGTGGAGATGAGGGGTGTTTCCACTGCATAGTGGAAGACTTTGAACTCGGTTCAAAATAATGGCACCAAGTTTCATCCTCAGCAACAATGCGCAGCAAGAAGTCGTTACCTTCCAAATGGTAACGTGACAAATGTTCAATGGAGCATCCCATACGCTCCAACTTTTGGTCCTCCGTCAATACCCTGGGTATCCACTGCGTGCACACTTTATGATAACCCAGAACTTTCACAATTATGTGAGCAGTACCATAACCCATGTTTAACTCGTTCGCTATGGATCGAATACTCATGCGTCTATCTGCAGATATTGCCGCATTCACCTTTTCACACATGTCTTCTGTGGCAACAACATGGGCTTGACCAGGACGGGGATAATCAGTGGTTTGTTCACGCCCCTTCCGAAACATTCTTGCCCAATCCACCACTGTTGTTTTGGACACGCATGCATCACCATACACGTCTTTCATACGCCGGTACACTTCAGCTGGTTGACAACCTTCGGCACTCAGAAACTGGATGACAGCACGCTGGTCCTGTTTGGACGGATTGGGGATGTTGAACGCCATCTTTCACTCGTTATACCTGCAAAACGGAAACACGTATAAACAACATTCCTACACCCAACACACAGGGACATTAGCCATTACACACTATTGGACAAACAATATCCTCCTACACACTATACCAATAATACATGGAACAAACGGGTTTCAGTTGATCACCCCTTGTATATAAAAGAAAAATATGTAATTTAGTTAACATACAGTATCCCCAACACTAATTAATGTTTTGAATTTAAAAATGCAGAACTTAGTATCACGGACATAAAACATAATAAATATTTATAGTTATACGTTTATGCAAAGTATTAATTTAATAAAGAGCACTATTTCCTACTCGAATATTTTTTAAATTTAATACGCAGCAATCACAAGTTATTGAAAACGTTAGACTTAATTTATTTTATAACAACTGACTTTTCAAGTTATATTATGCAAGTGAGATTTTTGTTGCTTTTCTCTGTCAGTTAGTTTTTTGTTTTAATTCCGGGATGAATTGAAGCGATAGTCAAACTGAGACAGTCAGAAAGTTGCAGGCAGTTCCTTTTAATTACAGTCATGACAGAAAACGGAGAGTCACAAATATATGTGTTTGTAACATATACAAACAAGATATTTCATTGATGTTTCATGCAAATTTGTTTTGCATTAGAACCGCAGTTCCATTATTGGAACATACTAGTTTTGTAACAATATATCGAAGGAAGTTATTGTGGATCAGTGGCGCAGGAACGATATTCTTTTGGCTGTGTACAAAATTCAACATCCACCCCACCTCCAATACACTATACCCACACACAACCCCTTCCCCCAAAAATTTAAATATGAGCATCTATTTTTCTTTCATAGCTATTATAAATTCCAATTGTGTGCACGATAAATACTCTGGAAACTGAATCATTAGAATTACATTAATTACGCTTAACGAAGTAGGCGTTGTTAATTCTTTAACGGTAGTTGGTTGACAGCGAAAATTGATTTCTGTTTAAACTTTTTGCAACGTACCCTCTCGTTTGGCACTGAGCATAGAACTCCAAGAAGGTCGTATGTAGTATAAATCACGACAAGGAATGTAAGAGATGAATTGCTGATTATTGAGCGTATCAAGTTCCTGACCGTTGAGCGTTGTTGTGGTTATGCCAATAAGTTTTGTTCTCCTTACCATTTCACGGTTGGATCACTGAACAGGCCAGCATAAAAGAGATGAAAGTAAATGAAGTCCCACACCTTATAGAGACAAGAACCCACGTGGTGAAGGGGAGGTTAGCTGTGCGAACAAGATTTATTATCCGCACAGAGGAAGAAATCTGCACGGTCCTTTTCGTTATCATCCGAAGCTCTTTTTGCGCCTTGGCTCGTGCTTTTGATGGCCATCGGAAGAGTGGGCGACCTTTTTTTACCAGTCTGGAGAGAAGATCGCGTGAAATGCCATGGGCGGATAAGAATAGGTTTTTCTGAGCACACAGACAGGGTCACCATTGTGTTTCGTGCCCTCAGAAATCATACGTTAGCCACGTCTATCACTTGGGTGGCACCGGACGTGAGTGTTAAGGTGGAAGGCTTTCTTATAGCTTTCATCAATGCATAAAAGATTCCCCTTCCCTTACTTGTGGTGGGCTTGATGAGTATTATGTGTCCTTTCGTTTGACGAGCACAATTTAAGTCCTCGTGTTTCGCATTCTTCCTTTTCGTTGTCCCAAGTCAAATGAGTGTCTGAGGAGACAAATAGGGTTTGTTCATGAATTATAATAGATTTATGAATGGAATGTCTTCTATACAGAAGTCAAAATAGAAGTAGGGTCAAGTGCCCATATTTCGGATAGGTTCCAAATTTCGGATACCAAGAAATTTCCACCTTAGAACAGCAGCGCCGAAGTGCAGATAGTGCCAACTAACACGCTACTTCGTCCCAAACTTTCACCCTTGTGCGTGACCTTGAGCAATGTTTCTTTAGTGTGTGGCTGATATTTCTGACATATACGGAGTTTTGATGTAATATTTCACCATCCAAACTTAAGGCCTACAACTGGAAGTTTAGTATTTACCCACTTCTGTCTAAATTTTATATAATCTTGAGAGATTCAGCAATCATTATTACGTAGTTTCAGTCACATTATTTCAGAGGGGGAACGCACAGAATCGCCATATTGAATATGCGACTGGGTTTCCTAATTTCGGATGCTACACGGGTACCGAATTTCGACTATCCGAAATTGTGCACCCTTTCCAAATACTCATTAGTAACCCTATCCGAAATTAGGCAATACCCTATCCGACATTAGGCAACCTTTTTGTCAGACTAAAGATATGCATACAATTCTTTGTTTCATAAAATATACCAAGTCTTTCTTATAAATGTTAATATAACTTTCAGAAACATTAATAAATATATGCTCAATGTTTATCAACACATTTATGGCTTATTTTGTTTACATTTAGGTACTGAAAATCTAATTTGAAATTAAGTATCCGAAATATGGGCACTTGACCCTAAGTGGAGAACTAAATCCTTAAAGGGCATTCCACGAAAAGTGATCCAACTTCATGGAAAGAAGAAAATTAAATAATTTGGAAAATATTATTGTTTTTAATTTCATTAAGGTTTAAATCTTTGTGAAAGCATTTTGCATATTTCACCAACAAAAGTATTATCGTCTGTACTATGCTTCATATATAAATTATGTCAAATTACAGTTTCAAAGCGTTACACACATTTTCGTTAAAGCTTTTCGTGCATTCAGGCAATGTCATCATACACAATTTTTATTATTCATTAGCAGACACAACAAAGTCCTTCATAATTCCATTAAATCAGTTCATTATTAATATTTTAATCCAATCGTAGGTCTAGAACATTATATTTTATGTATGAATGTCACACACGTAACGCTGAAATGCCCATAAACAACAACAGATTTGTTATGTCAGGGTCTACGTGAACAATGTGGCTTAAAATATAAAATAAAAGATTGAGAGAAAAGAATATTACTTGAGCACAAATTTAATTACAAAAATGATTACAACAGCAGACAATTGCAAGGTGTATATAGGTGCATCAGAAGCAGTGGTTAGTTTTTTTAGACGGACAAAAGTTTACGGAAAGATAATTTGTAAATCAAAACTTTTCATCGAAGTTCCTTTTATTTACATCCACTAATTCAGACTGGATTTAAATTTTTTAGTGGAATCTGAATCTGTTTGAAATATTACTCTCAATTGTAAGAGGCATTAGAGCAACACTGTAAATTTAATAAATGTTTTACTACATCTCAAAGCATTTTAGGAAAATAGCATGAGTGCAATTTCTTAACAAGGACAGTTACATTTATTGCCGAATCCTGTTTCGCCGAATATTTTGAAGGAAGTAAATTTGCCCTACGCTGGGAAATTTCAGGGACTGAAGTGAAAGATAATTTCAAAGAAGTCAGAAACTCATTGTACATTTTCATTGATGAAGTGAATCTTAAGTAACCTTTTAGTAAGCCGTTCCTTGTTAGTCAGTTGCCAAATCAATGTCTTCACCCTTTCTTGAACACTTACAGCATTGGTTGAATTCTCACATTAATTTCCCTGGTTTCTTCCAAATAACCATATCAACTCTCTTGTTTACATTTAGTTTTATCGCGAATGCTCCCAGTGGGAATTCAAGTATTCACCATCATGTTAGTAAAACCATGTCATCTGCAAATCTTATACATTTTTTCTTCATCTTCCTATTGTAACAGCCCCACCTCCACCGCTGGATTCTTGGAGAGTTTGTTACCAATTCTTTTAAGTAGATGTTGAATATTTGTACGCTATCGGCAGATTCCTTGTCCTCCAATTTCACTTCCCTCCGTCATTTCTTCTCCTACTCTCAATCACTCTATACAATGCTTTCTGTAGATCCATAAGAACTATAAATAAGTCATTCCTTTAGGTATCTTTCACCATATAACTTTGTAGTAAGCATTCTGTTTGTTTAAACATGAAATTTCCTAGCGGAGGGGAAATTCCCTCCTTTCAAAATATTCGACGAAAGTGGATTCGGCAAAAAAAGGAAATTCCCCTTTCGCCGAAAATTTTGCTTAGGTGGAAAATTTGATACAATGCTCTTCTGGGTCATTCGGTGAAACGGGAAGACACAGTTACAAGGAACGGTTACCGTAACACGATGATTTTTATAAAAGCACTTGTGATTTTTGGTGAACTCTTTGCACATTTATTCCAGCGTGAAACATCACTCTTCTATGCATAGCCCAGCCTAGGAAGCGAGAGATATTAATCAGATATTGGTGACGGAGTTACAAGAATCATTCTGAAAATATGTGTATAATTAACTCACAGTACCTTTAAAGAAGTTCAGAATGAGTTGAAAGCAAAATTTTTCACTTTTTTAAAATTGGTTGTAATATCGTCAGGGCGTACAAGAATGACATACTACAATGAACACTTTGCGAATTAAGCTTTTTTTGCTTGGGGGGGGGGGGGGGTTGGCCACTCAGTGACGTATTTGTGATTTCATTTCGGGAAGCATTTTTTAGGGGAGATGCATGTATATGTTACCAGTCAGTAAACTAAACTATTACCTGGTGATTCTAAGTACAGTAAAAGCTCGTTAATACGGACCCCAATAAGCCGGACTTCGCTTAATCCGGAAAGGCAAAAGGCAAGAAAAGAAAAAGCAGAATGCAAGGTTTTAAATGTGGCTAGAAGTCAACAAGAGAACTTCCCAAAGAAATGGCAGTCAACCACTGATGAAATTCTGTTTCCCGCAAACTGTGTACTGTACTGTATAGTGTATTTAAGCCTATGCCCTTTAAATACACCATAATAAACGTGTGTTGTTGCTATAAACGGAGTTTTAATGCACTTTCTACTCTTCTTTTAGGTTATTTCAGTTAAGCCGGCCTTTCGTTAAACAAGTCAACTTATCACCCCCATTAGTCCGAATTAACGAGGTTTTACTGTACCGTAAAACATTGGTTGTAACCTAGGTTATTAAATCTTACCATAACACTTAAACAGTGGCGGGTATTGGGTACCAAAAAGGGGTGGGAAGCGGATAATTTACTTTATCTTGGTGAACAAGGCTTAGCATTAAGAGGCCATAGTGCAAGGGCAAAAGATGACAGAAAGGCGGGGGGGGGGGGCAACTTCACTCCACACCCCGCCGAATCGTCGCCACTGTCTATAAATGTAATTTTAAAAAGACATTACTACGTTTATTTACATTCTAATTAAATCAAGAAGACTTAGGTGGGCAGGCCATGTGGCACGAATGGGAGAGGAAAGAAGAGTTTACATGATTCTTGTTTGGAAACCTGATGGTAAGAGACCTCTAGGAAGGCCAAGACGAAGATGCAGGGATAACATTGAGATGGACCTAAAGGAAATCGGTAAGGATGGAAAAGAATGGATTGATCTTTCCCTGGAGAGGGACAGAAGGAAGGATTGTGTTGCTGCAGCGATGAACCTTCGGGTTTAAGAAGGCTAGAGTTAGTTAGAGAGAGGGTCTAAAAAAAACTGTAGAACTAAGTGGAAAACAGCAGTGGCGTATACTGAGTCCAATATCTCGGCTATCTCACTATGTCACGTGGTCATAGGCTATGAATAGAAATAAATTTGCCAACTCATAAGAAATGAGGTTGCCAACTCGTAAGAAATGAGGTTGCCAACTCATAGGAAATCAGGTTGCCAACCCGTAGGAAATCAGGTTGCCAACCCGTAGGAAATCAGGTTGCCAACCCATAGGAAATCAGGTTGCCAACTCATATGAAATCAAGCTGCCAAATTCAGAATGAACATCATCATCTCTCTGATATGAATAATAATATTTACAATTTCTGATCGATTTTTCTCCTGATTTCTTTTCTCTAGACTTCAGTTTTCGCAGATAGCCTAGAATATACGCTCCTGGAAAACAGCCTGCTGTTATCCCAGCTCGGTGAGTTGTTCAGTTACAGAATGGTGTTCCACAAGACTCTGCATTCTTTCCGGCAAGGAAAGTTATCAGTGGTGTTTCTTACATAGTTAAGAACATACTATGTTACATAGTTAAGCACATAGGCTACTATATCCTTTCAATTCTATTTTCTTTGAGGGAGATATAAGCACCCCTGTCAGGGATATTTATTTTTGCCGTGGATAACATTTTTTAGGCGTAAATACCCAGCAACCCTCCTCCCGGTAATTCACACACTGACATGAACTGAACACTAAAATTCTTGAAGCCTTAATATGGAGGTACCTCATCACTTCGTCTTTATTATATTAGCTTCCAGATTTTCAACCACTTATTATTAAAAAGTAATTAGTTGGGAAAATTCCTAAAAGTGTACAATTTCCGTCCAAACGTGGTAAGAAACTTTACCACCTCAAATTAGCTTAAACTAATTTCTTCTGGGTAATTATTCTTACTTGACGTGAACGCAAGCTGTGTTTAAGTTAAACATAATGGTGCAGGATATGTCCCAATGTCTACTTTGGTATATAATTAGGCTCGGAAAAAGAAAGAACTAAAATAACATGTACAAGGGCAACCAATGGACCAGGCTGGGAGCGGCTGCAAAAACGTTCATGTTTTAATAAATTGAGAAGGACATGGTCAAATTATCCACAACTATTATTTGGTCAGAAACGATCATTTGGATTATTCTAGTGATTCTCTTGTCGGAATGTTTTTTTTAATACAAAGAAATAAACAGTAATTTATTAATGTACATGTTCGTGCACAAGTAAAGCAACTTTTGATTTATTTCGAAAACTACATTTCTAAGAAAAGATTATATTTTGTATGTGTAGGAATTTATTAAAGGCGGTACAGAATGAAAATGGAATTTATTTTGTATTTAATGTTAATGCTCATTGCGTATGGCATATATTGTTTTAACGGCCCCCCATTCCCTTCTTCTATTTCCGGCCCTGGATAACTTCCATTCTTTAATTCTTTCTAATCTATCTCCTTCCGCACCTTTCCCTGGGTGTCTACCGAACAGGTTATACCAACGCAGTAAGTACAAAAGGACGATTGCACATAAAATTTATATTTTTTGTCCCTAGGTTTTGTTATGCTAGAACAGAGAGTGAAGAAACTATTGTTAATTTGGCAGTACCTTTTGTCCATGGAGTTTGCCTTCAGATTAAAGCATTACACATGTAAGATTATATAGGGTTGTTGATACCGCTTCTATTGACATTATTTAGAAGTTGCTTGCTTGTACAGGTGCATTACTCCGAGTCAATCAAAAAAACCTTAAAACAACAAAATGCGCACCTATGGCTTACACCATCGGCACTTCCTTTACCACAGGGTTAGCAAAACTATCTCTACGGGCCTACCCTCAGCTTAAACGATATTCCGACAATTTCAATGCGTTTCCTTACGCTTCTTCCTTCTCTTCTCTTCACCTCTGCGCATTATTATGCTATTCGGATATATCTGAGTATGCAAAGCTCTAAAGGGAACTTGGGGACAGCAAACAGGGGTTGGCTTACACCAAATGCTACATTTTTCTTTCTCATCAGTCTAGCCAACATAAGTGGAAAAAACTCTAGAGGAAAGGTTCCTTGTCGTCGTGAAGGTGAGAAATATCTGTTTTTCTGTTAACTGGCCTTTTTATAGTCGGGGTGGGAGTCCGTGGATGTTCACCACGTAGCACTAGAAATGTCCACAGCAACGGTCTTTTTTGAAGGACAGCTTCCCCAACAGTACATATACAGACTTGCAATCTTCTTAAAAATGGATGTATGTGTGTGGGTGTGTGTGGGGGGGGGGGGCAGCGGCGTATGCTCTGGGTCATCTAGGTAATCGCAGATGACCCGGCTGTATTTCTTTTTTTTTTTTAAAAAAAAAATATATATACATTTCTTCGCAATATTCTTCCAAACCAATTTCGATGCATACATTTCTTTGCTTTCAGCGCGCGAATGCTTACAACCGTTTGCCGCTGAATGTCCGGGATCCTTTCTCCAGCCGGTGGAAAGACTTCAGGGAATCTCACCCTGACGTCATTCCTCCCGCTTCCCTTACAACCCTTGGCGAGGAGGGAGGAGAGAGAAAAGAGGGGGAGGAAACACTGCTTCTCAGGCGCGGTAGGGTAACCTCCTTCTTGTAGAGTCCACCGGTCGCACTCTCTACCTTCAGAGCCTTCCCGTTCTCTCCGCTGAACTAGGGAAAACATACCCGGTAGAATGCGAAGAACAGGAAAATTCAGTGGCGTACCCAAGGGGGAGTTCGTGGGGGTTATAACCAGTGATGTGCGTCTACGCGTAAACAACGATAGTCTACATTCTACACGTAGACTATTTTACACACGTAGATGACGTAATCTATGTAAACAACATGGCGAAAGGTGATAACTTAACAAAGGGCGCCGTGGAATTAAAAGAAAATTATACTGTGTATCAGTTGTTGATGTGTGAAGAGAACTTTTCATACTCTTTCTTCCAAATTAGAACAATTTCTCACCTAGGAAGAAACCTAATATAGGAAATATTCTAGTGTTTTATGGGAAAAAGACCACTCTTGGCTCACGATTGCCATCTGTTGTTGTTTTTTGCATACTATTTATTTTCTTCCATAGTTGATGATAGAAGAGAAGATAAATTTTGTTGTAAATAGGATTCTTTTCATTTTGTTAGGAACCAATATAGTTAAAAATGTCACTTTCCTTTCATGAAAGCCTTGAAAATTAATTTTAATGCATTTTAGATTGTCTACGTAGTCTATGCAAACTACAACTCAATGTAATCTACGCGTAGATTACATGCAGACAACGCATGTAGACGTAAACTTATAGTCTACGGCACATCAGTGGTTATAACCCCCCCCCCCCCCCTTTTGGCTCAGTATTCCTAAAAAAAAGAACGTCAAAGGTTGGAAAAAATGTCAAAATGAGGGCTGACTACCAAGAAAGAGTATACATAACCCCTCCCTTTCGAAAATCCTGGGCACGCCACTGGGAAAATTGAATAACATGGGCAAACCAATTCTACGCTAATTTTCACTTTACATTTGCTTCTGTCTTGCTGATTTCTGTTACTTGAACATAAATTTATCAAAAGGAAATAGCTTAAATATTGAAGATGAAGCAAACTAAATTAAAATTCAAAGCTTAAGCAATTAAAGCACCTATATGTTGACTCCCCCCCATCCTTGTATTTACAAAAATAGTGATTGTTTCTCCTCTCTAATCTTCAAAAGCAGCGAGAATACTTCTTTCACGGAACTGAATATTTTTTTAAAGGGAAAGATATCAAAAATAAATAAATTAATTATATGTATATTAGTTAATTTAAGTTGCTATATTCCGCCTCTTTAGATTAATAGTGATGAAGATGAACGAATTAAAACATAAAACGGAAAAAACACATCAGGCACGTAGCCAGGTGGAGGACTCGGGGGGCTGAAACCCCCCTCCCCGAAATCCTACAAATATCTAATTTAAAAAGTGTATAGTGGTAATTAATTTTACTTCATTAGCAGGATTAAACACCTTGCATAATACTTTGTAATAATCTGAGATTCATTTTCAGAACTTCTAACCCCACTGGTTCAACTTTATGTGGCGGCTGCTAATAAGGGATGATCCCCATCCCGAAATGAAATTCTGGCTCTGGCCTGCAATGATTTGAAGTTTTAAAACCTGTCATTTCGAGCTCGGAAAGGAATTTTTTTTTTATCATTCATAGGGAATTTCATTCTGAGCCAGGAACACAACAACAGAAGTTTGGAGCGTGAATGCGTGTACTCGTTTGCTTCGTGCTGTGCTTCGTTTTTATTATTTATGTAGATGTTAGTGTTTGTCGTGATAGTGCTGTGTTAAAGGGTAAAGGATGTGATACAAGATTTGCTGGTGAAACCTTTTGGAACAAGATCTTTTCAGGAGAAGTTGCAAATTGTAAATACAGGTAGGCCAGTGTCATCGCTTGAACTTATTTCTACACACAAAGACAAAAATCGGGAATATGTGAGGCATTTTTGCAAGCAAATTATGACAAAACACTATATTTGACAGGAAGTATAAGTGTTAATAAGCTTTGCTTTTTTGTTGGCCGTGCTTACTGAAAAGAATGTATGGACGCGTGGCGGATACTGTAATCTTTGCAACACTTGTGCCAAACATGAAAAATCCAAAAGTCACATAACTTCCTTTGTTAACCTGCAATCTTTCGCACAGACACGTATTGACGTGCAACTGGACAAACAGCGTGCTTTGGATGTGGTACAGCACAAGTAATCGGGTCCTGGAGTAAGTTGAATTTTGCACTTAAATTAATATTGCGGGTTTTTATTTCACTAGTGCACGTCTTTCATTTTATATTTCACAGGTTGTTTTTTTATAGCTTTATAATACTGTCTTGTTTTATTATTTGAAATTCTACACGTATATTAAACTGCAATAACGAGAATTAATTGATTGTGGTCGTAGCAATAAGACAAACATTCCGACACAATATTCTTAAATCCAATATGGATCCTGACATAAATTGAACGGAAACGTTTGGAGTTTGAAGACCAAGGGTCGGAGATTACCCACTCGTTAGAACCAGCATACGCCACTGGGGGGGGGGTGTATATATGTTTGTTCCGGCATAACTCTCGAACGCCTGGAGCAATTTTAACCAAACTTGGTACACGTATCACTTGCAATCTGGAAAGAATATTTTTGGGGTAAGACAACCCTGCTACCTATAGGGGTGGGGTGGGAATGGATGACATGTAAAAATAATCTAGATTCCGCACAAACAGACATATATGCAATCCCGCACAACTAAAGTGTTTCTCGGGTTGTCTAACATTCAGGCTGTGTTTCGAAAACGACCGATGTTAGTGTGGAATCCATAGTTTTCGTGACACTCCCAATGCGGTTCAACTTCAAGTTCATCACCTATCGGCATGGGGGGTGAGAGGGGGTGAAAAATAATATGCCACAAAAGACCTGGATTAGTGTCGAATCCATAGTTTTCTGAGTCGCTAAGCTAATTGGTGACATTCACGATCACATTTAAAATTAGTTACATTTTACATTATAGTTAGAATTCATTATTTTCCTGTCTAATACAAGATTGCGATAAATAAATACCCGGGCAACGGCGGCTAATCAGCTAGTAACATATAAAAATACACAAAAGAATTACAACAATTACAACATTTAGAGTAATTCTGAATGAATCTAGAATTCTAAATATTCTTGCTTGACTTTTCGTTTATGTAATCATAATAGTCCATGTGTTTGGCATAGTAGTCGAAATATACATATATACGTGCGGAACACACGTGTTTGTAGACTTCATATTAGTGAGTCTCTGCACTTAAATCAGACTTACCAGAAGTGTGTACTTGTTAAAAACAGATTGTTCATCACGGTCAACTCTGCTCGAGAAATCTGGCAGCTCTTCCGATTGTCAGAAGGTTCTTACGCTAACGTGTGCAGATGAGATACTTGTATCGTATACATGCAGAAATGTCTAATTTTTTGTGTATTTAATTTTTAAGAAATAACTATCGCTACTCACAGTAACAATTGAATGTTCACGAAAGTATACGAACCAGTAGTTGGTTAATTCCGAGCTTGTATCGTCTTTATCTAAAGTGGCTGTAAGCACGAAGAGGAGGCCGTTTGTTTTAAAGTGGTCGGCTGTAAAGTCCCTTTTTAAAATTTAATCCTATAATGATAGTCATGTGTTTGCCGCTTTAAGACTATAAAAGGATGTAGCGGTTTCTTTTCATGGGTACCGTCGTCGCCTTGTAATCAAGGGGTACTGGGTTTGATACCCGGTGAAGGCACATAATGGTTCGGACCCCACTTTAAACTGTAGGTCCAGTCCCGATAAGCCTCTCTGCGCATAAAGTGAACTTAAAACAACAAATATAATAAAATAAAATCATGGTCCAGTTTTTCATTACATATAGAGGAAAATTAAACATTTTATATCTCTATCTGTGGCGAATTTCAGGTAACCAATGGCGTGTGCAGTGGAGGTGGCGCTAGTGTGAATTATTACTCCAGATTATTGATTTATTGGATCCAGCTAATGTTAAAAAATAATAGTATGCACAAGTAGTGGGAAAACATAGCATTCAATACTAAAAAAATGAACTCACAATGTACTATCCGTAAGATTATATCTCCTCTTAAAATAAATTTCTAGTACTGTAACCGATAACTTCAAATTCGATTAGGAGAAAAAATCTCCCTTTAATATCCGAAAGATACACATATGTGTTTTCTTTCCTAACATACTTAACATTGTAGATAGAGGCCATGATACAGTGCGGGGGCAAAAGTGGCGAACATTTGGGGGGCAACTGCCCCCTGCTCCCCTAATCGCCGCCACTGTCTGTTCTTGATAAGAAGCGAAGGGTGAAACGGCGCGTGCTTTCTGCGAAACTAGACAACGATTGGAACATACTCCTCAAAAATCCCTCCGGCGCCTTTCACAAGAACCAGACATGGCGTCTGCATGATGAGCTACCAAGCTTTTAAACCTGAAGGCATACATTAGAAGAACTGAAAGAAAACATCAGAAGAAAAAAACTGAAGCAATTTCGAAAGAGGAACTGATACGTGTTAGTGAAAAGTTTCCTAAAAAGATGCCGTAATTGTGTAGATGCAGGAAGAAAACATTTCCAGCACCTCTTGTAACAAGGTACTCGCTCATTTCAATTGTGACTGTCAATGGAATTGTACGAGGTTATTTCATTACATAGCTAGTGGTTCCAGTTACGCGGATATCGCATCCCGTTTGCCTGCAGACGCGCTCTCACTTCCCGGCGCGTTAGTCACCGCTCCACGGGCAACTTGACCGTGAAAAGCACTGTATATTTTGTTTTCGGACTGTTGCTGTAAAGTTTTAGAATTTTAGAAAAAGAGGAAGCAAATTTAGAGCACAGATAAAAAACAATGGCGAATTATATCGTTCTGAAATAGTAAATGGTATTCCAAAAATAATGAAATGCTGTTACTGTTTCTGCACACATGTTCACTTTCTTCCTCTCTTCATATTCACCTCTCTGCTTCATTCTCTATCTATACCTATCTATAGGTCCTCTTGCTTCTCTTCCTTTCTTCATCTCAATATTTCTTTCTTCTCTGTTACGAGCTTTTTCCTAATTTTTTCCTGTCTCTCCCCTTCAGATAATTGCGAGGAACGCATACAGGCTGGCCATAAATTTTGGAACCAATAGGAGAAGTCGTAACGTTCCTGAAGGAACTGGGAACGAATGTGGGTAGTGTAGGTCATTCATCACTCATCCTCAACAATGGCGTACTCGCTATTCATGGAGAGCTTGATGGTAACGAGCGAGAGGTGATAAATACACAATGCGAATGGCAAAACACAACACTTGAGTTTTAAGCCCTGAAATACTGAACCAGCATGATGATAAAATATACCCGTCTCTGTCTGCTAGATGAGAAGTTCTGCTGTGAGGAGTTGTACTTGAGACCGTACAATGCGTAGAGAGTCTGACTTGCGACTCACCCAATCGTCTGACCTACAAACGTCGAACAGCTCGTACTGCCCAAAGCTCACTGATTGATTGATTGATTGATTGATTTGTTGTTTTAAGTCCACTTTATGCACAGTAAGGCTAATCGGGACTGAACCTACAGTTTAAAGTGGTATCCGAACCACTTGTGCCTCCACCGGGTATCGAACCCAGGACACCTTGATTACAAGTAGACGACGCTACCACTGCGCCGTCGGGGAGGCCCTCCAAAGCTCACTGACTCATCCCTCACCCTCCCTTGATCCACTTATTTATTGCAATCGAATTGCCTAAGCAGTAAACTTTAGCTTCTTCCTCGATTACACCTGTTTACATGTTTACACCGTTGGTGACCCAGTAAGCTTAGATAATGTCTGACAAGGCATTCCTTACATTTTTCCCGTCTGGAATACAACGGTTGGTGTCTGGGTTTTGAAGCTTTTTTCATACTGATACTTTCCTATTATTTACGGACTGATACGAAGTAATGAACAGAACATTTCCTTAATGGCTCCACATGTCCACCTCTATCCTCAACACACTTCCTCGAACGATTCAAAACGTTTCCTTGAATTCTCCTCAAAACGCATCCAGAACAACCGTTGTTTATTTCTTCCTGTGTTCTGTTCTTATATGAGCATAATAGCATTTGGCTTCCGGTTGCTTATAACAATTGCCTACTGTGGACATGTAATCGACTGGCCAACAATGTGCAAGTATATGAAAACATAACGAAACTAAAGAGCAGGGATGCAGTAGTTTTAAAGACGAGATTAATGCGAAGGTCATTTGACAAAGAGTCACGCGTGGCTGTTAAGAAGAGGTGGGGGTACGTATTATATCCTTGACTTTTATTCCACATAATAAGTAGCGGGGCGTGAAGTCATCGTTCTAAAACGGAAAGAAGGCGGCCATTTCCTCTCTAAAACTGTCGGGTATTATAGTAATCATCCCCGGTGATTAAAGGTAGCAAGAGCCCAGCCTGATACAACAGTAGCTGCCCTTGCAATGTAGCCAAGACATGTTTTCTCGCGTGGAGTTCATTGCGAGACTAATCACTGGCGCTCTCTGGATGGTCTTCTATTGAGTTCTTGGGAAGCGAAGTGCATCATTATCAGTCTTTTGGTGCTTCTAACCCTCAAATTGGTATCTGACTCTAATTAAACCCTTGCAATAGTTGTCAAGAGCAAACGATTATTTTGGCACTTTGCTTCCAACCCCTGGTACACGTGACCTGCATTGTTCATACATTATTCAGTTTCATAAATTGTCCACTTCCATTTGTATATTTCGAATTTTTGTGACGGTCCTGCATTCTCGAGAGAAAAAATAGTTTGCATGACTTATGGCACAACCCTCGTATTTTTTATATCATCTTACGTATGGACTTTATACCTTGGTTGATTAATTGAAATGGGTTATTTTAAGTCACTTTTCTTCCACTTTTAGGTAATCACGACGATGAGGATGAATGATGACAGGTTGAAATTTATGAAGGGACACTCACGACGGCCCAGACTAGGACTCGAAGTCGGGATCCGGCTCGCTGTGCTAACCACTTCGCCACGAAGGATGGCAGACGTTACAGCTGTTACAGCTTTTGATAGTATTGAGAATAGTCTTGTGTATTTCTATAGTATGGTAGTATGTTTCCGCTATTTTAGCAATAACCTGTTTCACCATATCATTTTATAAACAATGATAATAATTCTCTAAGTACCTATTTTTGTTGTTATAATGTTAATTATCGTTGCATGCGAAACATTTTCTACATTTTCAAAATAGGCTCCTTCTAACTTGACATTGCTTGCTAGTGGCTACAAACTTTGAAAAGATGACATTGTTTCTTTCTATGTCAAGTCATACGTGTAACAAATACCCTTAAACATCGATAGTATCCATTTATGGTCTAAATTTGAAGTGTATCTTCTACTTGGTTTTGCATTTCTAGAGTGACTGCATGCAATGCTAGTCACCACTAAACTTCAGACGCAAAAGATTACGAAATGGACAGAACAGAAAAATGAATACTTTCGAAACGAGAAGCAAGGTTCGTTTTTTGGCCAGGTATGAAGTATGCATAATTTCGCTTGGACATAACAGCTGAGCACATCCTGACCACGGTGCTTAATTAGTGTGCCTGTTAGCCCATCCACGACGACATCGAAATGAATACTTAAAGAACCATTCGCAGTAAAATATTGTACAATTATCATCTGCGAGCAACATTGTAATTTAGAACTGAATGGTGGAGAGACACGCTAACAGCAGAATAAGTGGCCATTTCGGTTAAGAAGGGCGGATTGTGTTTGAGACACGACAGGTCTTAGAACATCACGTAGTTACAAGCAAGCTTTCATTGTAACGAGGGGAACTTGTGTGGAAAGGTTAATGAGTAACCAAAGGCTGGTTTTCGTTGCACGTTATATTACCGTAGCCTAGATGACTTGACCTTTTCTATAGTCCTTTCGACTTGAGTTTTACAACCCATCAACCAATCACTGAATAGTAGCGCTATATATTAAATTAAATGGCATCCCGTGTCTTAGAACAACACGTATCCGCCTGGGTAACAGCCTTGTAGCTATTTAAGTGCATTTTAGTAAGGTCTCAAACAAGAGACTTTCAGTAACTTAGAATAGACGTGTAATTTGGAAACAATAGGCAATATAACCCCCAATAAAGAGCATTTAAGTCTTGACAATCGCAGCAGTAGAACCGACTCATAAGTTAATCATGTTATTATTTTCCACATTAACTTGCAAAGATTATCACCAAGGGTTTAGTTGTACTCTTTTGTAATGTTCATAATACAAATTCTTCTGTCTAGTTTAAAATATTTTAGAAATACATGACACATACGAATGTACTGTATTCGAATATTGAACCTCAACATACCAAAATGTTAACTTACCAAACTAATATTATTTTGAAGTTTAAACAAGGGGCCATTAAAATCAATTTGAAACATGTCTGTCTTTCGCGTAAATGGAATTGGAAGGAGATTTCGTAATCATATTTACTATTCAATTCATAAAAGTTAAAGTATATTTCCTGGAAATATTAGTTCATTCAAATGAAAAGGTCCATTTTATTTTTTCTGAAAAAGCGTTTTATACGAGACAGTAATTTCATGTGTTTTGTATACCCACAGGTATATGTGACGTTTTAGTAATGAGGCATCTGCGCATGCGCAAGTGTGTCCAGGTAGCACGTGTCCGTTATCTAATCACCTTCACATTCTTCCCCCCAGGTGGAACGCTGTGCTGAACAATGGAGCTGTTAAGGGACGTGTCCAAGGAAGAACAGCGGGGTGTCATTCGGTTTCTTCATGCCGAAGGAGTACATCCAGCGGACATTCATAGGAGAATGAAAGTTGTGTATGAAAAATGTGTATCGGACAAAACAGTGAGAAAATGGTGTAGGCGTTTTCGTGATGGACGAAACACATTGAAGGACGATGCGCGACCGGGACAGTTGAAAAATCGCATTCCTGATTGGACAGTGGCTGCTATTGACAACCTTATTCAAGAAGACAGACGAACATCCCTGGCAGCCATTAGCGAACAAGTGAACGTGTCATTGGGTAGTGTGCATGACATTGTAAGGCACAGACTGGGTTACAGGAAAGTGTGCGCACAATGGGTGCTAAAGTGTTTGTCAGAGGAACAAAAAATTTGCAGAATGGGAATGTCATTGGCTCATTTGATGCGATACAGGAATGAAGGTGAGGACTTTATCAGCAAAATCATTGCTGGAGATGAATCCATCTGCCCGTATTACCAGCCAGAATCAAGGAGGGACAGTATGGAATGGAAGCATACAGAATCACCAAAACCAAAGAAAAGCAAGTCACTACCTAAAGTCGGCAAACTTATGATGACAGTATTTTTCGATGACCAAGGGCCACTGCTAGTGGAGTTCCTTCCGGAGGGACACACAATTAACGTAAATACGTACTGTGAAACACTGCATCGTCTAAGGACATCAATCAAGAATAAGCATCGAGGAAAACTCAGCAAAGGCATCATTTTACTCCAGGACAATGCTCGTACCCATACAGCCAGACGGACACAGGATATGTTGCAATCATTCCATTGGGAAGTGCTAGACCACCCTGCCTACAGTCCTGACTTGAGTCCATGTGATTATCACATTTTCGGACCTATGAAGAAACACCTCAGAGGACGACGCTTTGCTTCGAGTCCTGAGCTGCAGGAAGCTGTCAGGGAATGGTTTCATTCCCAGCACAAGCACTTCTTCTACCAAGGAATTCATTACCTTGTTTCAAAGTGGGACCAGTGTCTTACCTCATACGGTGAATATGTGTAGCCAACTACTGTAATAAAGTTTCTGCAAGGAAATGGACCTTTTCATTTGAATGCACCTAATATATAACAAGGAAATAAGAAGTGATCAGTTGTTTCCAAATGCGAATTTTCGTCCAAAATTATTAACACTGATAGCACACAAGTTGTGTTTCATTTTAGACGGAGACTTAAATATAACTATATACCCGAATTATCTATTGGGCATGTCCTGGTTACCAGAACAGCCGAGGTTAGAAGTAATTGCTTTTAGGATCTGAATTATGGGTGTCAATTAACAGATAAAACTACTATTGTAAAAAATAAGGTAAAGTGCTCCCCAGTGCTTAGCACCACGCCATGAAGGCGTGTAGGGGGTGTGGGGGTAACGCCCCACACTTTCTTGATCCGGTCGTGAGTGGGGGTGTACAATGAGTTAATTGTTATTATTGCAGGATATGTTAATACTACAGCATAACTTATCTCAGATATTATATCGTAAAATAAATTAAGTAAGATAAGTGATACTCGCTCTTCTGCCACTTTCGGCTAATCGCGAAGATAAGGATGAGTGATGATTTGATGAAATTTATTAATAAACACTCATAAACAAAACCCATGAACTGGAATTCGAACCCGGGACCGTTAGCGTTGTAGTGCGCTGTGCGAAAATACATTTTAATATACTGACAAATGAAGAAGCACTTTTAAGATGTAGTAAGTTAGTTTGGCAAATATAGAAAGGACTTTACCCTCCTCGAAATAATATCGTATTAACCTAGTTTTTTAATCACATTTCGTACGAAATGATGACTTTATTGCATCGAGTGTGATCTCTCACGGCCGACAGATGAGCGAATCAAGTTAATTTATGTTGTGTTGCTGTAGTAGTTTCTCAGATAATGGCAGGACGAACACGACCAGTTCATAATGGTCCTTTCACCTTCGCTGATTAGTACACCAAGGACAGCCGCACACATGCTGATTACATGGATTCCTAAATTCTAACTACTAGAAATTGCTTTACTTAACGCGAAAATAATGTTTATTGTAATTTGTTTGTCCGTAGGCCTAATGTTGTGCATATGTTGTCAGAAATTGTGCAATTCAGTGGCATATTCTGAAAATGTTACCCGGTTTACCGCAACAGTTCTAATTTATTGTAAATATTTATTATATACAGGGTAATTCAAAATGAATGGTGCAAATTTACACAGTTATTATGACGTTACTATTTATGACAGAAAATCAGACAAGGCATCAATATAAAGAGAACTCTGGAAGTTATACTCACATGACTCACATTATAAAGATTCAACATGGGAACCAAGCGTAACGCGAAGGTCCAAACGACAATCAAGTACTTGCTATGCACGAGACAGCAAGTCGTTGTCAACGGTTTCGAAGGTACTAACAATTTGCAGTTGTAACTTTGGCAAATCTTTCGGAAGGGTGAAACATATGCATTACTACCGAAAAGCATGCGAAAATGTCTTTGCACCATTGTGATTGAATCAGTTCTCGATAGCTCCAACACACAATACGCCTTCTACTGGCCATTAGCCATTTTGCGACACTCGCGATCCTGGTGGAGCATCGGCTAAGCAGAACAAGCCCGCTAAGTGGGAATAAAACTTCCAGAGTTTTTCTTTATATTGATTGATGCCTTGTCTGTTTTGCTGTCATAAATAGTAACGTCATAATAACTATGTAACGTTGTACCATTCATTTTGTATTCCCCTGAATATTATAAATTATGAAAGACAGACCTAAACCTATTGCGTACATGGAAGAGTTCTGCAATCATGTTTTAGCTACGAAACAAAAACGACTCGTTGTTGCGTCGCGTCTTGTCGGATCTCGTGTGTGGCTCGTTTACACTGTCCACTCCGCCACTTAAGCCAGCCCCATTGGCAGAAATGTACTTGAAGTTTGAGAAAACAATTTGCAATATTTCTTTCCCTCTGGCATGAAACCGAGACAATGCGAAGGTACTAGTTCTGTAGCAAACGTTGCCCGATTGTCCTTGGCATTACCCGGTTATGAATCAAGCACATCCTGCTCCGCATTGAAACTACCGCATAGAACGACCTTACCAAATAAGCAGCTGCATGATGGGATAAAAACGAGGAAGAAAAGGAACATGTTGTGCTTCATTTAGAAGTACATGAAAGCAAATCCTTGTCTGCTAAACCTCACGGTGTGTGAGTGTGCGCGTGTAATCGTTGGTATGTCGAACTTGGAAGTGCGCTTGTGGTATCTGTTTAATTGCCTGTTGTTTGTTTCGTAAATTATACCTTTGCTGAAAGTATGTGTGGCGAAGAATGCTACTTGGATCTCTAAACGTCACTTTTGCTATTGTCGTTAGTTGCCGACAAATTACTTTGTAGCGAAGCATAATAAGCAACAACACGCAAAGAGCCGTTTAAGTTGTTCCTGAAGAGAAAGAAAGGAATTAGACCTTTTTCAAGGTCAGGCGGGGGTTAAAACTACAGTTTATATAAATATATTTCTAGCAATGCCCTTGTATGTGGTTTATTTAACTCCGTTCAGCTTTTTTATTGCTCTTCCATTAGCCATACTGGTGGGCTTTAATGCTCTTAAAGATTTCAACCACGATAAGGTATTGTTCGTAAATGGCATAGATTGCCTGAAAGAATTCAGAAGGAAACACCTTCTGAAACGGTGCATCAGAATATGCAAATCATACAAGTCTTTATTTGTCTCCGTGAATCTGAACTGTGACCTTCAAGCTTGAAGAAGGTTTGGTTTGCAAAGGATTCACTCGATCACAAATGCGCCCCGTCTACTTCGCTGCACTTTTTGATACTAGGTGTAGTGCAGGTGTATCTCCCGGTGTCAGGCTGGTGCAAGGAAATGACGTTCAACCAAGTAGACAATAGACGGTGTTCAGGTTCGGAAGATTCAACAAATGCCTGTCTGCCGTTTTAAACGTTCACTTGATTAGTTAGCATGCACCAACCACACATTACAGGCTCCAGAAGTTAGTGCAAACGGTGCAGACACCAAATACACCTACTTGACGCCAAATCAACGATGTAGACGTAGTCGGTGTTGCACCGTGTAACCAACTAGACACGCGAGTGCAGAGAGAGTCAAAAAGTGTAGCGAACTAGACGGGGCTAGAGTTTCTTGTATAGAAATTCACGTGTTTTATTACCATAATGCATGCTTGAATATGCCTCTATACACTGTGCGAATTCAACTTTTTGCTTTTGGGGAGATGCAAACAGTGGCTTGATTTCATTTCGGGAGGTAGGTTTTTTTTTTGGGGGGATGACAATTTGTAATGTTACCAGCCAGTTATTGCCTGGCGGTTCTAATAGTAATAGAAAATTGGTTCTAACCTAGGCCATTAAGTTTTATGATAACATTTACACGTAATTTTGAAACAGTAGATACTTACATTCTAGGAAAAGCACAACTCGTACACTAAAACAGCTATCGAACTAGTATAATAACGGAAAACATGACCAAATTTCTATTGTGAACCTACCTAGAAGTCAAATATCAGAACTATGCCATGAAAACTTTAGTGGAAAACAGTCTGCTGTTGGCTCGGTGCATTGTTCAGTTGCAAAATTGTTTTATTCACAAGGTTACATACTCTTCAACAAGAAAATATTTTATAACTGGATCATTAATGGAGACAAATGTTAAGAAATGTTATACTGTGTGCTATAAATTCCATTTTCTTTGAGGGAGATAAAAGCAGGGATAAAAATAATTGTCTTTTGCCAGGTATCCCCCCGTTAATTTGCACACTGCCTCTATGTTACCAAATAAACATAAGGTTTCTATAAACCAGCACAAAAACAAGACACAAGATTGGCTAACAGCATTTTCCTCGAAGGTGTATTAAGCCACGAGTTTCACTTTGAGTTTTTGTTTGAAGTCCAGTTTATGCACAACAAGATAGGGACTGGAACATTTCAAAGTCTTGTGCATCAGCGTGCATTGAACTAGGAACTCCTTGACAAGGCGATAAAGTTTCCAGTACACAATCGGGGAGGCTCCATATTTAGGTATGAAAATTAGAATTAGAAATTATCTATTCGTGGGCGAAGTTCAACCTGTTGCTGCTCTACCACTTTGCCACTGCAGGTAAATCCTATATCAGATTCTACCCAAAGCACTCGACTTTGCTTCCAGCATTCCAACTGCAGTTTCCACTTCACTTCCGCCACAGCATGTTCTCGATACTTGTTCCGTGTATGAACGCAGAGGTTAATTTATGCACACACTTAGGTTCATCATAGAATGAATATCATAGAGAGGAAACGATTTAATATCCAACTTACATGTTAACTTCAAGATGTCTCAACATACATTTTTATAAAAACAACTTCACAAACAAATGAATGTCGATAATAAATTATGATATAAAACATTATCCACACTTAACAAACTTGCATATTTGACCTTCTTCGCAAAGAGAACTTATGAATTCACTCCTGGTGTATCATTACACTCTTTGGTCACATGGATTATTTAATTTTCAACTCTGCTTGGATATTTCTCGTATTCCTAAAGTTGATTGTAGATTAGGTAAATCTAGAGTACTATTTGATATCGCGATAGCCTTTACAAAAGGTAATCTTAATCGACATTTTACTTAGGATTATTGTAATGTATAAGTTGTGTTTTTCACATATCCAAATTATATGAAGTAAAGAAGTTTCTTGTCAATGTTTATTTGTATTGTAATTATCTTGTGTCGCTTCTATGAGTCACAGGTTTACTGGTGTAAACGAAAGAAGATTATAAGATTATGATTGAAGGACAGACATTAATAAACGCCCGGATTAAAACCTGATAACTCTTCCAAACAAGCTCATGCTTGTAAGATCATAATGAATTTGCAAGGATTTTCCTTCATTCGAAATGTATAGTGCCTTGAATTTCACACCACAGGCCCCTACATATGTTGATCTAGTGGTAAATTTGATTGTGGTGGCCCCATCCTAACTGTTATGAACAAACATATGTTTGCTTTCTTACCAAGTTCATGGGTAGGCACACATCAACGTACTACCTGGCTGGTGGTATTTCTAAATTAATTTTTTATTGTATCATTAACAGAAAGACACCAATCTTGTAATTTTCAAAACAGCTACTAAATTATGAAACAACCTACTTTCCTTAATATGGCATTAAAATTTGTATGGTAGAAGCACCGATTAATAATTTAATATGCTTTGAGAGAAGTTTGATACATCCTTCAGGCAAATTAGGCGAATAATCAAGTAAAATATCATCGTTTAAGGACACTGAATACTTATAAGCAACCAATAATATCGCAGGCCTATTCTACATTGATGTCTTTTGGACGTTTCTGTTCGCCCAAACTTATCAAACTTATCACGTACTATCGGCCGAACAACATAATGATAACAATCAGCATAAATTATTATTATTTCCGACACCTGTTATTCCATTGACTTTTTTTGATCTTAGCAATGGATATGTCCCCTCGGCAGTTTGGCAGCTTGTACCTTTGCTTTTTCACACCGTGGTTCGTGTATTCACTACACCAGGTGCATTATCATTATCCAAGTCGCTCGAGTTAACAGCGTGTAAAATCAACGATTGTCACAGGTAGTAAATAGAATACTCGCCGACCTGTCTGTTCTTTTACACGAAGATTTTTTCCTCCAGTTCTTCATTCCGAACCTTCAGGTAGACTGGATGTTTTCTGGTCATTAAATCCCGACCCCCGAAGCAAGAAATCGTCAAAGTTAAATGTCTGACGCGCTGTAATGTCTTCTATGAATATTAATGTGAAGACGAGAGAACTACATGTGTAAGTAATTCTTAAAACTTTTTTGTGCTACGAAAGTCATTCACATGTTAGGATAGAACAACAGCCTGTGCAAGCACATATTTGAATAATGGTTCATCAGTTACATATTGGTGATTTTATACAGGTTGTTAACAAGTCATTGCAAAGGCAGTAGTATATTTGTGAGTTAAGCTCAGCAAATTTTCACACATGTACTGCTCGGCGCTAGTGTCTCTCAAACAAAAATGGCGTCGGTACAAGAAAAAACACAATGTATGTGGTGGTATGAACACCAAGCGTTTCTAACGAGGATTGCTTTCGAGATGAAACAACTTTCCACTTGTCAGGTCGTGTTAACAGACACAATGTTAATACATCGGGTGCAGAG
Source organism: Lepisma saccharinum (assembly GCF_977018435.1). Lineage (NCBI taxonomy): Eukaryota > Metazoa > Arthropoda > Insecta > Zygentoma > Lepismatidae > Lepisma > Lepisma saccharinum. Next base: position 48,348,341 of record NC_139246.1, read on the forward strand.
AAGCCACATACCCTTTGGAACATATCCGAGACAGTCCAGAATGTTTGATGTGCTTTGACGTATGATGAAGCCATAGGCCCATTCTTTCTCGAGGAGCAAACGATAACAAGAAATACAATCTTAAACACGCAGAAGAACTTTGCAGTTCTCCAATTATGTCATTTTAACTGGATGGGGCCCCACAACATTGGAACCTACAGGTGAGTGAATGCTAGGGAATTTCCTGAACGTTGGATCGGTTGTGGTGGCCACCACGCTCTCCAGATGTTACCCCTCTAGACTTCCTTCCTTCTTTACATCAAAGACATGGTGTATTCTGCCTAAAAGATATATGATCTACAAGAACTGGAGGACCGTATTCGGAATGCTCTTGCTTCTGTAACCCATCAGATGCTACAGAACACGCGAAGGAACATTGAGTGCAGGCTGAACATTTTCCATGCAACAAACGGAGCTCGTGTGAAGCTGTACTGAGCTGTGACTGCTTCCAATAAAACTTGGGGACTTTGCCTTCAAAATTTATGTTTTTGTTTCTAGCTACCCCTTACCATATTAAAATAACACACTTTTAAAAATTGTCAGTCCCACTACGAACACCCTGTATTCATGAATGTACACAAGAATAAATTAAATTCATCACTGACAAGGTATTTTCGAAATTTCAACTTTGGATGTCTCATGACTAGGGAACGCATTTTAAGGTGCAGCACTTTTCCAAAAAATTTAGTTGTTTTCATACCGATAACTTGAGATATGTATTTTAGGACATAAAATCAAGTAAAATGAACGTACTTTGTTGCACCTTTTCGTGAGATTAACACATTTATCCCCTTTTTACCCCCTCTTCGATGCTTCAGTACCTTTTCCTTTACTTTTCTTTCATGTTTTGTTAAAACATTGGACAGAAAAATAAATGATTTTCACACTTCTTGAGCAGCTACATAAAATCGTATAGACTCATTTTGTAGAGCAGCACGAGAACTATAAAATGTTATAATATAATCATTGCAGCTCTAATAGTTCCGAACATAATGTAGCAAAACCCGCGAGAGAAAACACGAACTTCAACAAAACCTATTCGGCAGAACCACAGCTCTCTACGCGGTCCGCGCGCATTATATACAGAAGGTACAGAAAAAGAAAGCATTGAATAAAGGCATTTTATCAGCACCCTTTTTTGCATCATTTTGAAAACATTTTTACGACCTTTCCCTCTCAGGACCATAATTTTGCACCTTAAAATCTTCCCCTACTCATAACAACACTCCTTGCTTCATTATTTTTCACGGGAAAAATTTACAAGTACATCCACTTAGGGTTTTATAAAAAGTTCATTTGTGAAGAGAATTAACGGTGGGTGGGGCTCACAAGTTCATAATTTTCACACACACATTTATGCCTACATGAAAATTATGATCCTGTAGAAATTCCTTATATGCTTATTATTGTTGTTATTACAGCACTCATAATTCCTAACGTACTCATATGCATAACTGAAACTATTATTTTCGCCTTTCTACAATGAAACACCGAAATTTCGAAGATATTATCTACATGTAAATATTCTTGGAACAGATCATTTGAAATTTTCCAATTACAATAATAAAATTTCGGGACCCAGTACACAATTAAAGTAATACAAATACTTGAAACATGTTACACTTTGTCTTTCACCTACTTTAACTTTTCCGGTTTATATTTTAATTTTTTGAGTAGATTTGAAACTTTTATAACATTTTTCATTACAACATAATGCAGTTATCTATTTACATGAGACTTTCTCCATCTGTGGGTAATAAAATGAGACTTTTTTTCTGTTAATATAAATATTGTGAATCTATTTTTAATCACAAATATTTCTTGAGGTTTGAACTCCCAAAGAAACTTTTCGCCGTACCCTTTGGCGAAAAGTGCATGCACAGAAATAAGAGTTATGTCAAAATTGTTTGAAGAACATACAATTATTTAGGATATTAAGTAATTGTAATCTACACCAGTTACTGGGAATATAAAAAGAAGGAAAATAATGCAGTTGGTTGATTGATTTAAAATTTTTGGGTGTGTTGGCACGTATGGCCATTTTGCACCCCTCAAGGTATGCGGGGAAATAGCCCCTTATCTACAATTCTTACCTAAGAGATAAAAAAAGGGGTGTAAAAAGCTCCTTCAGGAAAATGAGAAGTGGACAAGACAGACACAACATATTAAAAAGTAAGACCAGTGGCGGCGATTGGGTTTACAAACTGGAGGGGGGGGCAATGGAAGTTTACTTTCCCTTGGTAGATAAGGTTTATCATAGTCCGGCAGCAAAAGTGACAAAATGTGGGGAGCAATCCCCGCCAGTGGAGCTTCCTCTACGCTGACTCGCCAAGCTTAACCTTCCTATTCTTGTAAGCAGATTGCTACCTGTTTACCTGTTGTAACTCTTGTAACCTCAATACATCAGGAAGTCTGCACACACTTGACTATGCATAATTAAAATACCTCAGAGGAGTAGACAGCTGTTGAAAACAAGTGAACGACCCTAGGTCAGTTTGAAGCTTCTAGAGAAAGTCTAATTAATGTATCATTCTATAGATTGATACGTTCCGCCGCTCAGGGGATATGTTCTACTTTGAAAACTATTAACTTTCTTCGAAAAGCTTCATGATGATTCAGATTTTACGTTTTAGTTTATTTATAAAAGAACAAACATAAAATATATAAGAACGAAAAGGAAAAAAAAATGAAGACCACTAAATATATCATTCTCTTTTGCCCTTACCAAAATTTACCTGTTACCTAAAACCTTATTAAAATTAATTGACCATAGAATTGAAAATATGCATTCAGTAAAAAAAAAGAAAAAATGAGTTCTTTGCACACGTATCTCAATACGGTGCGTGTTTTGAAATTGAGTAAGATATTATGTAAACTTATGACTCGTAATCACCAGAGTTCATTTTTATTATGTTAATGTCATGAAATGCTGAGTACTAGTTTGTGACGTAAGTTTCAGTGTCAATGTTATTGTCGTTTTACACAAAACTGCTGATGAGCGAACTTGAAGTAGTATTGGTCATTTTTAACGATCGGAGCACTTCGGCTTAATTCGGAACAGTTCCCAAAATGGCCGCTAGCCGAAACAGACAAACAGTCTTTGGCTGGAGCGCCGTAGCCTGATGCGAGGAGACAAATACACAGGGCGTGGTTCGCTTGGATGTAAACAAGCGGTATGTATAATTTTGATTTGTTTTCTGTGCCATCTTGTACTCTATTTTGTTGTTGATATAATTGTTATTTTCCTGCTGTTACTGTTTCAGTGTAAAATGGTCATTCAGTACTGTATCTGAAACATTAGGTAAAATTAAGAAAAATATTTTAAAAAATATTTAAAAAAAGTGTATTTGAACCTAGTTTCAATAAAACGATTTTTTCCTGAATTAGTCTAATTACTTTTGGGACAGATCTTGTACGATTAACCTAGAATCAACTTTAGAGGTTAAGTTTAAACCCACTTTAGTCTCTGTATACTATTGCTTTGGTAGTTATCCATATAATAGAGTACTATCAGTGCCAACTATGAATTAGTGCTGTGTGGTTGCATGCAGTCAGGAAAAAGTACCATTCCTTAAGAGCTTGCAGCATCGATATGAAGTAAGTAGCAAAAGGTATTTTTAAAAAGCTGGTTCATATGTGTTGTAAAAACCTGTCGATGTATACAGTAACACCCTGTATAATCGGCAAGTATGATACAGGCTCATTACTTGATTCATCTAAACTTCTTTCTGTGTGGATAGTCGCAAAAATAACTATTTCACAACTTTGAAACATGGATACTGCAAAAACATTTAAACATTGATGAATTTCACGCGATTAATATTAAAACCAGGCCTTTTAGAACGGTTTATACCATTGTTAATGTTCATTGTTGGAGTGTGGTACCAGAAAGACGTGACTGATATCACCACCAAATCAGTATACAGTGTGCGTGTGTGTGTGGACTGTTTAGTTAAAATTCTTGTGTAAAATAATGTTTCTGAAGCACTCTGTATGCAGTGATATATCCAACACCACAACACTTCTACAAAAATCTGAATTCATTTTTTTTCGAACAAGGGCACCCCTCATAACATTTCTGATAAAATTCCAATTTGTAAAATTTATCTTCAAAGCCTATAAAATCGACTTTACATTGCTCAAGAATAAAAATTCTGGGTAAGTCCCTGTCTGTATGTGTTAGTCACCCCTAATAAATAAGCCTGTAAAATATAAAATAAAGGTAAAGCTCTCCGTGCATGTAGCATCGTGCCATGAAGGCACATTTAGGGGGCGTGGGAATAGGGTTCCATACATTCTCGATTTCGACCATTTTGGAGGTACAGTAAAACCTCGTTAATCCGGACTAATGGGGGATAAGTTGACCGGTTTAACGAAAGTCCGGATTAACTGAAATAACATAAAAGAACAGTCGAATGTGCATTAAAACTTCGTTTATAGCAACAAAACACGTTTATTATGTTGTATTTAAAGGGCATAGGCCTAAATACATTATACAGTACAATACAAAGTCTGCGGGAAACAGAATTTCATCAGTGGTTGACTGCCTTTTCTTTGTGAAGTTCTCTTGTTGACTTCTAGCCACATTTAAAATCTTATATTCTGCTTTTTTTCTGTCCGGATTAAGCTAAGTCCGGCTTATCGGATTCCGGATTAACGAGGTTTTACTGTAATGTGATCAGCACAACGTCTCGGCCGCCTTTACCCCCAAGGGTTGCCACCAGGTACTCATTGATTTGAGGGTGGGTGAGCCTCAGAGCTACTTTATGCGGGGACCTTAGATCACCCATCCCGGCAACTTTAAAATAATTATAATCCATTCCTGTAAGTACTGTAATGTAATATCACCAGTGTTGTCACCACTAATTTTGAAATGGGGGTTCGACCCTGGGTGGCGAGTTACAGCTTCTTTCTTTAGTAGAGAGTGTAATATTTGGACGATATCGGAAATTTAATATCGCGATATATCGTCAAGAAAATATCGTCACAGACGATACGATACGATATTTTTTCCGTTCCGTGATATTGGCGATATATTGTCTCCACGATATATATCGCCAAATATCGAGACGATATATCGTCTAGTTGATATCGCTGGACGATATTTTTTCAATATCGCAATATATCATCTGGACGATATATCAGCCAACACTAGTTATAAGCCCCCAACAATTCATTCTGGGAACGCCACTGAATATAACAGCTTTCACACTGTCTTACCAATAGGGAAAGGCCGCAACTGTCCTATTACCACGCTGTTTGCATTGAGAGTGTCTGGGCATGGATACATCTTCCTCGTCGACACTCAGTGGCTGAATTTCAGAAACTAAAGTGCATTTAGTTCAAGACGGTCAGTTATTGAAGCTATCAACTCATATGGCGCATCGCTCGGTGATCTTGCATTCTCCTCTTCATGTTGGATTGAAGTGCTTCTCTACCCAGCCCCTATTTTAAATACATAGTGACGTCATACATAACCTTTCCCCCTCCCTTTCAGATCAGTAAAGTAGCCGAGGTAGTAACATCGTAACATAACCTTTCTTTATGTCTTCAACATTGGTGGTTAGATGCAAATGATAGTCACTGTGAGCATTGCAAAGGGAAAGATGAATCAGAACAGGTGCCCGAAAACAATTTGCTGAGATTTAAAGCGGGCTGTAAATATCGGGATGTGCTAGCGGTCTGGCTGATCCGTAATTTTACAGCTGAAAGAACCGTAAAACGTTCAATTTTGTCAGGTGAAGGTTCATCTGCGATGGTAGATGGATCTCTTCAATGGTGAAGTATTTCATCTTGAGTCCTTAATCGACCGCTGTTGTTGATACTTATGTATTGGTGCGTACTGAAAGTCGTGATCAACTTTTAATTTCAGACGTAAATGTTCACGTAGAGTGATGCGCTGTATAAGACAGTTCGAACCATCTATTGTGACAACATACACTTGAAAGTGGGGTGATCGGCGCAGTACGTATGCGCATTAGCGAGTAGCGAGTAATGGCTCCGTTTGACACGTCGTTTCGCCAGCGTGCACTAATTGAATTTCTGTTGAAGGAAGGTGCATCGGCATCAGATATCCACCGCCGATTGCAGGAAGTGTATGGTGATCAGTGTATGGCTGCCAGTAGCATCAGGCGATGGATAAAACATTTTAGAGGTGGAAACACAGACATCAGTAATCTCCCTCGCACAGGCCGCCCGAGAACTGCCTCGAACAACAGGAACGTGGCTCGCGTCCAGGAAATCATCCAGGGGAACAGGCGTGTTTCGGTTAGGGAACTTTGAGAAAACTTCGTCGTGCTATTCGTGAAAAACGTCCTGGCAGGGATAGTGTTATCCTCCAACACGACAATGCCAAGCCGCACACAGCACAGCTAACGAGGGATGAAGTTGCCAGATTTGGGTGGGAACTCCTTCGACATCCTCCCTACATTCCAGATCTGGCTCCTTCTGACTTTCACTTGTTTTCTTTTCTGAAAGAACACATGCGGGAAAACAGATATGACACCAACAAGGAAGTGGAACTTGCCGTTAGGAGAATACTCAGACGTGCCCGAACGGAGTTCTACAACAGAGGAATTTTCAAACTTCCGGAACGTTGGCAAAAATGTGTCGATTTAGATGGTGATTATGTTGAAGACTAATAAAGGTATGTACTATAACAGGCATATATTAGATTATTTTTTGTACAGTTTACTTCCTTCTTGTAGCATGTTGATCACGACTTTCAGTATCTCTTTGCAGGAAAATATATGCGTTTCATCAGTAAATGAACTATAGTTTCTGATTTTTCTAAATTTTCGTCTATTAGCAGTCACGTATTTGTAACTAGAAATGTGAAAAATACATAGAATATTTAAAAATTGCATAACAGTCTGTATAAATCAAGAATATTTCGGTGGACAAACAACGTAGTACGAATGGCAAAGGATAAAGTGGACCTGCGACCTATATTTCATAAACGTCAATTCTGTTTGACATTTAGAAAAGCATATTAGCAAAAGAAAGAAAGCGTGAAAAAGAAATAGAGACATGAGGGTAGAAAGAAGGAGAAGGAGAAAGATAGTGGGAGACAAAGGAAGAGAAAGGAGAGACATAAGAGAGAGGGAAGAGGTAAAAGAAATAGAAAAGATGTAGATAGAGAGAGAGAGCAAGAAAAAGAAAGGAAGAGAGACAAAAGAGAGAGATATGGAGAGAAAGAGAAAGGGAACAGAGAAAGAGTGAAGGAGGAAGAAAAATAAAGAAAGAGAGAGAAAGTGGAGAAAAAAATATAGAGGAAGGATAAAGACAAAAGGGAACAAAGAGATATATGCGGAATAAGAAAGAGAAAAAGAGAGAAAGAGAAGAGATACAACATAAGAGAGAAGGAGGAGAAAGAGAAAGAAATGAAAGAAAGAGAGAGGAACAAGGAAAATGGGACATAGAGATAAAAGAGAGAGAGAGCGAGAGAGAGAAAGAGTAAGATAGAAACAATTACGTTGACCATTTCGAGAAGAAGTACTATTTTCGATTGCTCTCACATATTCAAAATCCTGTTGTTTACAACAATCTGCAGACACTCAAATGTTGCTGCTGTAGGCATCTCTGCCAATTTAAAATAAAACCCATATTATAGCTGTAATATTTTTGATTCTGGGAATTAACTTCTACCACGTCTGAGGTTTCATATTTTAAGGTGTAATGTTTTTTTCTGTGGTGTTTATCGTCATGTCACACTCCAGTGACGGCGACAAAAAAAATGAGTGGCAGAGATTTGTAGTATGGGATACGCTGCCGCACATGACGTCTCACTTTAAACCCAATGTTCTTTCTTTTGTACTTATTGCTTCACCTTTATGGTTAACTCTTTGCACCAGTAATCATTTCCCATAAATTTGGCTTTTTTCTTGCATGCGAATTGAATATATTTTACTTGCATTTTTTTAGACAAAATGATATAGCATGGCAATGTATATTTGTAAGGATTGATATAGATAGGAGTGTATTTGAAATTTGTTTGTAGATGTTACGTAAATTGTATCTTATGTAAATAAAATATATAATGGACATAAACAGCCATATCGTCATTGCCTTGTAATCAAGGTGTCCCGGGTTCGATACCCGTGGAGGCACAAGTGGTTCGGATCCCACTTTAAACTGTAGGTCCAGTCCCAATTAGCCTTACTGTGCATAAAGTGGACTTAAAACAGCAACTCAAATAAAAAATAAACAGGCATATGCAATGCTGTAAGTCCAATAAATATATTGATGATGATGATCAAAACAAGACAAAGAAAGTTTGTAAATTTATTGCGGTTGGAAACTTTGACACGCATCCTAATAACGATTTTTGTTCCGCCAAATATATGGCACTTCGTAAAATAACTTGGTGACATGGCAAGGCAAGATAAGTGTGAACATTTTGTAGGAATATGCATTGTAACTTTCAATGAGCTTAGAGATTTGTGCACATAATTATATTATTACCAGTTCCGTATATCGGAGACACATTAAAATCGGATATTTTGTATTTCGCTTAGTTCGTATTTAGCAATTGTGTATTGCGGAACATAGTTCAAGGTGCCATTATGCTTTTTAGACGAAAACAAACACTTTTTCTATTAAAATAACGCATTTTTCTAAGTGTTTTCTAAGTGCTACCGAACGCACGTAACGGTGCGATATCGCTTGCTTTGCGAATGATATTGCGGCTTTTGTTTTAGAATATCAGTGTTTCCAACTATATTATGCAAGAAAATTGCTATGTTATACGAAATATTGTGTTTTTGAAATTATACTTTCAAGTCACGAGACATGCACAGTTCGGCAGGTTAGGTTAGGTTATGTTACGTTAGGTTAGGTTAGGTTAGGTTAGGTTAGGTTAGGTAAACATAGTAAAAATTAAGAGATTAACTTACCATCATAGCATATTTTGGATCTTTATTCCACACTATGCCGTGTTGGATTGTAAAATCCAAGTAATTTTCTACAACCGATAATAACTTCACGTCACATGCAGGACATGCCATTTTCTCGTTTGGAAACCCTTCTTCCACTGGCGACACCGCGTGACTATCGACGCTCGCGCCATCTGCAGGTACATAATGGAAACAACGGCAAAATGTTGTCGCTTCACACAAAAGGCAAGTTCATTAAATGAAAATTGATTATTTCTTGTTCTGCAGCAATCTACGGTGAAGTTTTCAGTTTCCGCAGCAATTCGTACTCTGCTAAAACGAGTTTTCGTAAATATTTTTCTTAGTAAAAATGAATAAATGTGTCTCCGCTATACGGAACCGTTACCATGATATTTTATAACATTGGTTATTTTCTAAAAATAATCATGTGAACAGCAAGGAAGTAGTGCCACTTTCAACATGGCGACTTCTATGCGTGCGGGAAGGTCTCTGTGTTCAATGATACATCGAATCGGTGACACGGTTTGTTTACAGAAGGTCTCAGGGTTGGTGATTTACACTATAGTGTTTCTTAGTTACATATCAAGGAATAAAAATATCCATGTCGAGAATAGAAACTCGTATATTTGGATTTATGGACCACCACACACCAGCCATCTAGTGGTATGTTCCATATTTGTAATACAGCACCAGATGTTTTCAGTATGATAAACAGTGTGGTATTTGTAGAGGGGATGGGTGAATTCCCCCCATGGATACTTGTGTTCCCCTCTATGCTTAATAAGTGGCCGCGGTGGCTCAGTCGGTAACGCGTCTGACTACCATGCTCAAGGTCCCGGGATCGATCCCCGGCCGGTTCAAATCCGGGAACTTTTCTAAGGTTGGAAGCGGCCCCGGCGCCCACCCAGCGTCGAATAACATGGGTACCTGGGGGAAACCCTGGGGGGTAAAGGCGGTCAGGGGCGTGATGCTGATCACATCACCCCCACTCACGACCGGATCAAGAAAATGTGGGGCGTTACCCCCACACCCCCTATACGCCTTCATGGCGTGGTGCTATGCTCAGGGGAGCACTTTACTTTTCTATGCTTAATAAATTTTAACGCTGGAGGGGAATGAAATTTTTGGCAATTTAGTTACTTTTTCCAACTTCGCAATTCAATTGCAACATTTTCTGTCAGACAACTGGAAGATTCATTTGGCGAACACAGATGTGGCCTCAAGAGCTGATCTATTCCTGGAACTGTCAAACAAGTGGCCAGGGTTGAAGACCACCTTCCCTCTTCCCTTTTCTTTGTCCCCGGGATTTGGCAAGAAAACCACCCCAATCAATGTGAAAGTTACAAATGAGTTGTCCCATGACTCGAATTTGTCACCACAGAACGTCTGTATTTGTATGAGTGGAACAATAGTGCGCGAAGATAGCCTACATGAGATTTTTGACGCGAACACGATAGCCCTTTACGATGTCATTTTTTAAAGAACAGTGTGCTTTTTTTTTTAGAATAATGAGCTATATTTCTTTGTGAAGCTAGAATGTTAGTGAAAAAAGTGAGCATTACGAGTTCCAGACTGCAATATTAGGAATCTGCCTTCAAAATGAACGAAATCTGATAATGATGGTGGCAGTGAAGGCTGTGTTGGTCAAAACATCGGTTCTGAAAATTTGGAAGTGCATCTACGTAAGAAGAAGGTAAAGTGTTGAGTTTCTTTGTTGGTTGCCATGAAAAAAATTAACAAATGGAAAATTACACAGCCATGGCTTGATGTACCTAGTGATGAAGTTGCATACATTATCTTTCATTGCTCACCTACCAAATTTTCAGAATTATCAAGCTAATAGAACTTATGTTAAGCTCCTGGGACCTGAGATGCAAGTTCAATGAGTAATTTTTATGATTTTGCAAATATAACAGTAATTTAGCAAAGTAGTCTTGGGTGCTATTTTTATGTGGTAGAAAACCTTTTGAATCTGCCTCCCCTTAAAAGTTATACCCAAGTTTGATTCAGATCCCGAAAAGTTTGCTCCCAGACTAGATGTGCTTTGCACCACGCCATGAAGGCGTATAGGGGCTGTGGAGTTAGGGCCCAACACTTTCTTAATCACGACTGAAGGTAGGTTGATGTGATCAGTACCACGCCTCTGCCTGCCTTTACGGCCAGAGTTTCCTCCAGGTGCCCACTATATACAACGCAGCTTGAACAGGTGAAAAAAAAATCCTGGAATCGAACCCGGGTCTCTCGCATGATATTCACACGCCTTAAGGACCAAGCTATCGCGGCTGACCCCCCAACACACACACACATATACATATATATAAGCATAGACAGTCAGTAGAATTTCCCTCCATCTAGAAATTTCTTAAATACCACACTGATGAGAAAAAGGGTTTGAATGGGTTCCACATACTGGCGTGCGCAGAGGGGAAGCTGATGGGTATACAGCCCCTTTGAAATAAGGGTGGATGAAAATCATAACTTTTATTTAAAAATCATTTTTGATGATTTTTCATATAAATCGGATTCTTTTGTTTTAAATCGATTTTTTTTTTTTAAAAAAAAAAAGGAACACGCTAAGAATTGCTTGTATGGTTTTTGGCATCATACATTTAGATATATGTTTATTTATAGAAAGGCCTTTCTAGCAAACGGCTCTGTAAAATAATTGAACAGTTTGATTTAAACAAATAAAAAAAATATATGTAAATATACATTTTTCTGTTTCTGATATAGTATATATGAACCTACTATGGTGTGTTAATAAAACTAAAATAATTTCACCAACTTTTCTTCCAGTGAAAATGAAACATTCAGGATGTACTCAATAATTGTAGCTTAAAATATTTTTTATAGTCTTTGAAGATAAATTTTGACAATTTCTTTTTATGACAGTTTGTAAAATATTAGCTGTCATGTTTATTTACAGTGTAATGTTAATTAAACCATTTACGGATCAACACGATCAATATTTTGTACATTTTTCTACACAAAATGTTTGCAATTTTTGCCAAAACAATTATTGAATTTTAAATCAAGGGAAATTTAAGTGTGTTTTGCAGTTTACATATTACATTTTCTTTCGTATAAGCTTCACCCCATCAGTGTATATATAGTTTGCTTCTTTCTTATCCATTCTTAGAGCCTAATAAACACCATTAAATCATTACGAGATTATTGTACATTCACTCATAGAGATTCTGACAGGCTATCTGTAAAATCCTTATGAATATTATTCTCTAAATTCTTTATTTAAAGTGATTTAAATTAGTGATTTTCCAAAAATTACCTGATTTAATTTGAATTTTTTGAATTTGAATTTAAAATTTTGGGAGCACTTAGGCTATTTTGCTCCCGTCACGTTATACGGGGGCCAGCCCTTACCATACAAATAACAACTCTAACGTTGCATAACTAAAAATCTTAAAATCTTCTGACTTCTGTTAAAAGCTGAGGCTGTAAACGGGCACTCAGCACACACAAGGACAAAAACCAGGACAACACACACAAAATTATACTGTCCATAGTGCCAGTCGCCAGAGCCTCGTTAGTCTTTAGTCCAGGGTGCACTACGTGGAAGTGAGGTTGACTTTGGGTGCCTACGTGGAAGGTACCCCTTACACCCCTTACCTGATTTAAATCAGTCCACATTGATTGAAATGAAAGTGGTAAAGAACTCGGGTAAGACCAAAATGGTAAACCCTCCCGCCTTAAAATGGACCTCCACTATGACATTTATGCCATTTATCAACCTTTAAACGATGGTTTAAAAATGGTAAATACGAAATATTTTATTGTTTTCTCCCCTCAAGTGGACAGTGCTACGTAATAATCCATCTTTACAATTCCATCCTCCTCCGGAAGAAAAATCCTGCGTACGCCAGTTGGAGGATGATGAGATAAAAGTGCGTCTCAGGAGTTACCTATACCGAGAACGTTCTTGCAACGCTTAATGCGTAAATTGAACTTGAAGATAAGCAGTCCAAAAGTCTTATATGGACTTCTGGAGGGCGACGCAAACCGTTGTTTATAATTTTCTTTCAATTCCACGGCGCCCTTTGTTATCACCTTTCGCCATGTTGTTTACATAGATTACCTAATCTACGTGTATAAAATTGTCTACGTGTAGAATGTAGACTATCGTTGTTTACGCGTAGACGCACATCACTGCGTGCAACCAACTACACGCGCGAATGCAGAGAGAGAGAGTCAACAAGTGCATCGAACTAGACGGGGTCTAATATGCTCTACCTCGGTGCCATGGGATTTCAGTTTAAAATACATATCTGTCTACATGAAGACATCGACCTGACTCTCTAAAATGATAACCACCCCTTCTGATGCACCGCATTCAAGTAATTGTTGCCTCTGGATAAGGCGTTCGAATTTTGTTCAACAAACGCAGCAATGAAGACATCCGAACAATGGCATCCATCATATTCCCCTGTATAGGTTCTAGTCCCGTTTGACGAAATAAGTAGATATAAACGCACATCCACACGCACTCGCACGCATCGCCCGAAGGTTCTGTGAGCATCATCACATTCTGCTTCGATGACAGTTCACCATAATTCCCTCAGAATTATGGCCGTCCGTTCGGTAATACCCAGCGGACGCATCCATCTTTTTGAATTGGTGGAGGGTCAACGTAACAGGAGCCTTTGTTAATGTCTGGCTTGGCACAGCGTGGCTACTTCCTGTGGAATCATTTGTGCCTCCTCTCTGGTTCAAACGCTACGTCTTGCTTGCGCAGTTCGAAACTTTACTGGGCAAGATATTGCAGTTCCGGTGCGTCCAAATGCTACGCCTTGCTGTACGATTCTTCCTACTCAGTTCCGCTCAGTCCATTATGGAGAAGTGCTACTCTGGTCAATTTGTCTTCGGAATTTGTCTTCCAAAAAGAAGGCAAGTTAAACGTCTTACGAGGACAAGACGTTCAGGATGGTACAGGCATTGACTACTGAAAATGTACTAATTTTCTCACGTGACGTTACTTCGTGAATTGCGTGGTGAGAAACAAGTGAGACACATTGTGCTTATTTACTTATCACCAGGGAACGAATTCATATGTAAATACGTATTATGTATGAAGCTGAAATCAGTTATTTTTTGTATTATCTTTGCGCATCATGGATGCAGACTCAAAAAATTCTGTTTTTATTTTTCATATTTGTACATTGTATTACGTTTTGGCTCATATTTTAGTTATTTTTACATATTATTTCCATATTTCAGGACAGTTCTCAACATATACTCCATATTCATGCTTCCGACCATTTCTATACCCTCCAATTGCGTTAATTACAAGTTTTCTGTCATTTGAACAATAATGTGTTTTTTTACACCTCCCAACTGTTTGCTTTTGCTATTGTAAAACATTTTAAATTCCTGTTTATTTACAATTAATTGCCAACAATAGAGAACGAAGGCTCAAGTATTGTCTGCTGTTTGTTAGAAACGTTATTTTGGCAACGTTGAAAGAGAATTTTAAATGCATATTTAACTCTATATTTTGGTAAAGATAACTAAATATGTGTTTACATATGTAGCACATTTTCACTACATATAAATCCGTTTCCTGTTTATCACCTACGTCCTCTTGTAAATATGTGAATAAATGTCCTTAATTGTAAACGTATAATATTATATTAGCGGTACCTAAAACGCTATTTCAATAGTTCACTAAGATTAGTTGTGATTACCCTTGAGGTCAATAATATGATCTTAAAAATCTCTTGAAATTCTTTCCTACCTTAGTTTACAAAGTTAATAGCAGTATAACCTATGTGGTTATAAAGCCAGAAATAAAAATTTAAGAGGGGTAGAGATGAGCGAGAGAGAGTAAAAAATTCACTACTCTTCATTAAAATTGCCTTTCTTTTTTACCTCATAGAGATACCTTGAGATACCTTGAGATTACTTCGTCGTTCAGTTTAACTGAACCCTTGCTGAACAGGAACGTCCTTCCATCCAATCAGCTGCAGATTTTTTTTCTCCTAAATCCCAACAGAGGTTAAACCACTCATGCACTGAGAAACCAATTTGTCTGTAAGGTGATATTTGTTGCAAATTGCGCTCGTTTGCCTCTGCACAGTGAATGGAGCCATTTACGAATTTTGCGAGCAAGGTGGACACGATTTTCATAGTCAAATTACAACGACCTGATCTATGGAGCCGATATACTTGTAAGTAGTTGTTTTTTCTACATGTTATGAGGCAGCTAATCGTCTAAACCACATGGTCCACAACACGTTATTTGGGGTTAATCACTATTTTTACTACCAACACTAAAGAGCTTATTTCGAAACATTCCGTTCATTGAAGGCCCAGTACTAAAAAAATGAAATTTCTAATTGTCCATCTTTAAAGAAAAAGAAGAAGAAGAAACTACCTTCCATTTACCTTACGTTGTTCCTTCAACTTTAATTTCTTCTCATAATACCAAGTAGTGCAAAATTATATTTACTGGTATTTTTTATCATAGGATGACAACACTGACTATGATGAATGAAACTTGAAATTCTTTGAAACAGTTCGTCCCTCATGGTCTTTCCTATCAACCGTTTTTCAACTCAGTTAACTCTGGATTGCATTTTTCAGGCTAATGAGGCTGTTGCGTCTGGACTTACAGCCAATAATCTGTGGGACTTGTGGGACATGTGTTGTGTGTTGACCATACGTTTTTGTGACTGCCCTTCATCAATTTCATCTCATCACATTTTATCTTCATCTTCGCTATTAGCCAAAAGTGGAAGAAAAGTGAACTAAAATAAAACAAATCAATCAATGAATCATGAGTTTTCCTAACTGGGACGGTTGATTTAGTTTATTTATTTATTTACGAGTTTGTGCACATGCCGAAGTTAAGGCGAAAAGGGACAATTACGCACTAGTTGTGCATTTATTTCAATATCGTCGGATTGGGCACTGCTATTTAAAAAAGGGTTTAGTATGCGAGAGAGTATGAATTTCTTTCCATGTTGCAAGTGGAAACTGTTTTTCAACTTGATTAGTAAGCTAGACACGATGTTTGAAAAATATGATTAAAAAGTATTTACAGAAACCCATGTGTACCTTATGGAAAATCAACTTCAACTTCAAGTTACGGCTAATCAAATAGGAGTTTCGACTTTTCCTTCTACTATGACGTAGTTCAACGTGTCCTTTTTCCGTCCATGTACTTTTCTTCGTCATTAGATGTTTGATATTCACGAGAAAACGAATAAAATAATGGTCCCATAAGCCTAATGCATTTCTCCTTGCCTCCTACGGCCATCCTGGCAGTGTTGCCAAACCTGATGTGCATAAAAGAACTAAATTTCATCATTAATAGAGCTAAATTTGACTTTGAAGGAGCTAGATTAACGAAGGCTGCATAAAGTGCCTCCTAGGGTAATTTTAGGTGTCAGAGGGGTGGGGGCGCTGCTATTACCGTTAGCTTTAAAGTGATGGCAATTTATTCTTAATTTTCACCGCCTACATCTGGCGGCATCACCCATCTCAATAATCCACTGATGCTCATATGAAATCGAAAATAAAGAATTCCAGGAAAACAGTATTGTGATCTTCCCCTTAGCCACGGCGCTATATAAATGTAGCTGGGGAGGTAAGAGGGGGTGAGTGATGCAGCCAATATAACAATATCACGTCACGTGCAAAATGTACACTCATGGCAAAAGTTGGTCTCTGTGGGCCGGAGCCAGTTGTGGCATCATAGTGGAGCAGAGTGCACGAAAGAGCCAGATCTGGCTCCAAACGAGCGAAGTTGGCAACAGTGATCGGAAATTAAAAAAAAATAAAGGAAGATAAATGAAAAATGAAGTATTGAAATAAAATAAAAATAGAATGAGAATAATACAGTTTGCATACGAGGAGTCATAGCATTAATTACAGTGATCAATATTTT
Organism: Lepisma saccharinum; assembly: GCF_977018435.1. NCBI lineage: Eukaryota > Metazoa > Arthropoda > Insecta > Zygentoma > Lepismatidae > Lepisma > Lepisma saccharinum. The sequence goes on from NC_139246.1 coordinate 48,365,177, forward strand.
TTACTAATGCAATGTAAAAGATAACTACAGAGTCAAATTAAAAATAAAAGCAATACAGTTTCTACATGGTGACACACACACACGAATAAAGCATGTGTTAATAACAAGAAATTTGGTAGAGAAAGAAGCGGGATAGTTAAATTTGGAAGGAAATAATGCACACCCCTTTCCCCATAATTGCTTGGATCTTCCATCGGCTTGAAAATACTTCCTTTTTCTCAAGGGTATAATATCTATTAATAAGGGTGATAAGATTCCTCTGCACCAAATTTCTAGGTGAAAGTATAGAGGCATGAGCATCTGGAAATGGTGGGGGGAGCAGTGATGGCCAAACATCCCCCTTAAAAACGAATGTTAACCTAACAAAGTACATATTTCACACGTTCACACGTATACTTTGAATTCAGTCACAATAATTTACGTTAATTATTATAATGTGGATGCAGGAATGTGATAATTTTAAATTCAATTGGTGTTTTTGAGAAGGAAGCAATAGTATTATTGGGGTAATATGACCCATGAAATAATATATTGCTTGCCTCTCCGTGGAAAGAATTTGCGGTCGTCCATGATTAGGGGGCGGCAATTGCCTACATTTGCCCCCCTAACCATGCCTATGCTTTTCCATTTGCCATAAAAACTTCATAATCCCCCATACCCATGAAGCAAGGATTATAGGATAAATTTAGTTTTGCATATAATGCAAGGGATAAATTGTTTTGCAAAAAAGAGTTTTCTTCCAAATTCCAGAAGAGAAATCACCGTTAGCCATGATCGAGAACTGGAACCGGAATCACTTGAACCGATTGAATCGCATTGTGTGAATAATACGAATTTTCAATATTATACTTATAAAGTACATTTGCAGTCAAAACTAATTGCTTATCTTTGTGATAACAAAGCTTGAAGAAGAGGCTTGCTGCAAGCATATAATGGCAAGCTGTAAGTTTCCACCAAACTTATTTCAAACTTGCCGTATCCAATTGCCTTTGACAAGTTACAAGCATGCTGCTTCAAGCTTGCCACAAGCTCTCGTCGCATCTGGGAAAATTGTAAAATGTTTGTGAGCGGGGAGATTTTAGAACAAGATCGATCGTGGGAGGAAAATTCGCACTCCACGTTTCTCCTGTGATTTCCAACCGTGGATGTGACCACAAACGCTATGGTAGTATTGCATATAGATGTCCCATTGCAAAGTTGCAGTATTATGATTCAAAGGAACGGAAAAAGTTCAACTCAGCGATAGACCGCCTCCTGGCACGACAACCAGCAATGCACTAACTTACAAACAAAGTCTGTTCCGTCAGATGGTGTAAAGTTTGGTGCTTATTCTTTACATTAAATTCTTCCAAGTATTCGAATAGTACTGTATTCTTCAAATTAACAAATATTTTCAAATTTTCATTAGTTGCCTTATTCGAACACCAGCCTTTTCAATTCTGTCCATAGAACAATATATTTGTAAATTAAAGATACATACAAGGAACGTGTGTGAATAGGACTTAACTACAAAAAACAACGAACATTCTCGCATCAGGACTGCAGTTTGAAAAAAGTCGGAACAGGGATTAAAAAGAAATGAACTGTATCGACTAAATCTAGATATCTGTTAGCCTTGCATCAATGGAAAAAACTGAAATTACCAAATTTTACAAACTGCAGATTTATTGACCCTGCATCTCTAAAGAAACACCCCACACATTTAGGTAAGTACAAAACAGAAATTCTTGCAAACTCTGCAAAATCGATCATTTTTTTTAATAATTTGAAATTGAAACGGCAAACCCCTTGCAACAACTTATGGGGCACGGGCATGATACGAAAACATGAAAAAAGGTATACATGTGTGATTTAGCAAAACTTAACAACCGCGAAATTACAAAGCAAAAGTCAAATAAAGTGCTCCCATATGCTTTGCACAACGCCATGAAGGCGTATAGGAGGTGTGGAGTTAGGGCTACACATTTTCTTGATCAAGGCTGAAGATGGGAGTGATGTGATCTGCACCACGCTCCTGGCCGCCTTTTCTACTCAAAAAGTTAAGTTTCCTACGCTAAATGTGAATTTAAAAACTGATAGAGAAACTTCTTGGATATTATTCGAACTCCCATCCTTCAAACCAACACTGCCTTCATGTTATGTAGAGGAAGGAGAATACGGAAACCATAAAACGCAGACACACGGAGAGAAATATTTGAAAAGATTTCAACATAAAAGAGCATAGCACAGGATCGACAATTCTGAAATGCCTAAAAAACGACGAATTGGTCGATTTTAAAGAAACTTGTTAAATATAGGTGAGGTCGAGAAAAAAGAATGGCTGCTCAAAATTGAAACTTCCAATTTCTAATTTGATTTCAAAAACTTACAAAAAGCAAATCAGTACTCATTCCAGCGAAGAAATACATCGCTGTCTTTTTCAGAACTAGATCAAGATGTATGGATGCATCAGGCGTCCGGTGAATTGAAATTCGTACTTTATGGAGGATGAATATCGAAGAAAATGTTTTTTGGAAACCTAAAGAGACACTTTATTCATTAATATGTACTGCTGTTGTAAAATCTAAATCAGTGTTTAGTTTTACGTTGTTTTGTGTTATGAATAAACTCTTTTGGTATTTTTTCTAAATTTCTTTTTTGTTTCGATATTTTAAAATAAATTATATGTATTTTCTCAGCAAAATGTAAAGGCGAAATTGTTTAAAATATATATATATATTTTCAATCTGTTCCGGCGCCCACCCAACGTGGTATAGAGTGGGTACCTGGAGGAAACTCTGGAGGGTAAAGGCGGCCAGGAGCGTGGTGCAGATCAAGTCACTGCCATCTTCAGCCTTGATCAAGAAAACCAGACCGGAACTCGACCCCTGGCGTGGTAGGAGCTGTGATAACCACTCCGCCACGTAGGTTGGCTATTCGTAATTATATGTATGCAACAATCAAGAGTTTGAAACAAACAATTTTCGTTAATACATTGTAGAAACATGAATAACGTTACAAGCAACTTTACAAAATATCAATTTGGTACACCTTGTTAATTAGTTACAGGAGTTATTCCTTATAATTTCAGAAATGTATCTCTTAATTGATGTTTGTAAATTGTCCAGAAGCTTAACTATTGCCACCTTTGGTTCGGCTACCTTATTCTTACGTGATCATTTAAATGAAACCTAAGGTGCATCAACCTTGCTTTCATGCACTTAAAGAGTTCTGTCTGCAGTGAATCCTTCACTTTCGCAAATCGGCTTCAGTATTCTCTTTCAGACAAGGTTCTCAAGATTATGCTATATTCTTCTGTGCGACATTTGCAGTTTGATCTTAATATATATGGAGTCAAGAATCAGTCTTTGAGAACATGTCCCACTAATCGCCCTTTAACTAACGCCTGTCGCTAAGAAAGTCCTGGTCAACCTGTTGAAGGCTGTGGTCCACGTTCACTACCAAGGTTACTACTTCAAGTTCGTAGTGTAGAGTGGAAGATTGAATGGCAGTTACGTTCATTCAGCTAAAGATTATAATATTTGCTGTTATCAATTAAATGTTCAACCAAAACGGAATGATCATTTATACCCAGGTATGTAGTTGAGGGTATACAGCACAGCTACCCCGACAACCCTCTGGTTAACCTTACTTAATAGTAGACTATATACCTTCTACTACAATGCGTGCAACTTATATTTTCGTTTCGTTAATGCAATTTGGCTATTACATTATTCCAGTAAACTTATTGAGACCTGCTTTCTGATATCAAAACCAATGTAGAAGTTTGACTTTACATGACTTAAGTTTCGAGGTATCGAATAAGTCCCGTGCGAAAATCCCAACAATGCTCTTGTTCCTACTTTCCTCAACAATGAGCGACCGACTGTAATCGAAGCGACAATTAAGGTCTGTTGTATTTTAGTTTAGAACACAAAGAGAACGATAAAATATAATTATTGCTTTTTAGGTTCATTTCTTCGTTCATTTTTAGTATAATTTATCAGCATTATTAAAAAGTTTTAAAAGTATACAAACTGATAATTCACAAAAGCAATATCAACAAGCCAATAAAATATAATAACATGCTACGGGTTTCACATATTTTTATTGTCATTATTGACATCATCATTATCATCAGTATTGTACCATAAATGACATCTTTTACAGAAATTAAATACTTTAAATCATATATATATATATATATATATATATATATATATATATATATATATAATGGAAATATAATACAAAGTTAATGAAACCATGGACTCCATTAAACGTTTCACGAAACTTGGCCTATATCCTGTGACTACAACTAGTGTTATCCACGGGACGAGACGGGACAGGCTTTTAAAAATTCGAGACGAGACGAGATTGATCATGTGTCCCGAGACAAATGAATATTTTCGAGACGAGACAGCATTTCCACGAGACGAGACAGGCCAAAGTCTCGTCTCGTCTCGTGGGCAACACTAACTACAACACTGCTTATATCCTACCTGTCGCATCTTATTTGTACTAACGTTCCGCACGTAATGAGGACAAATGTTCAATATTCCACTTTTTGAAACACATCTCGTTCATTTGTTAAATGTTGCAGGCAGATTTACCAAGCACGTTAATTGGCAAATGTTTGTTTCTTAGAAGATTCACTTGTGTTTTACGAAATTTTGTATTTGCCTTCATCACGGAGTATACAACATCACACACTATGTGAGAACTATTGTACTATTGTATTCGTTCTATTTCTACAATTCATATTTCATTCTCCTCATCACGATTATCATAGACGTATATCTCACATATCTTACATTTTGTCCTTTAATGAATTTCATCTATTACGATACCGGCAATTTTTAATATCTAGTATAAATTTTCCATATAATTCTACATTTGCTTTTGTTTTAGCTTTTCAACAATAGAATTATTCAAATTCACGCTCCATAAACCCGACTTAAGAACGTAACAATTAAGCCTGGGATATTGTTGCTCAATAAATTACCATAAAATGCCCTAAAGCAATACACATACGATTTCAAAATTAAGACCTAAAGTAATTTTTGTTCTTGCATTAAATATGCTAGAAATAAATCATAGTTTTTAATACCAAAATGATTATTTTATTGCCAGGTCTGTCATCTGAGTGCAGTGCATCAAAAGATGAGAAATCATCAAAATCCTAATCCTACTAATAATATATTAGGTGTGAGGCTTTGTATGATGTTTTTTGTTTGTATATGTTAACTGGTAAATCATTCAGAACCTTACCAACAGCTCTGCTTCAGTATCGTATTGGATTTATTTTTTGTTTTTGTTGATGTAAATATCTTGTGTTACTTATACAGGGTGTCTAAAAAATAATAGCGCAAACTGACACAGGTAAAAGTAAACGATAATAGAAGCAAAAAAAGTCTCAGTAAACATGGGTCTGCAAAGGAGCCGTTTCCGAGATAATCGCGAATGTGTGATTACAAAACTGCCACTGACTTCATTGTTTGTAAACGTCATCCTAGTTGGTAAAATGCTATTAATGTGTGCGAATGTGTGGTTAGAAGCCGTCACTGATTGCATTTTGTAAACACCGAGCGCTTTACTCCTTGCGCGTTCCGAGGTTTGCTCTTTGTTTAACATTTCCGATAGGTGGTGTTGGAATCAAACAGGATGGATACAATCAGTACACAGTCTAGCAATGAGATCTAGATGAGATTTTTTACTATATTATTAGCATTTTACCAACTAGGACGACGTTTACAAACAATGAAGTCAGTGGCGGCTTGTAATCACACATTCGCGATTATCTCGAAAACGGCTCGTTTGCAGACCAATGTTTACTGAGAATTTTTGCTTCAATTATCGTGTACTTTCACCTGTGTCAGCTTACGCTATTACTTATGAGACACCCTGTATAATTTAAGGATAATATGAATTTCTTGACGTTATCCTGCCGAAAATATGCCTACAATTGTTAAATCAAAAATAGCATGTTGCAGTCTAATATTATCATGTTCTATGGTCTATTTTGAATGATCCTAAGGCAAAATAACAGTCACGTCAGGGGAGGCTTAGTGTCTCACTTCGCTCCAAGAAGTTCAAGGTGTAAATGTTAATTGTCTGTGCTTTCAGAACTATCTTCTACGACAGGGACGTTGTACTGTTAGAAATTACCTCGAATAGTGTGCAAGTATCAGAGGTGAATATTGTACATTATTTCTGGATTAGCTGAAGTAGAACTGAAGTAAAATCCGCAAAGAGGCTATTGGTCCAGAGAAACTGTCTTCCTCCAACACTATGTACCACGACGTAAAGCCATTATCATAGTGCAGGAATTGTCTAAACTGAGTTCCACATCATAGATTACTCTGTTTGCTGATATCATTTCGCAACCTCTTACCACATATTCGAAAATTTGAAAAATCACTTTAGTAAAATTTATGCTGTAGATGCATGGTTTCTGGTCCAACCTATTGACAAGAATTATACAAGTTGCAGGTCTCAGAAGTATGCTGTTCTTCAGAGAGATTGTGTTGAATGAAAATATTAGGACTCTTGGCACATATATTTTGTTTCTGTTGCAGGAAAAGCTGAAACCTTATCAGAACCTTCTCGTATTGTCAATTAATTATCATGATGTAGCAGTGATCCTTCATCATCAACACATGATGTAGAACCATGGATCCCCTTTAAATGAAGCTTTCCCTGTAGACCGATTGCATAAACAATCAAGATAATGACCGCCTCCAGCATGTGATCACATTGAACTAAATTAACGAATTCCATAGAAATGTCAAAATATGAAATAAAATGTGTTCAAGTGTGCGTAAATATGCGAGTGTGATTATTGAAATATAAAAAATAAATATTTTTACAACTCGGCCGTCTTACGTATGTACCATTCCTGTAATACAGATTTCATTCCAATCTCATTCCATTAAATTAGGCTAAGATGTTGGGAAGGCACTGAAAAGTATTATCTCGACCAAAGGCAGGCCATAGCTGCAAATCTGTATTCTTTCTTCTGGAAACCTCGGGACAATTTGATAGCATTTGATTCATTTAAGAAACTTTGAGGTCTTCGATCAGCGTGGATTTAATTCATGAGCGTTACGGCTTACAGACTTCCTACATGTGAATTCAACATATTTCTACTCACTGGAACAACCTAAGGGTAACAAAACAGAACAAATATGGAAAGATTAGTACTTGTAAAAGGGCATTTGTTTTCTGTTTGTTATTGATCTTTATTTCCTTGAATTTTTATTTGAAGGTGACATGAATCAATTGTTCTTTACATCCTTATGGTGCAGTGGGATGCATAAGTATTGCTGTGCAAATTGTCCATTCTACGGGTGTCTCGAAGAAAATACTTTTGACATGACCCCCACAATAACTCGAGTGAAGTCAGATCAGCGAACGACTCCAGGGACATTAGAGAGGATGGAAAAGACCTTGTGATGATGTCGTGCATCGACACTGGGGGGGGGGGGGGGGGGGGGGCGACATTTTGAACAACTACTGTAACGTTTTCGTCGTAGAGTGTTACGATACACTATAGTAATGTTCGTATTGAATCCACAATCTTTCAGTTGTCTTATCACTACACCTCAAATTTTAGGTTTTGAACCTATTATTTTTTTCTTTGTAAAATGAAAGAAATAATAAGTAATGTCAGCGTTTCGTTAAAAGAACGTAACTGATGAAGTTTTATAGTGCGTAAAAAAAACTATTTTGCTTGTTACAACCTATTTTAGGTTTATGCGCCTAAATCAAGCCGTTTTAAAGGTTTTCATATATTTTTAAAGGTTTTACAGGATTTTTATGTCACACAGAGGCATTTGCTTTGTTTGGTCACGACAAAAATTCAATGACAAACTTGTTTGAAACGTACTCTCTGTCGATTTCCCTTCTTCCAAGTCCAGGGTGAATTTCCAACGCAAAATGTCTGGTGCCACTGTTACCTGTACAATCCAAAGTGGTCTGATCTGTGTGGTCTTGCTCACTTTCGCGTCACTTCGGTTCTTTGTGGCATTCACGCCTTGCAAGCTAACATTTCAGCACTGATGTTTGCACCACTGACTCTGTTTTTGTTGAAAGACTACTTTCAGCACAGAAGATGATCCTCACAGACAAAATTGCGAAGTTTGACTTTGGATATCATGAAAAAAAATGACTAACTATACCGCGAAGAGTGGATTTTAATAGCAAATTTCCAATGGTAAGTTCTGGCAGCGTCGTAGGGTTAGGCAACACACATAACGTTATGCAAGATAGTGCGTATTTCAGGATAGGTGTCCCATTTCCATTGCCGATACGTAATCAGAATTTTCCAGGAATTTTGAACTATTTTAAGTTTCTTTGAACCTACATCTGGATTTTTCAAGCCTAAATTAAGATTTTTAGAACCTATTTGGATTTTAAGAGCCTATTTTAGCACTTATCACACTGTCATAGGCAGCCCCAACTAGATTTGGATATTAACATTTCAATGGTGCGTTTTCGGATTGGTGTTTCTTATCTCATATTGGTACTTGAGTCAGTCTCTATCCACCCTACAAGTTTGAATCAAGGTAATGGGAACACCCTGTACATAGCCCCATTTTCCTTCGACAAAGTATATCCTCTTCATTTCCATTTCCGTTTATTCTACGGGCATTTCTGTCTTTCCTGTTCGTCTCCAAAGTTCTTGCTCTCCCCGATGGTGTAGTGGTAACGTTGTCGCTTTGTAATGAAGGGATTCGATACCAAGTTGAGACACATAGTGGTTCGGATCTTATTATACCGTGTAGGTCCAGTCCCGATTAACCTTTTTGAGCAAAGTGGGCTTAAACAAACTCAAACTTCAAAAGTTATTGGTTCTAAATCACATCTATGCTCAAAATGCTTATCAAGCAGCTATTTAGGAATGTTTGTATTTTTCATTACTTTCCATCCCAGAACAGCATAGATTTAACATTACTACGAAAAAATACATAGTTTGCTCTTCATACTCGTTTTCCCAAAGTGAACAAAACTTCACAAATACACTATTTGTTTGCTTTTAAAAAGTGCTGTGAAATATCCTGTGCATGTCTTTATCAACCACACTGTCTAGGTAAGCAAAGCTTGATATATTTGAGAAAACCAAACAAAGATTTTATGAAAAACTCAATATGCTGACCAAGACAGTAATTTATTTTATTATAAAACATAAACTAAACGTAACGTTTCAACTTTCTAGCAAGGTCTTCTTCAGACTCTGCACCAAGTACAAATGTAACAAGGTACAAAAACAGGACGATATATATTCTAATAGTCTGGAGGGGAGTAATGTTTGTGTATATATATCGTCCTGTTTTTGTACCTTGTTACATTTGTACTTGGTGCAGAGTCTGAAGAAGACCTTGCTAGAAAGTTGAAACGTTACGTTTAGTTTATGTTATTATAATAAAATAAATTACTGCCTTGGTCAGCATATTGAGTTTTTCATATCATGGAAACAAGGCTTAATGGTGTTATAAAAGAATTCTAATAAAAAATCATTTTTATTTTGAGAGTTGGGTGCATACAGAAGTCACCTTACAATTCTCAGATTACAAAACTTTTTTGTTATTTTTTCTGCAGTAAGAAGGCCCAATACTGAATACAGTGCGTTCGGCACAATGATCTTATATAAGAAAACAAGTGGCCACTTACTAACATAATGCAAATAAACATGTTAATTTATTGTATATTTATGAAATTCTGTATAAACTGTGGTAAATATTTTTTTAAATCAAAAAATATTGGCATAATAATACCAGGTTAACTACCGTTGGTTATAATACACATGGTAACTCTTGAAGCGATCACTGGCACCATTATTTTAGTTCTGATCGTAAACTGTCCACCTTTGAAGTATTGTCTGAGTAAATATGTTTATCTTCCTTAGAATATCGTCCTTGTACTCATTCGGACTCTAGTGAACCTGGAAAAAACTGGTAACGTGGCTCGACTTTTAAAGCTGTGTTTTTGGCTTCTCAGGTGGCACAAGTATGGATTCTATATTTTTGCTTAACTATTTGAAAGAAAGATTATATTGATATACCTACTAGGGCTGATGGTTTACTGAGAGTTAAGAAAAAAACTTCTGTTAAAGTTTAACCAGCATTTTGCTTCTCGATTAACTTTGTACGGTAAGATTTAAGGTGATTGTCAGCATGAATCAAAGTATCTAATTGGGATAATGTTGTTACTTAAATTCCTTTTTGAAATGAAGTTTTCTTCAGTACATATGGGAAATCATCAGCCGTGGCATGTGGACAAATTACTCTAGAGTTTGTCTTAGGGTTATACTAGGCAAGAATGCAATTTTAAATGAAGGAAGAGGTGGTGTAATATTTTGATGACACCTCGTATATTCTTAGGGTGAGCGATGGGAAAACAAGGAGTTTCCTCGAGTTTAGTAGTCAGGGCGAGGTCTTCTCATTGCTTCTTCCCTGAGGATCTGCAGATACGGCGATTCCTTTGAGTTCACAAACACCGACAGGTTGTGCTCTGGAGCCGTGGACTGAACGATACCGGCCGGTATCACTGGCTGCGGGGGTTCCCTGTTTCCGAGCCCCGTTGCCGGAGGCTGGTAAAAGAGTACCGGAGGTGTAGCCACTGATGTTGGGAAGTCGAGGACCTCGATGAGTGGAGCGTCGGGTCTTCCCTGGACTACTGGAGGGGTCTGGCTTGGCCTGGTCGGGGTAATGGCAATCGGGGGTCTTTGGGTTGAGGTAACTGGTCGTGGCACGCTAACGGCAGTCACTGGGCGCGTTATGGTAGTCACGGGTCTGGTAACGAAGGGTCTGTACTGGAACGGTGGGTAGTACGGGTAATACGGATAATATGGGTACTGGAACGGTATGGGAGAGGTCGGTATGGCGTAGACGACGGTGATGGCGAACGGACGGGACGGAGCGATGACGGTTCCGGTCGGCACCGGAGCCAGGACGGCACCCACAGGAATCGGCATTCGGAGCCCTTCGTGCACGACGGTGAATCCCGCAGGGAAGGCGATGGTGCTCTGGAGTGACGTCACGTACACCGGCTTCTTGAGGACGACGCGGACTGCGGGCATGGCCTCCGTGGTCGCCTGATGGGTCTGGATGGTGACGTAGGGCTTCGTGGGAGAGACGGCCGCGATGTGGGCGTTTTGGACGACGCGGAGGTTCTCATCGGCGATGACCATGAGCGGGACGGAGACCGTGGCTCTGTCGACGGTGTACGGCTTCTCTGCTAGGACCGTGAGCGACGGCATCGGTGGATAGTAGGGCGCTCCGTAAGGGTTTGAGAGCGACAGAAGAGGCGACCTGTAGTAGTACTCCGCCGTGCATCTTGTCACCACCGCCAATATAAATGTGATCTGTACAGAAGAGAAGAATAACAAATTAGCAATGAACATGGTACTATATCATATATCATCATTGACTCCATACATCAAACAGTAAAACAATTTTACGTGAAATCTTGAGTTTCGAGCAGAGCAATTCCGTACTCCCATTTCTTTGCTGGTTTACACACTCGGTGTTTAACAAACATTCATGAGAAACAAACGCAATGAAATTATTTAATTTAGTTTTTGGCATCGCTTTTTTGCCACTGTTGGCTAATCGTGGAGATGTTGATGAGAGACGATGTGATGAAATTGATGAAGAGACACTAGGAAAGAACGCCCAGGCCAGGATTCGAACCTGCGACCCCTGGCGTCGGAGCCCGCTGTGCTAGACACTCCTTCACGGAGGTCGACTAAGCGTATGTGCATGTTTTACCAAGGAATCGAACTAAGGATTACTGGCTAACGCCTCAGCCACGGAGGCTGTCACTAATGTTTGTACGACATTAGCTTTCATAACCGATTCTACCAATAGCTTCGGACCCCATTTCAAACTGTAGGGCCAGTCCCGGTTAATCTGTCTGTCATAAAGTGGAATGAAAACAAAATTTATAAATTTTACTATCTACTCCTTTGGTATATTGTAGCTCTCTTGAACTGAGTGAAGAGGAATCAGAGTGACAGGCAATAAGTTATTCATTAAACAAAGCATTAATCGTGTGGCAGTCATTGAGAAAGTAAATATATTGCCACCTGTGTGCTGCTGGATTATCAAATAAATCATTTACATTTCTTTAACGAAGGGACAATTTGATTCCAGTACCTTGCACCAGTAACTTAATTTCTGAAATTCGTGGTAAAAAGCATATGCTACATTTGGCTTCATAGTGGACAAATGTTGGTCGTAAGTACACGTTTCAACAGGAAAAGGCAAAGGAGCAGAATCTTTGTAAATGACGATGCAGATACTTCAGTGAGATGCCACAACAGCTGCATCGGCAGCAAAGGAAATTACTTTGGACACCTGTTGTGAAAGCCGGTTTATCATGAAGCGTTCGTTTTCCTTCTTACCAGGAAATTAGCGGACATTTATTGATATTACATGTTCAATCCGCTTGGAGGTCATCAATCCGTTTTCAAGGCTGCAACTCTAGTCCTTGTGTTGGTTGATATTTGTGTTGTACCTATTATATTCCTATTCGATTCTATTACTAAAATGAGGATATGATAACTGAGAACACAAGGTAAAATTAAACATGTTGTAAGAGATTTGCAGCTCTGTACATGTTGGCGCGTCTAGGATTTTCGAAAGGGGGGGGGGGGGGCGAGGGTACGTATACTTGTTAGTGGTTCGTAGTTATCCCTTGCTTTCTTTTCATGTCTTTGTCGTTCTTTTTTCCAGGAATATTGGGCCAAAGGGAGGGTTACGCCCCAACCAATCCCGCCCTCGGGATGTATGTAAGGGGTGATCTTCCACGTGGTACACCCAATTATTATTAATCATTATATTATATATAATATACATATATATATATAATACACACACACACACACACACACACATATATATATATATATATATATATATATATATATATATATATATATATATATATATGTATATTTGGTCCTTTCGTACTAAAACATTTAAAATAGTCAACCTCACTTCCACGTAGTACACCCTGAACTGCATTTTGCAGACAAACGAGACTCTGGCGACTGGCCCTATGGCCAGTATAATTCTGTGTGTTGTCCTGTTTTCTGTCCTTGTTTGTGCTGAGTGCCGCTTTACAGCCTCAGCTTTTAACCTAAGTCAGAATGTTTTAATATTTTAGTTGTTATTTGTAAAGGTAAGGGGCTGGACCCCGTATAATGTGACGGGTGCAAAATAGCCTAAGTGCTGACGCATCCAAAATTTTAAAATCAAATTCAAAATTCAATCCCGCCCTCCTTGGCACGACACTGGCTGTACATTTACGCTAGACTATGGAAACAGGCTGCGAACATATAATAAGGGGTCACGGGTTTGATACACAATGCAGGCACATTATGGTTGGGATCCCAATTTTCATTGTAGCTTCAAGTTTTGCAATATGAGTTTACAGTGATAATGGGTTTTAAACAGTGGCGGCTGGAAATAAATCAATATGATCATGCTCACCAATTAGCAGAACGCAGTCCTCAGAATGCTGAATTTCGTAATCGCGTTGAGACAGACACATAAATTATATTAACAGATAAAATACCCAATGTTCAAACTTCCGTTCGAACGCCACAACAAACCACTACTTGGACCTCGGGAGAGGAACCGCAGCTGACCAAATCGCTTCCGCGCATGCCCTTTCCAAACCACTGTGGTGACGCATGTGTCAGCGTCGATGCTGTCAAAGTCTCGACCAATCAGAGAAAAGTACTGCCTAAGTAGAATGGCATGACCACCCGCGTAACGCGAAGCGACGGGAGCTTCTGCAGCAGACGACATTTCCATTGCAATAGTACTGCTTCTAACGAGGAGCATGACTGTGCCGTGCGCCTGAGAAAAACGAAGAATTCGAAAGAAAAATAAGGCAAAAAAGAATGTCACAGTATGGATTTTATATTTTCATGTTAATAAGCACAAGTACGTTTTATTTTGCTGTAAAGTAGATCATGCCGAGCATGACTAGCATGACCGTCAGAGCCACTATTGGTTTTAAAAATAGCTGCAATAAGCTTTTCAAGACCAGGATCATTTATTTGTAAGACTGCCCAATACTGAGAAAAGTTGTTTCATAAATTTTATAACTTTTTTTTTTTTGGTCGAAAAAATCTGACAGTTAAGAATTGTATTAAAAATCTTTCTGCCAACACCGTACTTAAATTTCTTCACGATCGAACTCTACTTTTTTTTATTTATAGAATTTTAGAGAGTGGTCGTTTGCAAAACACCAAGTGACCGGCACATTTTTGTTCTCGCCACGATAATACATCCCCGAAAAGAATTGGTAACTGTGGATTAACGCAGAAATTTTAAAGAAACTCGTTTTTATGTACAGAAGGTATAATGGTTAATTTTTAATTGGAGTCCAAATTTGAGTATCTATAATTTTTAATCCGATAGTAATGTTAGAAAAAAGTAAGGAAGTTAAGCCTGGTCCACACAATGTTTTGTCGTAAGTCTTGCATGATAAGCTAAGATTGACATATAAGACTGACAAGACACGCTTTTCATGCTATTTTTCAATTATTTTCTCAGTCTTTTCCAAAAACACCATGGATGAAGAATTATTGACAAGTATAATTTCAGTGTGTATGATGAGAATGAGAAAATGCGCATCACTCACTGTGGTCTCGAAAGTGGTTACTTAAGAAGGACCAATTTGCTCCGTGAATTACGGTAGAAACATGAGGATAGGTATAATTAATTAAGTATGGATGTGGACACCTACTGTAAATAATTAACGCTAGTTACCCCAGAAATTGAAAAATCAAGTCATTACTCATCCAACAATAACGAGACCCGGTGCAAGATTTTTGCTTGAAAACAAAACTCCAGCCCATTCGTCTTTCCAGCGGTTATCAAACCTCACTCAGTTCATACAAAACGTCAAACTTTCCGTCCACACCTAATGTTTTGTTTGATCCGACTGCCATGATTAGAAAAAGGTTTTTAATCTGTAAAATTACGGTTGGGAAAGGGAGATAAAGGTTCTGAAAATGTTTTCAGTAAGGTGCAAAGAAAAGTGCTGATGAAATGCTTTTATTCAATGCTCGAGCAGGCCTCATCTCCAGGAAAATATCAACACGGGGCCAGCCCCGACACCTATTGACGTGTTGGGTGAGATGAGTGAAGGCAAGAGCTTTATAAAACCTTTTCTTGTTCCCCCAAAATAGGCAATAGTTGGGCCAGAGAGTTCGATGAACTAACCGATCTCTAACTACGCACTGGTAATAATCTGTTCTTTAAGTTATTCAATGATCTTTTTCTGTGGCTTCTGTATATAATGCGCGCGGACCGCAGAGAGAACGGTGGTTCTGCCGAATAGGTTTTGATGAAGTTCGTGTTTTCTCTCGCGGGTTTTGCTACATTATCTTGGGAACTATTGAGGCTGCAATGATTATATTATACTATATTATAGCTCTCGTTCTGCTCTACAAAATGATACTATACGATTTTTGTAGCTGTTCACGAAGAGTGAAAATCATTTGTTTTTCTGTTCATTTTTCTTTTTTTTTTAACAAAACATGAAAGAAATGGAGGTGGCGCAGTGGTAGCGTCGTTGCCTTGTAATCAAGGGGTTCCGGGTTCGATACCCGGTGGGCACACAGTGGTTCAGATTTCACTTTAAACTGTAAGTCCAGTCCCGATTAACCTTACTGTGCATAAAGTGGACTGAAAACACCAAATCGATCAATCAATCAATGAAAGAAAAGGGTGCTGAAGCGTCAAAGAGAGTGTAAAAAGGGGATGAATGCCCTAATCTCACGAGAAGGAGCAAAAAAGGTGCAACGAAGTACGTTTATTACTTCACTTCATGTCCTAAAATCCATATCTCAAACAATCGGTATGAAAACAGCTATATATTTGGAAAGGTGCTGCAACTTAAAATCCGTTGCCCAGTTATGATCATGTAAGACTGACGATAAAACATTACGTGTGTGGACCAGGCTTTATATCGGTGAAGTTGGGACTGACTGGATCAAGGCTATCGAACGAGAAACGCAAAACAAAAGCTAGTCGTGCATGAACAGCAAGCAGGGTAGTCTGGGTAAATTGGGTGCCGTGCGAAAAACACACTGCAGTGCATGACTAAGTGATAAGAATTGTTTGGTGTGAGTTTGGGCTACCCGGTTTCTTGAACGTGTACGTATATGTACGTGTGCATAACTATATTTTATTAATTTTGAACATGGATTGTGCTCAAGCAAGGGGACACTTGTTAAAACTGCAGCAAGATTGTCCCAGCGAAAGGAGAAATTTTGAAGTAGGAAGCAGGGCAGTGTGGACCTAGTGAGTACTATTATTATTATATTTCTTGATTCCACTTGATTTTAGATTTACTATTTTTGGATAAAGACACGAATATATTAATAATTAATGCAAGAAGTTTAAGACGATAAAATCAACGCCATTGAAAAGCTTGTTATTTCGTCATTCCCACGTTTTATTCCTGCACAAGACGGTGCTGGGGAGCTGATCTTCGTATTGCATAGATAAATATGCAACAAATGTTAATTTAATTTAAATACTGGTTCTACAGAAAGAGAGATAGGTTTTAATAGAACAAAAAATTGTACTCTTGACCATCTGTAACCCCTTGAGAAATTGAAATATTTGCATGGTTAATGAAGATTTTGTTGTTTATGACCATTTTCAGTTATTTTTAGCTCGCGGAAATGTGTTAATGTTAAGTAAAGTACGTCTGTTACCTTATATTAGCCTGAAACTTTACCGTGAAGCAGAACAGTCCGAGCCAAGTGAATATAGCACACAAAAACAGCATTCCACTACAGCAGCTATAATTTTAGGTTGTTAGGTTAGGATTGCAAGGTTTGGTACTGATAGTTATTTTCGAGGTGTTCTATCGCTATTTTAATGTGTATACAAACAGTTTTTACTAACAAAAACGGCAAAAGTATTCCAAAATTGCAGGTTTTGGCTTACGTGGACCACACTTTGGGATCAAAATATCTCCGTTATTTGTGCCTTCCTAACGCTGAAACCACTTCTATATTACGTAAAACATTGAAATCTGTCGATTATATAAAATCGACGTGATTCTCGATGGTGTACAGTAGGTCAGCGGCTCGGTTCCCTTGACCCTCTGTAACCCCTGGAGAAAAGTGAAATATTTTGCATGGTATATGAAGATTTTGTTGTTCATGAACGTTTTCAGTTGATTTTAGCTCTCGGAAATGTGTTCTTGTGAAGTAAAGTACGTCTCTTACCTTAGCGTGTTACTTTACCGTGTTAGTAGAACAGCCCGAAGGTTTTGCGCAAGTGAATATAACGACTTTCCACAACATCAGCTATAATTTTACGTAGTTAGGTTAGGTTTAGTACTGATAGTTATTTTCGACGTATTCTTTCGCTATTTTAGTGTGCATACAAACAGTTTTTACTAA
Organism: Lepisma saccharinum; assembly: GCF_977018435.1. Taxonomy (NCBI): domain Eukaryota; kingdom Metazoa; phylum Arthropoda; class Insecta; order Zygentoma; family Lepismatidae; genus Lepisma; species Lepisma saccharinum. The sequence goes on from NC_139246.1 coordinate 48,382,596, forward strand.
CAAAAAGTGGCGAATATACTCTAAAATTGTAGGTTTTAACTTACGTGGGCCATTCTTTGGGATCAAATATCTTCGTTATTTGTGCTTTCCTAAAGTTGGAACCACTTTTACATTACGTAAAACATTGAAATCTGTCGATTAAAAGAAAATTCGACGTAATTCTCGAGGTGGTACAGTGGCTAAGCGGCCCCAATTTTTCCAAAGGGCCTTTTACACCCTTTGTTGTAAAGTTTTAAGTAAGAATTTTAGATAAGGGGATATTTCCCGGTATACATTGAAGAGAGCAAGATGGCCTAAAGTGCCGATGCATCCAAACAATTTTAATTCAATCAATCAATTTAAAGTACAATTAATCACAACATAATAAACTATAATCTGATGCGAAACACACTGTATATTCATATGCAAACCGACTCATGTATCGTGTATCGTACAAGGCCCTCTCTGAAAGGAGGTGACTTATACCGAAAAACTTTTAGCCTTGAAGTAAAATAAATGAAAATTACATTAGCAATTAATTACCTTTTCCACAGTGCTTCGGTAGTTAAAACCACCAAAGGTCGCCGATTAACCTTTCTGTGATTAAAGTAGACTTAAAACTAAATTAAAAGCTAACTCTGTGGAACAATACCCCTTTGTGAGCCAAGTCATGTTATGCGACTTTTCGTTGTTTGGGGCTTGTTTGGCACATCGAATCCCATCGCTGCTGTTTTCTGGCTTACGAGGCCGGAGTCCTCTACTTCTCCTTTTCAAGTAGCTCTCCCTAAATGTCCACACGATGCTGGGTTAACAATGATTTTTTACCTCACCGTGAGTCGAGCCCGAGACTACTCGAACCAAAGGCGAGAGTCCTTACCACTTGGCTACACGAGAGCGTACTTGCAATAAACTTCAAAAATATGTAGTGATATATATATTTCTCTACTTTGCAAAATATTTTAAATTTAATATTGATATAAATATGAAAAACAATTTAATTTTGTTAATAAAATGTGAGGTTAATTGACATCGTCGAAAACACAATCTACTTTTTTTTTATCTCCTCGTGCCAGTCACGTAGAGTGTATAGGGCCTATTATGATAGTGTAGTCGTCCACCTAAGCCTAAACCTAACCTAAGTTTCCTAAGTGGAACCTAAAGTTCTTTATCAACATATTATCTCAATTTGTTTATACAGTATCTGACTCCAGAACTGAAGCAGAAATATTAAAACAGAAAGTATTGGTCAGAAACGATGCAGGTTAATCCTTCTTAAACAGCAAGAAGTTTTAAGAGGGGTGGACTATCGAGGATTGATCGATTTTAGATTAACGCCTCATCAATGATTGCTCTGTCACACTGATGTATTTAAAATGTACAGTATTATCCAACTAACCAGGGTAGGTCAGATCTAATCATGATACATTACATAAGATAAAAATACGAGAGTTGACAGATAATAATCCGGACAGATTTTATTTGTCCACAATGAAGGCATGTATTTCAATGGTTGGCATTTCATTTTTCAACATAGTCCCCTAACACTTCCACACATTTCTTCCAACGGTCCACGCGTTTTCGTATTACCTCAGTAAAGAAATCTTTGGACTGGGTCCTGAACCACTCGAGAACTGCACTCTGAACCTCATCATCGTCACTAGGGCTAGAATTTTAATGCAAATGCATCTTTTTTTTTTTTGGTAAGGCGGAAACATTGCATAAGTAGATAGAAATGTGTTTTACACGTAAATGAATTAATTGGGATGCCTTTGTTATGACATGTTTTTGAATTTTTAAGCCTTTTTGGAGTAAAGGTAATTTTTTTAAACCATTTAAGTCATTTTTCGGCCTTTTAAAAGTAATTTTATGCATTTTTCTACACTTTGGTGAAAGAAGGGGCATTTTATATGCAAATGTAACCCTTTGAAGGTTTGCCTTCAGCGCAGTTCTGAATAACTGTTTGAAGAAACAAAGGAATTCTGTGCAGCATTGTTGACACAAGCTGTTGTGTTACAATTCAGTTCAAACAATGTGATTTACCCCTCGATCAGTAAATATATTATCACCAGACGGATTATTGTTAAAAAAACAAGGGGTACAAAGTTTTGTTCCCCTGTATCTGACATTTTGTCAGCGAAGCAATTTGCACTCTATGGAATTGAAAGTGACTTAACAGCAAATTCTATTGTTCATTTCAAGTACGGTCCTCTTGTGTCGGTGAAAGTCGGGAGAAATATTTCGGTGTACAAGGCTCTCTTGTCCGAAAACCGACAATCATTCACTTTTGAAAATTTTCAAATGATTTTCGTTGTGTACTGCAACTCGGTACTTAAAGTGTAAAAGATGACAAAAGGTGAACTCTGTTACTTGTACTACCATACGCAATTAACATGTGATAGATACTGTAATAATTTGTAATTTGAATTTCTCTTGGTACTTTATAAATTTGTTTTACAAATCTTTCAGAAATGTTAGGTCATTCTTCTACGTTTATGGGGAATTTTCTTGCATGTATCAGGTCATAAATGCATTTTTTAAAGGTCATTTATTGGCAATTTTAAGGCCATCAAAATCCTAGCCCTGATCATCATCAACCTCACAATATTGTCCTCCCAATGCTTCTTCAGGGGGCCAAACACATGAAAGTCACTAGGTGCGAGATAGGCAGGATGAAGAAGTAACTATGTCCCAGCCCAGTTTTGTTATGCAGGAGATGGTCAGATTGGCGGTGTGTGGCCGTGCATTGTCATATTGCAGAATGACTCCTTTGGTGGACAGTCCAGATCTCTTCTTGTGAATAGCATGGCGAACACTGCCACAGAGCAAGTCAGAGTAGTGTGCAGCATTAACAGTTTGTCCCTTGTGTAGGAAATCAACATGGACGACGCCAAGGTAGTCCCAGAAAACAGATGCCATGACCTTTCCCGCGAACGGCTGTGTTCTGAACTTTTTGGGTGGAGGAATCTAACATCTTCACGGCCTTCCCGAAAGAGTTTACATCATTCAAACACTGATGAACGTGCCATTGTGTCATCTTTAAAGATCGCCACGAGTCGTCGATAAATGTCTGAGGTAGTTGCACCCTCTTTCACAAGAAATTGCATGATTATATGCTGTTCCACTGACACTGAGATGTCCTTCTCCGCCATCTTGCAAATTTTGGCGGGAAATTGAGGCTGACGGTTACAACTTTCTCCACTGAATGGCGACACCATACATACCACTATATGACAGTATCAGTTGTCTGGCTGCAATCACGGCCCTGATATAAAATCTGTCCGGATTATTATTTGTCAACCCTCGTAGTATTGCACTGAATTACGTATAAACTCTTGATTTTCTATCAGTTGCAATGCTAATATATCCATTGTAGTCTATACGGGGTGCAAGAGGAAGGGGGCGGAAATTACACGTACTTTGTTCTATCCAATGGCATTGCAGTGTATTTACAAGTTAGTTAAGTAATACATTCGGCGTTAATAATAATTTTACGTATATTTTTATTTAGCATCGCTTTCTTCCACTTGTTGCTGATCGCGATGATGAGGATGAGTGATGATTAGAGGAACTTGATGAAAGGACACGCATGCCCAGATCTGGACTCGAACCCAGAAACGTCGGTGGCGAGATGAAAAGGCCACCACTTAACCGAGTTAAACATAAAAATACACACATTTATCATAAGGCTGTTAGGCTGTGAAATCATCCGCAAAGAGGGAACCGTAAACTTCGTCCAAACTTTCAGCAGACTCATACACCACTTCATTCAGAATATTCGTTAGATCTTCCCCTGCCAAGCTGATTGATAGAGAAAACAGCAACGTAACATAAGAGAAATATAAATGTATCCCCACATGTCCTCGCGAAATTGTGCTTTGCTGAAATTCTTGTTTTCATGTGCAGGCAAATTCAATTATAAACACACGTACAAAATAGATATTTCTACCGATATAAAGCAGCTCGTTTTGAGCAGAAAAGGGCATCTAGGAGGTGTTATTGTACACAAAAATAGCAAAAAATAAAAAGAATGATTAGTGAAAACATTAAAGTTGAAGAACAGACGTTTTCGTTCTCCATAAGGAATACATGCGAGCGGCAACACATGTCTTAATGAATATTTTAATAAACTCTGCATAGTTTAAAATTGACTTCAAAATCCACTCACAACTGCAGCCCGACGAGAAGTGTATAATCTAGAACTCGGCAATTTTTTCCTAAGAATCGCGTGTATTTTAATAGAATTGAAATAGGTTTGCACCCCATGCGAACTGTACTTCGTCATCGCAAGAATAAATATACCTAGGTTAATACCCTAGTAATAGATTATCTGAAGCGAAAATGAAAAATTCATTACCAAAAAAAAAAAACGAAATAGCAACGGCGTTATTCTGAAGCTGTGAATTTCTGGGTGTTCTGGTGCAGTCTAAATATCTGCAAACGGCTCTATCCTGGGATAGAGACCAGATATTTTCGCTGCTGACTGAGCAGTTTGAACACGATTGGGTAGATACTTGATGAGAGGAAGTAGCGGGCTCTGGGCTAGAGAGCTAGAAAACAGTTGGTTGTATTCGAAGCGCTTACCACGTGTTATCCCAATCATAGCCTTCTAGCAGACTTTGATAACAAAGGACTGTCGCGTCAGAGTTTAATATAATACATACTCTGTATAATATATTTCCACTCCCGCGGTTCTCATTGTTCATATTCGTTGTCTAATTGGCACAGTGTTGTGTAGTTAGTTCTTGTAAAAATAATAATAAAATAAAATAGAGGGAGAAATGCAAATAATGTCTTGTGGTGGATAATATATCAATTATGTACTTGTAACTTTGCAGTGGAGTGGCGTGGCTTTTTCAAAAGTGTTACCGGCTATCAGTACGACAATTATGCCTGCTAGACGTTATCACCCCCCCCCCCCCCCACCCCGGTGATTTAGCCACAAACACTCCTAGAAGGAACTACCACTCATGAGACAGTTACCACGAAAATACAATGAATAGTGGTAGACACTTGTCAATTCTTCATCTGTCTCTGTTTTTTTGGAAAGAGGTGTGAAGGGGAAGAAGAAGATACACATTTTTCTCGGGTCAGTTTGATGTTTGTGTGGTGAGCACTGAGCACACGACAGACCTCCGCTCCTTTGTGAAAGGGAAGCCCAGCTGTATGTACTATTGTTGTTGCCAACTTCGTATTTTGGAGAAAGGTTTATCCAAATCAAACCAAGGAACTATATATTTCGTCTATTACCTAACTGGTCTCAGTTGTAGTTCAATCCCCTTGGCTTTGCAGTCTACCTCTAGTTGCTTCACAGAAATGGTATTCCTATCTTTTCTGCCAATCCGATATGACAACACTGGCTGATCCGGTAGGTCTGAACGGCAACAGGGCCCCTTAACAGGCATAATAATAACCCCATAACACACTATGGCCCAAAGTCCTTCCCCGTTCTTTCCTTGCATTGGCGCCCTGTTCTCCCTTGTTGACTCTTCAGAGTAGCGGAACGGCCTCCGTCTTCGCTTCTGTCGGCTGCAGAAAAAATGTCCAAGGCAATATCTACTCGACGGCAACGGTGTTCATTAACGTATTTAACAATGTTGTCAATTTATTGAAACTACTTTCTAATTCTTTACATTTTGCTGTTACCTGCGGTAACACCGGCTACATGCACGCCACGCCTCTGTAACTTTGTTATTTAAGGTGTTATTTCTAACATTTTTGGCTAATCACGCCCATGAGAGATGAGATGATGAAATTCATGAAGAAACACTCGCAAAGAACATTCGAGACTTGTACCAGGAAAACTTACGTGACGAGATATAAAGGCCACCTCTTACTGTATGTAAGCGTATAACAGTTTCGTCACTATACGCAACATTCGCGATCGGTTTTTGAATGTATTTTCCCTGTAATCGTCGCCCGAGCACGCTGATTGCCATCGGACAGCCATATCGCTACAGATGGTCGGGTCCCAGCTTCGAGTGCTTGTGTAGTCATGAGTGTCTGTCTCTTCATCAATTGTATTAAATTTTCATTCATCCTCACCATTGCGATTAGCCTAAAGACGACAAAAAGATAAAAATGCATATTGCCGTAAAAGCATATGAGAAGATGTGGACGTAGAGCCCCACACATTCAGTCTCAGCCATTTGGGGATATGATGTGATCAACAGCATGCTCCTACCGCCAAAAACCAAATTATTATTGGCTGGTCGCTCCACGCTGAAAAAAAAACCACTTGGATGGACACACGCCGGGAATCGAACCCGGTTCTCCCTTTTGGCTGTCAGATTCTCTCTCTGAGGAGGCAGAAAAGCCACGTAGCATAGGGAAAATACAAAAGTAAGAAATGTATCATCCGCGTATAGGACACTATTTTTACGTTGAGAAAGAAAATCACATCTATACATGACATCAAACGTACGCACTCTTCGCAACTTTCTGACAATCCCGTTGCACTTAATGTTGTTCTTACCTTGGTTAATACGGCGATAGGATCAGTCATTAAAAATGATTTATACACCAAGATCATTCAGGTTCACCTTCACATGCTACAATGCACTAGTGGGAAAATTACACTGCTGCGAAACAAAAATTAACCTTAGGAATGTCGATACGGCGAATGTTGCACACTGACCTTGTTAGCAAACTAACGAAGCAACACTAGTGTAAGGGCTGAGGAACCGACCAGCCGATGGGGAGGACAGTTATTCGTGGTCCCAACGTGCTTGGACTTCTGCCAAAGCGGCAAGGTTCTTGAATGCTAAACATGACGGAACAGTTATGAACGGAGCTCCAGTTCATTGTCTTCTCTATTAATGCGTCGTAGGCCTGGAAAGGGGGCCAACAACATAGCCCCTCCTTGGAAAGTTTTGAAACTTTCACTTCAGAAATGGAATTTCAAAATAATGCCTCGGGTGGTTTTGTGCAAGGGTTTTTCTTTCATCATGTCTGCTGCTGTTTTGACGACAACTTCTTACCCTTATGAGAAAGCCGAAAATAATTGCTTGTTTCACAACTATGGAACTTCGTGCCCTAGCTGGGATTGGAAACCAGGATACATTGATTGCCAATCTGAGATACCTATTGTACAAGTAAGAGCATTCTGATGATTGTTCAACAATACATGTGGTTCAGTAGCTATGGCGGAAGGAAGCAGGGAGACCTTACGCTCTTGGTCCCTACAGTCAACAGGAAACGAGAAAGGCAAGATAAATAACTGCTCTTTTAGCCAAATTACCCATTTTAGTGTGATAATAGTCATATCTAGTTCGCTGCATTTTTTGACACTAGGTGTAGTGCAGGTGTATCCCGGTGTCAGGCTGCTGCAAGGAAATGACGTTCAACCAAGTAGACGAATAGATGTGTTCAATCCTGTCTGCTGCGTTAAACGTTCATTTGATTAGTTAGCACGCACCACGTGATCATACACCACACGCTACACTGCTCCAGAACGTAGTGTAAACGATGCAGACACCAAATACACTGCTTGGCACCAAATCAATGAAGTAGACGAGTGGGTGTTGCACCGTGTAACCAACAAGACGCGCTGCAGAGAGAGTCAAAAAGTGCAGCTAACTAGACGAGGCTAGTGATATTAAATGTGACTGCCTCTCCGGGAAATAATCGTATCTCCCCGCTCATTTCTTTCTAGCTCTAGCACCAATAAATGTGGACAAGAGTAAATAAACAGGAATGACCCAAAATTCGAACAAAATATTTACGAATAACATCTCTTTAGCTGGCTTCTGTAAGAGAGTCGCTAAGTGGGCTATACAGTGGCAGTGTTCGTAGATTCGATTTTTGTTTGTAGATTGTGTTGATATGAATCTCTTTATCATCAGTTCATTATTCATCCTCATTGTTGCGATTAAGGTAGTGAGGGAGACAAAGGGGGAGGGGGAAGGAAAAGAAGCTAGCGACAGGATCCGAATCATCCAAGTTATATTTGATCATATTCCGCTTTGTCCTGTAAATACAGGTAATGCTTGGCTTTTAAATATACTTTCTAAGATTTTCAAGATAGTAGGCGGGTGAGTAGTAGCAAACCTAACATGAGAAATGATAGAACACCATAAGTGAAGGAGAATGGAGTATGAATTTATTTTAGAACAGAGTCTTGGACAACTGCAGATGAGCCACATCATCCTTGTGGCCCTACGCACGATGTAACTACGTCACACTGTCTTATCGTTTGTTCTTTACTCTAAAAATATATAAATATATTGGAAAATAGTAACAAAAGTAAAAATTTAGGATTACAATGCACGATAGAGAAAATCTGATATCAAATAAGTTGAATCAAACCCTTTATAATGCGTGTATTACTACGTTGCATATTTATAGCAATAGATCAACCACAGATATGGTGAAGTATTATATTAATTTGATTGATTGAGAGTAGTACAGTGTCCCGGGTTCACAAACCGAAAATGAGGCTCGGTGAGGCTCGCCTTAATGGATTTCTCTCGTAAGGCATGAGCCTCATTTTCTCGCAGTGTTGCCAGCTCACCCCAAGAATATTCCACCATGTGATATTTTACAAGCGAAGCTAACCTACGAATGGGAGTTGGCAACACTGGCAACATCAATTGCGGTTCAGTGTTGCCAACTCACCTCAAGAATATTTCACTATGTGATATTTTACAGGCGAAGCTAATTTATAGTAGTAGGTGGAAGGGGCGATCCTGGGGCAGTCTTTTGACCTACTTTTTATTTTACAGTGTTGCCAACTCACCTCAAGAATATTTCACCATGTGATATTTTACAGGCGAAGCTAACCTACGAATGGGAGTTGGCAACACTGGCAACATCAATTGGCGATCAGTGTTGCCAGCTCACCTCAAGAATATTTCACCATGTGATATTTTACAAGCGAAGCTAACCTACGAATGGGAGTTGGCAACACTGACTAGTGGAGGTAGCCGGGTTCACCAGCATTAATTGGCGATCAGTGTTGCTAACTCACCCCAAGAATATTTCACCATGTGATATTTTACAAGCGAAGCTAACCTACGAATAAGAGTTAGCAACACTGATTAGTGTAATCAGCTCAGTTGAGCGCCATCAATTGGCGATCAGTGTTGCCAACTCACCCCAAGAATATTTCACCATATGATATTTTACAGGCGACCTACAAATGGGAATTGGCAACACTGACTAGTGGAGGTGCACGGGTTAAGTGCCATCAATTGATGTTGCCAGTGTTGCCAACTCACCTCAAGAATATTTCACCATGTGATATTTTACAGGCGAAGCTAACCTACAAATAGAAGTTGACAACACTGGTAACATCAATTGCGATTCAATGTTGCCAACTCACCTGAAGAATATTTCACCATGTGATATTTTACAGGCGAAGCTAACCTACAAATAGAAGTTGACAACACTGGTAACATCAATTGCGGTTCAATGTTGCCAACTTACCTGAAGAATATTTCATCATGTGATATTTTACAGGCGAAGCTAACCTACAAATGGGAGTTGGCAACACTGACTAATAGAAGTGGCCAGGGTTGCGTCCGAATCAGCAGCAGATGTCACCTAGAGCGCTGTTCCATCCGGGACTCAGCCAATCTCTGTTGTCCGAATTTGCGGTAGACGTGGAGTCGGAGGGAAGAGCAGAGAGGCGCGACAGATGCACGCTTGAACTCGCTGTGACGCTGCGCTTGGCAGCCATATTCTAATTTTCACTTTGTACAGACAACATTTACTGATTAGAGGATGTAAAACTCTATATTTTAATATTTTTTCGATAATACTGAATGCAGAAAACGTAAATGATGAAATAGCGTGTTATATTTTTAATGTGAGTAGTTAGGTGGAAATCATTGTCATGTTTGTTTGCGCCCCAGAGCGCGGTGGGTGAAGTTCGGGCTGACACCTGGCGGGAAAAGTGACAGCCGTACTACAAGGGGACATGCAGATTCGGACGACTTGGACGCGACTTCGAGTGCACGCGAGAGCAACGGGGAAGAATGGGATGGAGCGCTTGCCAATCCGGACACGGCTTTTGTAAACCTCTCTCGGGAACGATGTGCCACACACGCGCGCGCGCGCCTATCGGCAGATTACGTTTCGCGTATTTATTCGTTGCGCTGACACAGCGTGATGAGTAAATAATGCATTTTCTTATTTTTGAAGTACGAATGCACTTTATCGTAATCTTCCAAGTCCCGGGGACACTAATGTTTGTATATCGTGACTTTTGTAAACCTCTCTCGGGAACGATGTGCCACATACACGTGCGCGTGCTGGCGCCTTTTTTTATTTCTGTATTATGGCGCAAACACATCTAGAAAAACTACAATTTTGTCCCCTCTCCTCTCTGCGTGTGCTATCAATGTTGACACAATAACGCAAATTCAACAATACGTAGGCTTTGGGACGACGGAAGTTACACAACGGCAAGCCTCGTCAGTACACCTACCCCCAACATCCGGAGTGTGCAAGTACATAATAGCGGGCTGCTTGGGCGTATACAATTTGTTTTGTTTATATTTTGTTTCAGAGCGGGCGAGATGCCCGAAGATTATTAGATATCTGGAGCATGCAGGCACACAACAGCGAGCTGGGATGGAAGATCGTCAGCACATCCGGAGCGTGCAGGTACATAATAGCGAGGTGCTTGGGCGTTAGCGTGGCTTCGCCGGATGCAATACACACGATGCTTAGGTTACAACAGGTTGTTAACATTAGCTTTGGGGGAAGAATGTTTTAGAGAAGATTGTCTCAGAACATTTTCATAGTTTTACACCTCTATTAGATTGGTAGAAAAATATATTAGTGGGCAATAAAATCTGAAGAAGATTTGTGTCTAGCAAAAATAAGCTAAATAGAATTACACATGCATACAATATTTTTTTTTTTCTATCTACAATCATATTTTTCTTATATATTTTTTTAATTTTTTTATAGGGTTGATTAAAGCACATATTTGAGGAAGACAACACTACCCATATATAAATAAACCCCTCAAACTAACACCAATTAGAATTAGCTCATAAGGCATTTTTTTTTGTTTTGTAAACACTCTACCACCAACAGATCACATATAAATAAACATACCCCGAAAAAAAATGCGCTCCATGAAAAGTTGCCCTGTGTGTAAAAGAACTATATCAAGCAAAAATTTTGCAAGACATTGTCGCACCTGCGTGCCAGGCAAGCATTTGGCTGCCACCGAACTGTGTTCCGGATGCAATAAACACATTACAATTGCGTATGCCAAGAAGCATAAGCTTATTTGTCTAAGCGAAAATACATCTGGGGCCCAGCCTTCGACCTCCACCAAGAGGAAGGCAGAAGCAGCCTCCATCAATGCACCACTCGCCAAACGCATCAAGCCTGCGATAAAAGCAGACCGGTCTGCTTTCGGAGGAATATTAGGAGATTACGTCCGATTGTCGGATGACTCTTGCGATGTTCGTAGCTTTTTAGAGGAGAAGCGAGCAGAGATAGTTTCTATTCTTAGTAATGCACTGGCTACGCACTCCTCCACTAAATTCTACGCATCGCTACGTTGCCAGTACAAGAAGCCGTCTGATGAAATTTACAGCTTCTGCCACAACACCAAGGCGAAGACGCTGCATCTGGCGGATGTCGACAACCTCGAGGTTATTTACAACAAGTTTGTCGAGGAGCTGGTGGCAAAGCAAGAAGAACATCAAGCCAAGGGCTCGGGGGGTTCGCTGTGTGGTGAGCCTCACGAACTGCGCGTCAAACTTTGCAAGTTTGTGCCTCTCTCCGCCTCCAGCTACGTCCCCTTACCAAAAGCAATTGAGGCAAAGAAGGCCGTCCTGAACATTCAGAACAGTGACGCCAAGTGCTTTCTCTGGTCGCTGCTTGCAGCATTACACCCTGTTCACTGGAAAAACCAACCACGCCGAGTTAACCACTACCTACCCTACGAGCCAGAGCTGGAAGATGCGATGGCTGGGATCGACTACCCGGTGGCGCTTTCGGACATTCGCAAGTTCGAGACCCGTACACACAACCCTCGGTTGGCCATCAACGTTTATGGCCTCACCGACAAAGATGTGGTGTACCCCATCCGGGTGAGCGACGTAGACGACGACGGTGCGCAGGAAATTCACCTTCTGCTCATCAAGGATGAAACTCGCCACCATTACACCCTCATCCGTTCCCTCTCTCGGCTTGTTTCGAGCCAGCTGAGCAAAGACAAAACCCACATAGAAGTTTGCCCCAGGTGCTTGTCTATATTTCGTAATCGAGAATGGCAGGATTACCAGCGCATCAGAGGTTGCAACATCGCTGCCGAGAAGCTCGCTAGCCACAAATTTTATTGTAATGCCAACAAGCCTGAGGTGATAGTCTTACCCAAACCTGGCGTCGTGGAGCGTTTCCACATGCACGGTGCCATGGTGGAGCACCCCGCTATCATCATCGCGGATTTCGAGGCCTTCCTCAAACCCCTGTCCACTTGCGATCCCGATCCCGAAGTTTCCTCCACCACCCCTTACCAACTCCACGAGGCATCCAGTTTCGCATACATTGTGGTGCGACGAGATCAACACATCGCCCCCGAGCCCTACGTGTACCGTAGTCCCGACGCAGCCAAACACTTCCTCGAGAGGATGGTTGTCGAGGCCATCGAGATAGGGAAGGTGCTGTTAACCCCCAAGTCTATGCTCCCACTGTCCCCCGACGATCAACGTAGACACGACGAGGCCATCACTTGCCCTGTCTGCGACGAGGAGTACATCGCCAACAACCGTAAAGTCCGACACCACGATCACTTTAACGGTAGGTACGTTGGTCCTTGGTGCAATGATTGCAACCGTATGGCCCGGGACCCACGCTTCATCCCTGTGTTTTTTCACAACGGCTCGGGGTACGATTTTCACCACCTGATCAAGCATCTTGGGTACGACGACATGCGAATTAACGTTCTCGCCCAGAACGAGGAGCGTTACATCAGTGTGAGCAAACTAGTGTCGATCCCGGGAGCAGACTCTACCGTCGAGCTTCGCTTCCTCGACTCCCTGAGGTTTCTCCCGGCCAGCCTCGATGCTCTTGCAGGGAAGCTGAGCAACGAACAAATGCTTATTACCTCTGCGAATTTTCCGAACTTGGACGCCGGTCTCTTCAGGCGTAAGGGGGTCTACCCCTACGAATACGTCACCGACTCTACCAAGTTTGCGGAGACGTCGCTACCTCCCCAGGCGAAGTTCTACAGTCAGCTACGAGGCTCGAACATTACCAACGAAGAATATCATCATGCCCAGTCCATGTGGCGCGAGCTAGGTTGTCGAACTCTCGGAGACTACCACGACGCCTACCTCAGACTTGATGTGACGCTCCTCGCCGATGTGTTCCAGGCATTTCGTGCAACTGCGAAGACCATCTACAAGCTGGACCCCGCCTACTTCTATAGTCTCCCCGGACTGGCGTGGTCAGCCATGTTTCTGGTGACAAAAATCAAGCTGGAGCTTCTTTCGGACGTAGACATGGTGCTGTTTGTGGAACGCGCCGTGCGGGGTGGAATGGTCCAGGTGTCGCAACGCCACGCGCGCGCCAACAACCATCACATGGCTACTGGCTACGACTCCACCCAACCGTCGAGCTACATCATGCACACGGACGTGAATAACTTGTACGGGCACTCCATGATGCAGCCACTCCCCTTTAGAGGGTTCGAGTGGGCCGATCCTTCCAAATTCGACATCGAAAGCTTTGACGATTCGGAACATGGGTTCTTCGCCGAGGTGGACCTTGAGTTCTCCGAGAAGCTGCAGGATTTGTTCTGCGATCTCCCCCCTGCACCCGAGTTTAAGTGTCCACCCGTTTCCAACCAGAAGAAGCTCGTCATGGATTTCAAACCCAAGAAGAATTACATCCTGCACTACCAGAATCTCCGGTGGTTGATGCAGCGAGGGGTCACAGTCCACGCAGTTCACCACATCCTCAAGTTCGAGCATTCTCCGTGGTTGCGCCCATATATCGAAGTCAACACCAAACATCGCACCGCAGCCATGTCCGAGTTTGATAAGGATTTTTTCAAACTCATGAATAATGCGGTGTTTGGCAAAACCATGGAGAATGTGCGGAATCGCGTGGACATAAAATTGGTGACGGGGAAAGAGCGATGTCGTCAGCTTGTCGCAAGTCCATTGTTCAAGTCTCGAACAATCTATAACGAGCAGCTGGCTCTGATTCACATGAAGCAAGGTGAGGTGAGGCTCACCAAGCCCATCTACGTTGGAGCCACTGTTCTGGATCTGAGCAAGCTCCACATGTTCGAGACGTACTACGATATATTACGTCCACACTACGGCCACAACATCTCGCTTCTCTACACGGACACGGACAGCTTGGTGTACCACGTTCGCACAGCCGACGCATACGGGGATATAGCTACAGTTCCATCTTTGGTTAACCTCTTCGACACCTCGGGCTATCCCCAGCCGAACCAGTACGGCATCCTGGCCCACAACAAAAAAGAGCCTGGCAAACTCAAAGATGAGAAGGACGGAGACGTGATTCTCGAGTTTGCAGGTCTTCGCGCCAAGGCCTATACCATCAAAGCCGAGGGCAGCGTTACCAAAAAGGCCAAGGGTGTCGGCAGACAGGTGGTTCGGGAGCATCTCACATTCGAGGACTTCGTGGATTGCCTCAAAACCAGGTCGTCGGTTCTAAGAGCAGAACAGCGCATCCAGAGCGTTGACCATGTGTTGACCACCAACAAGGTGAGGAAGATTGCCCTGGATCCCAACGACGACAAGAGGTGCGTCCTCGAGTGTGGAATCCACACATTGCCTTGGGGGCACTATCGCTTAGCAGAAAGCAAAACCTGCAACATGTGCACATCTTCAACAGAAGATTCATAAAACAAAACAAAAAAAAACAAAAAAAATCATTTTGTTAGTCATTACAAAAAAAAAAAAAACACTGACTGTTATTACAAAAAAACTTTGACCGTATTTTAAATAACCAGCATAATATGAATCTCTTTGGTTTCCGAAAACAAACCAACATGGAGACTGTACACCGCGCGACGACAGATCATGAATTTCTACCTTCCATGTTAACTAAACTCAACGGTCTACTGATTGTTCACCTTAACAGCATTTGGACGAAATTGGATGACGATGTGGGCAAGATGTTTTACGTCTTCAACAACAATTTACATTTTTACAAAATTCCGATCGATGGAAAACTTCAAATCACCGTGAATCCGGAAAACGTAGGTGAAATCAAAATATCTACCGGCAAGAACATTTTTCGAATCAAGCACGACAAGATGCTTTCTAACATTACGTACGATGTTTCTGCAGGAGATTGTTTATACGTGGAACTCCTAGGAGATTACGACAAACTCATTCCTCTCTTCGTAGAATTACGAATCGTCTATCCTATTATAAATAACCGTTAACCAAAATGCCTAACGATATTTTCGGCCACACCAAACGTGTAGACCATGCAGAAGAGATTCTCATGTTGGACGTCAGAATTAAAAAGTTGAGGAGCGATTTGATCGCTTTGCAGGAGACCTTAAACAAAAGTTTAGAGTCGGAGATTGCTACGCTCCAAACGCAATGTCTGGACCCCATTCTGAAAATCGATTCCGAACTGAAAACGCTCATAAAAAATTATGTTGACGTACCTTCTTACGACAACGTTCAAAATATACAGTTGAGCGTGGATAAGCTTCAAAATGATTTGGCCAAATTACAACAATTTCAATCGAAAAATGAAGATTTGGAAAAATTGAAACTCGAAATCGAAGAACGAACTTCGGCAATCGAAAAGAATTTCTCTGAACTTCAAACCGTCGTGAAGGATATTGATGTAGAACGCTTGCATGTTGTTGTTTCCAAATTACAAGAAGAATTCGCCGGCACGTTGGAAGAAATTAAATCCAAGTTACAGACTTTGGAAGATACCATGACGAACCTACCATCGTCAGACGAACTGCAGGTCATCAGCAAAAGCGTCGCGAACATAAAAATTCAATTGGAGGCTTATCAAGATTTCGAACACATTCAAACCACCATCGCTACGCTTCAGGCGTCTCTGGAGTTGATCAACGAAGAAATTAAAAATATTCACGCTGAAGCCAGTGCGTTGACGAGCATACAAGACACGTTGAGTACGGTTCAGCAGAAGATCGAATATTTAGAAAATTTGAACGTCGAATCGAACCTTGCTCATTTTCATCACGTACTGGACAACATACAGGGTGACTTGGAATCGTTACGGACGAGCGTACCTTCGAGCGAAGATTTGGAAAAATTGAAAACGGCGGTGACGGCACTATCCGATTCGAGCGACATCAAAAGTTCATTGAGCGATCTCGAGAGTAGGGTGGCCAATCTCCCCACCTCAAAAGAATTACACGCTTTGAAAAGAAGCATATCACGTATGCTGAAACGACTGGAAACGGAAACAGCGAACGTGGAACAGATTCGAGACGAACTTGCTTCGCTGGTGTCGACGCTGCCCACTTCGCAGAGCGTCGCCGACCTTCACACACAGTTTACCGAGATGCGAAACATCGTGAACGATCTTACCGAGAAGAGCTCGAAATTGAATCAAGTCGAGAACCTTCAGAGTATCGTCGTCAACATCAGAGATCAAGTTGGAGTGCTGGAATCCACGCAGGAATCGACGCTGGCCTCTTTCGGTGCCAAATTACAAGAACTCAACGAAAACTACAAGCAGTTGAACGTGGAAGTGAAAATCAAACCGTCATTTTCTACAGTAACGGATAGCATCGTCGAGCATTTGTTGCCCGTACAAAATACACTGGGACAGCTTCACAGCAACCTCGTTAGCGTCGATACTAAATTCGCTAAACTGCATTCTCTGCAAGCCATCGAAATCAACAGCGTACCCAATCAACAGAGAATCTCCACGTTCGTCGAAGGTAACAAACTGTACATGTTACATCCTTATCATCCGTACTACAAGTTTCTCCTCGATGGCACGATTCAGATAAACGAATTTTCGTACTGGTCTCACGGCAGAAAAGCTAGCGTTCCCACCATGACCTTGATATCGAATCGTGGTGTCCAGAAAGCAGGAAACATTCCTCTGGCACGTTGGAACGAAACGCGCAACATATATGAAATACACGAAGACGAAGATCTCACCGTTTTTGACGTGAGTGCCGGCGATAAGCTGATCATTCAAAACACGAGCGAAGTACCACCCTCTTTGAATCCCATCACGCTGGTGCTTCTCTTCAAACGTAATCTCTAAAAAATGTCTAGGCAAGCCATCGTCGAAGAATTGCATAAACCTGCACGCCGCAACTACAAACGTTTAGCTGTGGTAACCAAGGGAATCGATGACCTCTGGCAAAGTGACCTCGTGGAGATGAGTAGCGGCAATCTAAAAAATGTGCATAAATTGAACAAGGGCAACAAGTACCTCCTCACCGTCATAGACACGTTTTCGAAATTCGCATGGGCTCTACCTTTGAAAGCCAAAACAGGAACGTGCGTCACGGAAGCATTCAAGACAATTTTTCGCGAAAGCGACAGACGACCACGGTTTTTGCAAACAGACAACGGTAAAGAATTTTACAATGCCGTATTCCAAAAGTTTATTCGGAAACACGACATTCGACATTATTCAACCTTCAGTCACATCAAAGCCAGCATCGTGGAAAGATTTAATCGAACCTTGAAAACACACATGTGGAAACGATTCACGCTTCGAGGAAATTACAAATGGGTCGACATACTGCCGGAACTCGTCGACACCTATAATAATACGGTACACAGAACGATAGGCATGAAGCCAGCTGACGTTACGAAATCTGACGAGCAGCGTTTAATTTCTACAGTTTACTGTCCAAAGTACACTCCCACGACTACCAAGAAATCAAAATTCAAAATTGGAGACCAGGTGAGGATCAGCAAATTCAAACGCACCTTCGAGAAGGGGTTCACAAAAAATTGGAGCACGGAACTTTTTACGGTGGTTCGAGTTTTACCCGGAAACCGACACACGTATATAATAAAAGATAGTAGCGGTGAGATTTTGAAAGGAAGATTTTACGAAGAGGAACTCTCTAAAACTAAATATCCCGACACGTACCTCATCGAGAAAGTATTGCGTAGGAAAGGCGACAAACTGTTTGTCAAATGGCTGGGACTTCCGGAAAAGAGTTGGATCGATTCAAACGAAGTGATTCTATGAGTGCGTGGAATGTCGTGAAACGTCTACCGGATTCGGAAAATCGAAAGAAGAAAAAGAACGGCGAGTTGCTTCCCGACAGCATCCGCTGTCTGATCGTAGGTCCTTCGGGGTGTGGGAAAACAACACTGCTCGTGGACAATTTTCTCCTCGCACCGAATTGGTTAGATTGGAAGAACAGGCACCTCTACGTATTTTCGAAAAGTCTCGAACAAGCGAAATACAAGCAACTGATAAAACTGTACGATGGTTTGGACATTGCAACGTTCGCATCTGAAATAAAACCGCTCGACGATTGCCGTGAAAATTCAGTCGTTGTGTTCGACGACGTCATCCTGGAAAATCAAAATGAAATTCGCAACTTTTTCACGCAAGGTCGTCACAAAGGAATAGATTGCTTCTTCCTAGCTCAAACATTTTCCAAAATTCCAAAACAGTTAGTACGCGACAACGCTAATTTCATATGTTTGTTTCGTCAAGATCACACCAACCTCAAGCACGCGTACGATGACTACGTAGGCGGAGACATGAACTACAATCAATTTTCGGAACGCTGCTGCTCCCACTGTTGGAACAGTGACGATTTCGGATTCGCGACGATCGACATGACGAGGAAACCCAACGACGGAAAATACAGAAACAAAATCAACGACTTTCTAAACGTTGCAACGTTGTGAGAAACAACGTGTATAAATAACGCTATGACGAAACGAAAAATCGAAGACGAAAATCTCAAGTTGCGAAACTACCTCGCGAAACGTTTCAAAGGTTGGAAATCCGAGAATCGCGGATTCTACGAAGAGAAGAAACGTCAAGATCAACCTGTGATCGACGCCATCAGCGATCTAGGTAAAGAAATTAAAGGCGTCACGGAACAAAATAAAAATTTGATCAACGAACTCGTACCACTTGCAGCTAAAAGTTACACCGTACCCACGCCTATTTCGAGCATTCCTTCGACGCCGTTCGAACTAAGGGACGTACCACCAGGACGTCGAGCCATAAGCAGCACGTCGTCGTCTTTGGATAAGATCGAGTTGGGACCTTTGGCACGAGACTACCTGAGGACGGGCAAGTTCGACAAGGATGAAGTGTTCGGATTGTATCCCACCATGGAAACCAATGAAGGCGGCGGTGTGGTATGGAAGATTGGAAAATCGAAAGTCACCTTCGAAGGCAACGACATTAAAGTCAATTTAGGCGATAAGAATAGCTGGAACAGGTATCCGGGTACGGTGGGACTGTGGGAACTCGTTGCCAAAAAGCAGCCGAAGGATTACACCGAAGAAGATTACCAGAGTTACAAGGAAATTCTGATCATGACGGACGCCTTGTACCAGAACAACGACGCTACGCAGAATAGGGTGAAATCGAGCAGCGGCGAAAAATACAGGAATCTCATCAAGCCGATATGGAACCAGGTGAAAACAGGCAGCGGCGTCAAACTCTACAACACCCTACCCAAAGAGTTTGTGTGGGTGGACGACGTGCGCAAGCTCATAGACCGATTGTTGGTTATTGCAGGAGAGGAGAATGCAGGCAATCGTAATTTCTACAACGAGAAGGTTGGCATCGTGGACATGATCAGCACAAAACTTTCCAACTTCATCGTGAACGACGACAAGGGCATAGGGTACCTCATTAAAATCATCAACACGCTGCCTCCGAGATTCTGGAACGTGGCCGAAGGAAAGGGACTCGTGAACGACATCATCAACAAGTTACCTTTCGAGATGCATTTACCTGGCTACCAGTACTGCGGACCGGGTACCAAACTCGAGAAAAGATTGGAGAGAGGAGACAAGGGTGTAAATCCGTTGGACGCCGCATGCAAAGATCACGACATCGCTTACAACACCACTCGCACCGATCTGGATGCACGTCACGAAGCAGACAGAAAATTAGAGCACGCAGCTTTCGAAAGATTCGTTAGCAGAGACGCTTCGCTGGGAGAAAGAGTCGCAGCACTGGGCACCACCATCGCCATGAACACGAAACAAAAACTTGGATGGGGTGTGTAGAAATAAAAAAATTTCTCGAACCGTGAAAAAAATTTCTTCGGTATATAAATAACACTACGTAAAAAAAAAAAAACTCCAATTGTGTTTGCCATTTATAAAATGAGTAAACAATCACTAGACGCCCAAGCATTAAAACAAATGCTAAATTCATCAGTCGAATATGTAAAAATTCAGGAATTGGAAGTGGACAAACCTTACACGATAACTTCCGGTTCAATTGTTTCTACCCAGTATGGTCCCAAGGCGCGTCTGTTGCTCAACGCACAATACAGTCTATTTTTACCAGATCGATACGCTAACATGTTATCTGACGAGAAGCTAGCTATTTTAATCGAGAACAAAACTCAAATCGTGTACAAGGGTACAAAGGAACTTCTTGGTAAGAAAACAAAGCACGTAATAGAATTTGTGTAACGGTTCTGCGCGGAGTATATCCTTGGAAAAAAATTACACGGAACAAAAAAATCTCAGAACATTTATATATAAATAACATACCGAAAAAAATTACACAAAACAAAAAAAATCTCAAAACATATATATAAATAACATACCGTGAAAATAACATATAGAGCATCAACATGAAGCCCAAAGGTGTCGTGTACCAGATACCTTACTCCAATCTGAAAAATCTAGGTGCCCTCGATGGTTTACTCACCAAGAAACAACGCGAGAAGAAACGTTCTTGCTTGACGAAAGGACACGGAATGAAATTACTTCTCAGCACACCTCAATTGAGACGCTTGCAGCGTTCGCGAAAACAGCAAAAAATCGGAGGTTTCATATTCAGCATCCCGGCCATCCTGGCAGCATTAGGGGCCGTTGGAAGTTTGGCTGGCGGAAGTGCCGCCATCGCAAAAACCGTCATCGACTCGAAGAAGAACAAGGCAGAATTGGAAGAACAGAAACGTCACAACCTGGCTATGGAGAAGAAGGGGAAAGGTATAACCAAAAAACAAAAAAGCAACCTCGATGCTTTGAAGAAATATAAAAAAAAGAAGAAGCCCTGTCCAACTTCGATATTGAATCTCTGATCGAACTGTTGGGAATAAAAAACTTCAGGGGTGTTTTTATGTCCGATTCTCTACCCTCTGCTGTGAAGAAAAAAGAGTATGGCGTGGTTAACCTGGACAGTTACAAAAATCCTGGTACACATTGGATATGCTACCTCAAAATTGACGATAACAATGCATTTGTTTTTGATTCGTTTGGTGGCACACCACCTGCCAGGTTGGTGAAGTATCTCAGTGTTGCCAACCTCTACTACAATGACAAACGCATCCAGGGTTTCACCGATGTTAACTGCGGCCACCTATGCCTTTCCGTTCTCGCATACATGTCTAAAATAAATAACCCGTCGGTGGAACATTTTCAGAAAGCATTGTGGAACCTGAAACACGATGGGCGTGTTCCATCTCACGAGCGAATCTTCGATCCTGAAACTCACGCTGCACGACGACATCGTCTATCCTAAATCCGTAGCTCTGCGTGCATTCTACAGCATGTACCTCATACCTAACGTCACGCAGCACAACAACAAAATTAGCGTCGGAAGCGAACACATTGTCGTCATGCCAGGCCAATACAATCTTTCCACTTTGCAAGCTCACTTACCCAAAGGCACGTACCTTTCTCAAAATTCGGTCACGCACAGAGTGGAAATCCTATCGGCGACGGAAACCATAAACCTGGGCACCATGGGAGAACTTTTAGGTTTCGAGAACAACACCAAACTCGAAGCTGGCATCAAACACACGGCAACCAACATTCCTAAATTTCTAGCCATAGAAACTCTAAACGTTCACTGCAACGTGGCGGAAGGCATGATCACGAAATCCTCGGACGGGGAGTTGCTGGGAAGTCACAAGCAGACAGGAATCATAGCCACATTCAAACCCAATTCCGAATTCATGGAACCGATCATCTACACGCCCTCTTCGCCGATTTATTTTCCAGTATGCCGCAACCGCATAGACGACATAGAGTTGGTGGTGACGAACGAGAAAGGAGACGTGGTGGATTTCGCAGGTGCCACTACGACGGCCATCGTGGAGATCAACATATAATAAATAACACGCATAGTAAAAATGGAGCAAATCGAAAGTTACGAATTGCAATCTTTCCCTCCCAACCGTCGCACGTTCGCCAATCTCAACGAAGCAAACAGGGAGATCGAATACGACGTGGACGTAGGCGATGGGTTCGTTCATCCTCACAGAGCGGACCTCTACCTTCAATTCGACGTGGTGAAGAAGGAAAGCGGAGACGCGTTTCCACCCAATGCAAATTTGAAACTCGTGGACAACTTCGTGCCTCACCTGTTCTCGCAGGTGGAGGTGAGGAAACACAACACCGTCATAGACAGAATAGACTATCCTGGCATCACGTCGACGGCAGTGGGAACTTTGAAATTATCCAAAACGGATGCGGCATACTATCAAGCGGGTGGATTCGAAGCGGGAACAAAAATATCGACGAGAAGTCACACGGTGCTCTTTCCCATGCGTCTGCTGCCGGGATTCTTCTCGGACTACAAGGACATCATGTGGAAGGGAGGATTGCGCGTCACGTTTCGAAGAGCGGCCAACGACAACGGCGCACTGATGCGATACACCAACTTGAACGCCGACGGCACGCCGATAGCCAACACATTACCCGAAGCAGCCAAGTGCGTCATCCGGAGCATGGAGTTGAGAATGCCGATCGTGGAATACGAGACGAACTACGCCCTCAAGTACAAAGCGGAGATCTTGAAGAGTCCGCAGGTGCCGATTCACTTTCACGGTTACCAGTGCGTGCAGAAGGTGGCATCGGGAAGTCACATGGAATTCGACGTGACAACGCAGTTCAACAACATACAGTTCGACATGCCAGATTTCGTCGTGGTGCTCTTTCAAACCGGTCGCGATAACAACCAGGAAAAAGATTCCAGTAAGTTCGACGACTGCAAGATCAAAAATGTTTACCTGAAGAACGGTAGGAACGAAGTGTTCCCGCGCGAGAATTACAACCTCGACATGACCAAAGACGATTACCTAAAACTTTACGAAGCTTACACGGCTTACAAGCGCGTGACCGAGGGAAACGTGGACGTGTACTACACGCCCAGCGAATTCAAAATCCGCAGGCCGATGTTCGTCATCAACACATCTAAGAGGAAGCAGGTGGTGGTCAACGATCGAACCAACATCAAGGTCGTCTGTGAGTTCCACGAAGCCTTGCCCGAAAACACCGTATGCAGCGTCATCCTGATTGCAGAGAAGTCTTTCGCGTACGATGTGAAGAACGAGAGAGTCACAGAGCAGTTTTAACAGGTTTAACATCTTTTTTCTTGCACAAATAATAAGAGGCGCCAGCGCGCACGTATGTATAGCACGTGTTTTCCCCAAGAGAGGTTTACAAAAGTCGCGATATACAAACATTAGTGTCCCCCGGGACTTGGAAGATTACGATAAAGTGCATTCGTACTTCAAAAAATGAGAAAATGCATTATTTACTCATCACGCTGTGTCAGCGCAACGAATAAATACGCGAAACGTAATCTGCCGATAGGCGCGCGCACGTGTGTGTGGCACATCGTTCCCGAGAGAGGTTTACAAAAATCACGATATACATTGGTGTTCCCGGGACTTGGAAATAAAATATCACATGGTAAAATATTCTTGGGGTGAGTTGGCAACACTGAACCGTAATTGATGGCGCAGAACCGGGTTGATTACACTAGTCAGTGTTGCCAACTCCCATTTGTAGGTTAGCTTCGTCTGTAAAATATCACATGGTGGAATATTCTTGGGGTGAGTTGGCAACACTGAACCGCAATTGATGCTGGTGAACCCGTGCACCTCCACTAGTCAATGTTGCCAATTCCCATTTGTAGGTTAGTTTCGCTTGTAAAATATCATATGGTGAAATATTCTTGGGGTGAGTTGGCAACACTGATCGCCAATTGATGGCGCTCAACTGAGCTGATTACACTAATCAGTGTTGCTAACTCTTATTCGTAGGTTAGCTTCGCTTGTAAAATATCACATGGTGAAATATTCTTGGGGTGAGTTAGCAACACTGATGGCCAATTGATGCTGGTGAACCCGGCTACCTCCACTAGTCAGTGTTGCCAACTCCCATTCGTAGGTTAGCTTCGCTTGTAAAATATCACATGGTGAAATATTCTTGAGGTGAGCTGGCAACACTGATCGCCAATTGATGTTGCCAGTGTTGCCAACTCCCATTCGTAGGTTAGCTTCGCCTGTAAAATATCACATGGTGAAATATTCTTGAGGTGAGTTGGCAACACTGTAAAATAAAAAGTAGGTCAAAAGACTGCCCCAGGATCGCCCCTTCCACCTACTACTATAAATTAGCTTCGCCTGTAAAATATCACATAGTGAAATATTCTTGAGGTGAGTTGGCAACACTGAACCGCAATTGATGTTGCCAGTGTTGCCAACTCCCATTCGTAGGTTAGCTTCGCTTGTAAAATATCACATGGTGGAATATTCTTGGGGTGAGCTGGCAACACTGCGAGAAAATGAGGCTCATGCCTTACGAGAGAAATCCATTAAGGCGAGCCTCACCGAGCCTCATTTTCGGTTTGTGAACCCGGGACACTGTACTACTATTGAGTTGGTGTTTAAGTCCATTTTATGCACAGTAAGGTTAATTGGGACTGGACCTACAGTTTAATGTGGGATCCGGGACCACTTGATTACAAGGCGACGACCTTACACTGCGCCATCGGGAAGGCACACTCTATTCTATTAAAGTATTAGATGATTCAAAGCTTGAATCTTTCCCATTGCAGCACTATCACAAAAAATAGAATTAGTTTTTGCATTATAGTTATGCAAATATAAATAGGACATCCATACTGTGTTCTAGATTTGAATGTTCACATCTCACCGAATATGGAATAGCACATTCAGTGAGTGAGTTCAATGCTCACACATCCATCTCTTCGGAGCAAAAATATATATATTCGTCACTTGTTTGATCCTTTTCGCTAATTGCAACGGTTGAGCCATAATGAGACGAAAATGAAGAAGGGAGACTCATAATGTCAAGCCTCGAAACCGGAAGCTTCAGTGGCGAAACCGTAAGCCCAACCTCAGAACGCGCTAGGAGACAGAGTCCGAAAGGAAAATATTATGATGGGAGAAGTTAACATGTCACCAGTTCCTTCAATTATAATTAGCAGTCCGCTCAAAGGGCTACAAAGCACGTGCCGTCACGTACTACTGCATCACACAACTTCCGCTGGGAAATTGCTTGCAGGCGGTCGTTGCCACACGGAACAAGGTCATTTGGGTGGGTCCTTGCGGGTCGGAGAAGATATAGGCAGTCGTCTGATCAGATATTACTACACAGGAAATATGTTTAGACGGAGAACTCCACGTAGTAACAACAAGACATTCAGCTGGAAGTGTCACTTCTTTCTTGTCCATTTGTTGCACAAGAATGAGCGAGTGAGCTGAACGTTCAGTCTCAAAGAGGTAGAATGCTGCTTGTATGCCACCTGTAGCACACATCTATGCAACAGAAATGCAAGGAATTTGCAAACAAATGATGAACTTAAACAAGTAGGACGGATGCTTTTCCTTGTTAAAACAGGATAGTAGGCAGCTCATTGTCCTTCGGGCAAGCTCTTCTGCATAATAATGTGCGAAAGGAATGAGCAATTCTTCATGTAATTCGCACTCATCTGTCATTCAAACAGTAAATAATTTTGCTGTATAGAAGCCTCAAACGTCAACTTACTCTCTGACATGTAGCTATGTCGTCTTGACAATCGTGATATTGCATTCTGTCACATTTCATTACATTTCTAGACTTGAAAAAAAAAATAACAGTAGCATGTCAGAAGAGGCGGAGGAGTTAGTGACTAACCTCAGACGTTTCTTGGTTAGTAACATGATTATTTAAAATTCATTTTGCTCTAATAATTTTCAACGATAGTAATTTTCCATATAACGTACGTATGTAGGTACCAGACAATCCCGTTCATGAATTTACCAAATCGACTGACCCTTATCCGGATAACTAGATGAAGGGGTCTACTCGACTCAGCGAGTTGTTATTATCTGTATATCCGGATGCTGGTGGCTATCTAAATATCCAGGATGATACATGCCCGAATAATCCAAATGTTAGATACCCGAATAAGAATATCTAGACATCTAAATATACAAATATCCATATTTCGAATTCCCGGATTAATAAAGTACCTATAACACGGATATCCAGACAATTCGAAAAATCTAGATATCGGCCATCCACATTATTCTGTTATTCAATTTGATTGATTGATTTGGTGATTAAGTCCACTTTATGCACAGTAAGGTTAATTAAAACTGGACCTACATTTTGAAGTCGGATCCCAACCACTATGATCCTCCACCGGGTATCGAACCCGGGACCCCTTTATAACAAGGCGACGACGCTACCACTGCGCCATCGGGGAGGCCTTTTGTTTTACTAAATAAATAAATAAATGTACCTGTATATTACATAAATAAATTTACTGATTTTTTTCTTCATTATAGCATCATAATTGCAATGCTATGAATTAATTAGTAAGCCACTGATAAATGAACATCTATCATTCAACTAGTATCCTAAAAAGTCTTGTAGATGGGAAAATTTTCATGAAAATTTGTAATGACGTACCACATCTTGGTTCTAAACTTTAATATTAACTTAGCACACATTAAAAATATATCTGCATTTTATACTTACAAATTATAAAACTTAAAATCTATGGAGAAAATCTTGAATTTATATAAACAGGTAAAAGTCACAGAGAAACTTACTTCCTGCCATGCCACACGTAAGATAAGCATTTGATTCATATGGTAAGTCGCACGAGTTATTAACGCATGTTAATAAGTTGAACCAGTTTCAACGGTCATATATTTCGTATTTTGAAGTGCGGCCTCTTCCCCTTGTGGAGCATGTAAGATCAGTTGATAGCGAACAACATATTTGATTCGTTTGCATGATAAATAAGTTCCGTATGAAAAGGCAGCGCTTAAAAAATTCCAAGCGCCTCTCGGTGTGATTCCCACGTAAAAGAAACAAAAGACAATCGGGTTCTTCCTTGCGAAGGAAGCGTTTAATAACGTATTCTAAGTAGTGTCTGTGCTGTCTATATCATTCGGTGAAGTGCGTCATTTAAAATAATTTACATCGGTCGATTACAAGCAAGATATAACAGTCTTTAGCACATCGGATGCATGTTATGAACGCATGCACGTTGGACGGGTTGGTTTACCGTGTTAAATCAATTTCGTTCCAGCCAGTCGTTGAAAGACAGTTGAAGATAGGAACGAAGATGGTTGGTTTATCGGCTACTTCAGATGGTAATCCGATTGATCCTTTTGTTGTCCAATAGGTGATTAGTTTAACCCGAATTTTCATTGGTTCTCTCGTAGATACTGAAGGTGGCTGTAGGAATTCGTCTCTATTTTGTATTGAACGTACTAGAGCACAATTTTCCTACTTTTTACATTTAATATACTGCGATGTCTGTACCAAAGGCAATGGCATATTTTTTTCTTAATTAACTGACATAGATCGTACAAATTTCACAGGTCGATATAGGGCAGCTCTTTCTCTCTTGCAGCTTTTCTCCTTCATACAGAAGATGGTGGAAGACCTAGGCCGGTTGTTAAAGCCCAGGAATTTTAAATAAATTCAGTTCCAGTCCGCTCTTCTGCTACTTTTCGCTAATAGCAAAGGTAAGAATGAGCGATGATATGATGATTTCCGGAAGAGAAAATCGGCAAGTGTTCTAGACCGAAATTCATTTTTCCATGTTTAAAGCATTTCAATTCGGTCCAAGAACTTTATTGTTTTTTTTTTTTTGTTTTTCGGATGAATTTAAATACGGTTCAGGAAACTTTTTTTTCTCTCGGATTAATTTAAATACGTTCCAGGAACCCTTTTTCCGGATCAATTTTAATACGAACCAAGTTCCGTTTTGAAACGAAACAATACGCAACTTTAATTGTGCGAATTTTAATTGTGCGAGAAAAAAGGTTTCAGTACTGTTGCAAAAACCCATAAACATCTGAAAGTTTGTTAAATGAAGGAGACAAGAGTGGAAGTCTACTCTGATCTGCTGGAAACCAATAGAAACACGTTTGTTTCCGATTTGCTGACAGATTTATCGTGGGCGCAGTGATTTGGTTCCAAAACTGGGGGAGAAATTGCCAAAACGTGAGTGGGGAGATCAGCTTACTTTCCCTTAGTAGATAATGTTTAGCATAACGAGGGGACAAAAGTGGCAAAAAGTAGGGGGGGGGCAACTGCCCACAACCCCATAATCGCCGCCGTTACGTGGTCGTATATTTATGGTCCGGAAATGTTCCTGCAATGGCATCACACCTCTTCTCCAAAGAAAGCTGGGAAGAAGTGGGTGGAACAGTGCAAACCTTTATCTTTTTTTCGAAGAGAATTCGAGAACATTGGCGCAAGTGCATCGCTTGTGATGGAGATGATGTGTTAAGTTTAATTTGAACTACCTATGCCAGTTAATCGAAACCTTTGTTCACTTTTAAATTACTTTCGGTGCAGCCCTCGTATATTTAGAGCACCGTGAAAGCCAAAGGTTTCCTTTTTAAACGTAACACAACATAGGTATAAAAGGTAACACCTAACATGCATAATACACAGATTTTTTTTTAGCGCAAACTACACAAATTTATGTACAATTATTTTCTAGTGTACTACGAAACGACAAATTTTCACTATATAATATGTTCTGCTAGGGTTCACCACAATTCATTGTCCACTCGAAATGGTGTAGCAGCACATCTAGTTACAGTGCGCCAGAAATTCAATACAGAGCGTTTATTTAACACCAATTATACTACTTAACGTTATTCAATATCCCTTTTGACGCCTGTAAGAAGTGCTTGGTTCCATCCAACTTTAGTATTTGAAACCATGCTCTTCATAATGTTGATTTCAAATTTGAGTTAAACTAATATTGGGCTAACAACACTTAAGTCACTGCTAGAATCTTAGAAGCTGGACAAACAGGCTTATAGAGTTTAATGGTGTGAATCGTTAAGCAAATAATATCCACAAAGCTTCTCTCCAATCAGCACCTTCCTTATTTACAGTATGATTTACAACTACTTTCGTGAGCATGTTGTAACTGAAGAGTGGCTGTGGACTGGACATTGAAAGACAACGAATTATAATTTCTCTCTCACCATTCCTAAACTTGTGATGGGATCAAAAGGGTACGAAAGGCTATTTCTAACACCGTGGCCGTAACTTGGGGCCTAATTTTGAGGGGCACAATCAAAGTAGGCCTAATTTTGAGAGGGCAGAATCAAACGGGCCTAATTTTGAGGAAGCAGAATTAAACTGGGCCTAATTTTGAGGTGGTAGATTGAATCTTGGTCCTCATTGGCCGTGCGGTCTAAGGCACCATGCTCTGGACGGCGGCTGCGGGACGGCATGGGTTCGATCCCGAGTTCAGTCTCCGGGAATTTTCAGTCTGTGTATAGGGCCGGTGGCAACCCACCATCGTGAGGAAATTGGGAAGCTCCGAGTGAGTGAGCGTAATCAGGTCGCGACGTCCTACAACGACTGGGGGTTCGTCGGGCCGACCACCCGTCCCCCTAGTCTGGCTGCAGATCTCCACGTGCCCCTGGTGGCCCGCGTGGGAGGGAGGCCAGCAGTCGGTAGGTAAGCCAGGGTCCAATATTGGGCTGTAGCGCTATTGGATTATTTTTTAGATTGAAACTTGGGCCCAATTATGAGGGGGCAGAATCAGACTTGGGGCCTAATTTTGAGGGGGTAGAATAAAACCTGGGACTTATCTTTGGGGGAAGAGATTCGCAAAGTTTTCCATCCCGTAAGAATAGCGTCCAGAATTATTTATTAAATAACTCTTTATTATCTTCCTCCTCAGGTCCTCATACTTGTAAATTTTAATAAACCCGAAAATTTGGGGGCTCAAGTGTCCCCTTCCCCGCCAAATTGCGCCTATGTCTAGCACCGTACTTGCTTCTGTGAAATTACGTCTGGCATAAACGAGAATTTTTTACCATGAGGTGGTCTTGTGGTTGACAGTTCATGGTCTTCTCGCTCTTTCAGCACCCTTAGGCTCACAGAGACACCATTTGGAGAAATGACGCTGATGAGAGGTTGCTTTATGTCTGCAATAAAACTTAATGAGTCGAGGAACATTACACACGTGCCGTAGGAGGCTGCAAAAGTAACTGCAACACTTCCTCCGACCATTGTAGTACGCCAGAAGCTATCTTGTATGCGTATTCACCATGCAGTACTTAGGTAATACCTTTTCATTCTCTTGATAGTCACTGTTGCAGGGAACGGATTTATGTGTAAATACATATTTATGTTTAAAGCTGAAATCAGTTATATTTTGTATTATATTTGCGCATCATTGTATGTAGACTCGAAAAAGTCAGTTTTTTTTTCTATATTTGTACATATATCAGGTTTTGGCTCATATTTTACATATTTTTTGTTATTTTTGCATATTATTTCCATATTTCAGAACATTTCTCAACATATACTCCATATTCGCGCAATAACTACATTTCTCCGTGTGACCGAAAGAGTTGGATGAATTTCTTTCGATTAACTGACAATGTCTGAAGCTAAGTTAAAGAAACGAAAGTTTACGACCTTTTTTATACACTCCAATTGCATTAATCCGAATAATAATATTGTCCTTCCTTTACACCTCTAACTGTTTGCTTGTGTTATTGCAATCACTTGAAATTCCTGTTCATTTACAATTGTTGTCAAGCATAGCCTCCTGGTTGTTACAAAAGTCAATTCAGCAACATTACCTCCAGCGGACATTTAGAATTTAAAATAACACTCCCCTTACTCTTTGCGATATCGAACACAGTTTTAGTCAATGTAAATCCAATTATAACACCATTAAGACTTGTTTCCATGATATGAAAAACTCAATATGCTGACCAAGGCAGAAATTTATTTTATTTTAAAACATAAACTAAACGTAACGTTTCAACCTTCTAGCAAGGTCTTCTTCAGACTCTGTATCAATGATTTTCTTTTTCATTTGTACTTGGTACAGAGTCTGAAGAAGACCTTGCTAGAAGGTTGAAACGTTACGTTTAGTTAATGTTTTAAAATAAAATAAATTTCTGCCTTGGTCAGCATATTGAGTTTCATTTAATATAATCCATCTTAAGAGACAAGAGAAGGCAATTCACGTTCGATCACTTAAAAGAAAATTTTGTAATTCATTGTTTTGGAAACAGAAAATGTAAATATATTTTGTGTTGTTTTACAATTAATGTCAATGTAAGTGTACTGCATTTTATGTAGCTCGTGTAGTGTCTTATATTATTTAAAATGTAAATTATTACAACTTTAAGTCCATATTTAACTCCATATTTTGGTGAAAATAACTAAATATGTATTTACATATTTAGCACATTTTTACTATGTATAAATTCGTTCCCTGCTTTTAACATGCTTGCATGAAAGTTCCTTAGATCACCAAAGAGCTATTAAAATGCTCACGCCAGCCTCCGTGGTGTAGTGTTCAGAGTAACGCGCTAGGAAGGCAGAGATCCCAGGTTCGAACTCTGGGTAAGGCACGGATGTTTCACTGTGTTTGTCTAATCATCTATTTCACCACATCATAAGGAACTGTATTGGTTGATAAATGTTACCTGAAACTAATGTATTTTTCATGTACTGTTATCGCCCATCTCCAAGGTGAGGTTATGAACGTATCATGTTATCAGACAAAATATCAAAACTTATTTTTTTAATTTTTGATCGTGTTTACCTCATATCACGTCACTTTTCCCTCTTTAGGCTAAGCACGGCGATGGTAACTATGATAATTTTGATGAAGTTCGAGTTCCAATAAATCTTAACCATAATACGTAATAACAGATTATAGACCTATCGCATAGAATATGCGAAAAGTTTAGTTCAGAACCCAAATATAGTTTGTTCAGTTCCCTGAGAAGTATTTAATGCAGTAATTCCCAAACAGGGTTCAGCAACCCACACTAGACCTTCTGCGAACATTCGTAGAGAAATAGCCATAACAACTTAGCCAAGAGTTCTTTGCCAGTAACTGGTTCCTATCCTATCAAAAATGAAAAAGTTATAGCTCTGGATGTGATCTGGTTAGTTCCTGTCTTTTGCATAATTTTGGCAGGCAGGTAATGGTAAGACTCATGACGCAATACACGAAGCAAGGTTGTATTTCAGTAAAAGGTTAAGTTGTAGCAACTTGAACGTGTTTTCAGTAAGCCTCTAACAACTACAATTTACTCTTCAATGATTTTTAAACCTCCTTTCTATACTCTGTGATGCAATATCCCTTTGAGGGCCAATATCTAACAGCGACTTTTCATTGGATAACGTCAGCACATGAAGTTGACTTTTCAGACAAGTTCGCTACTAACTAACTCTCTAGCCTTCTTAAACCCGAAGGTTCATGGCTGCAGCAACACAGGCCTTCCATCTGTCCCTATCCTGAGCAAGATCTATACACTCTTTTCCATCCCTACCGATTTCCTTTAGGTCCATCTCAACGTTATCCCTCCATATTCGTCTTGGCCTTCCTACAGGTTTCCCAACAAGAATCCTGTAAACTCCTCTATCCTCTCCCATTCGTGCCACATGGCCTGCCCACCTAAGTCTTCTTGATTTAATCATTCCAATAATATCTGGACATGAATACAAATTATGTAGTTCTAAATTATGTAACCTTCTCCACTCACCTGTCTCCTCATCCCTTTTAGGTCCAAAGATTTTCCTAAGGATCTTATTTTCAAATACTCTCAATTTATGTTCCTCTTTCAATGTAAGGGACCAAGTTTCGCATCCATATAATACTACAGGCAAAATTACTGTTTTGTATATTTTAACTTTTACTTTCTTAGATATTAAACGAGAAGACAAAAGTTTATGAATAGGAAAGTAACATGCATTTAATGAATTAAACCTGCTTTTTATTTCCTCTTTAATATCATTTTCATTTGTTAGTATTATTCCTAAGTACTTGAATTTGGAAACTGATTCAAACGAGTTGTTATCAATAATTAGATTTTGATTATTACCTAACACTTGTTTTCGGCCTGTAAGCATAGGCTATATTTAGTTTCCTCTTTGCTAACTTCCAAACCTATCTCTTTAGCTGCTTTGAAAAATATTTTAGCATTATTCTTAATTGTATTTATATCATTCCCTAATAAGTCTACATCATCTGCATATGCTAACAACTGAGTCACAACGTTTAATTTTAGTTCTTCGTTATTTTCTTTTACCTTCCTAACAGGATATTCTAAGTCAAAATTAAAGAGCAATGGAGATAATGCATCTCCTTTTTTTAACCCATCATGAATTGTAAATTTGTCAGACACATTAATACCACACAAGTTCGCTACTGTTGCTTATAAATAGCTCCACTATTGCCGATAGTGAGTCAACGCTAACATTTTAAAGACCTCACATCAGATATAGAACCCGGGACAACTCGCACCAACGACTCAACTGCAGAAAATTCGCCTTAGCGTCCTCTTGTTATAAACACTGTATTTGCCGTTTAGATCATTTAGCTGTGACATGTTGATGAAGGCTACTAGCTTTTCCTCATTTCAACGTTTGCTATTCTACTCATATTCTTTGATACGATTAAAATATGCCGCTTCGATGGGCTGTTGCGTATAGGAGTGACGATGTCTCCTACGAACTCGTTTGATCAATTTGAGCCCTAACAGCATGAAGAAGTTGGTTGAAAAATGAGTAAGTCACTTCAAGTGCAATTGCGCTTATATCTCTCTCGTTCATGCCTTGCATTACCTTGCACTGTGAATGCCAAGTACATCGGGTGTAGCTCGACTTGTTCGATGGGTCGTTAACCAAATAAAATACCTTTAGTCTTGAATCATCAGCATAGATGTCCGCGATTCGGATCATTCTATTGAACTACCTTGCTCTTTTCCAAAGAAAATAAAACGTTATTTACAACTCGAACGTGGGAGGGTGGCTGTCATCGAATTTTCAATCACGTACGGACTGTAGCGCTTGAATTGGTAATTACATGAGTGGTTACAAGAGGGCGTTTATATCGAATTGGTGAAAATTGTGTTGCGGTAGTGGCAATGGTTTTCGTGGTACTTTTCATGTGGCGTGGAACTCATGCACGACGCACGATTACATCATTTCTTTGTTTTAATGTCTGCAATGGACCTTGCGAACAGGATTCAAGTTCACTCTCGACTGGTTTGTGATTACTGATTTGGTAGCGATTGCGGCGCCTGCAGAATAGCTTAGTAGCTGAGAGCTTTTCAGCCGGAACGTATAGACGGGTCTCCCTTATCGCACAACGCTTGAGCAACCTTATGTTTTGACGTCAGACGGTGCTTTATTCTATTCAGAGGAACGAAAATAGCAACTCCGCCCGACCCTGTGGCCGAGTGGTTAGCACATCGCGCTGCGACGCCAAGGGTCCCGGGTTCGAATCCCCGTCGGGCTTGGTTGTTTGTGAATGTCCATTCATCAATTTCATCATTTCATCACTCATCCCCATCTTCGCAAATTAGCCAAGAGGCACAAAACGCGAAGTAAAATAAACTAAATCAAATCAAATCAAATCAAAATAGCAACTGCAACCAAAATACATTAAAATAATTAAAGAAACAATTCTAATAAACAAATCTGAATGCTTACATTGTTAGGTTAGGCCTGTTGGGTTTGATTAGCATAAATACACTGAAAATTTATTATTTATTCTAGGAGAACTAAACCTTAGGCATTTAGCCTAACAATAAAAGCTTTCCCCGGTGACGTCAGAACACAAGGTTGCTCAAGTGTTGTGCGATAAGGGAGACCCTGCGTGAACTATAAACGGAGCACAGTTTCAAGGTCTCTTAGGTAAATGCACCGAAATCTTACAGGGCGGTGTCACTAGTCGCTAAGCTAAAGTGCAGTTGCAAGGTTTCATCTCAGGTTTGAATCAACGATCGATTTACATGTTCTAATCTGCACGAATAGCAAAGCGCTTACCGCTCTCTTTAAGCGTAGGCCTAAGTGCACCTCAAAGACATAAAAACTACATTCCTTAACCCCCCCCCCCAATTCTTCCACGATATCCGGGAGTGGTAGGCACGTATCTAGAAATACATTTCGGGGGGTCAGTCCAAGTGTCTCAATAATAATAATAATACATTTTATTGTATTTAATTAAATTAAAATAATATTAATTGAATGTGTAAATTAATAATGTATTATTATTATTATTACATGAATAGGTAAAAAGACGGAAAATGCATGGTACTGTGTGCTATTGATTCTACTTTGTTATTAATTATAGGTGAAATATTGAGAAATGTATAAGCAATAGTAATTTTTCACAATTAGCCACACTTTGAAAAGGATGCAGCCTATTCAGCAACTATGTTACGGAACTCAGGGACTTGGCTGCTTGATTCTGTGGGTGGCTGGACGGATAAGGCAGTCAACTTGCTTGCCGTCTCCAC
This sequence comes from Lepisma saccharinum, assembly GCF_977018435.1. NCBI lineage: Eukaryota > Metazoa > Arthropoda > Insecta > Zygentoma > Lepismatidae > Lepisma > Lepisma saccharinum. Next base: position 48,418,273 of record NC_139246.1, read on the forward strand.
CCTGTTCGCAGGTCGAGCAACAAAGAGACAATGGTTCGGTTGTAATCTGATTAGTTGAAAGCTCAGGAAAATCGTTTCCTGATTTGTAGAAGATAATATCTTTCGTCGCCCTGGGATCAGATAAACTTAAGATAATGAACATTCAGGTAGACTTCTTTCGTACTTTAATTTGATGTAATGAGTATAACCTTCCGTGCAGCATCCGTAAACAATGGACCAGCCTTTGCTTCCCAGGGAGAGCGAACTCAGCAGTGCCTACCTAATCTTAGGACCCATCGACTTCCCGATCATTTTCCACCTCAGTGAGTCTTCTAGCAGGTGTTCCGGCTTTATACCAGGGCTATACATCATGCCACCAGCAGCCTACCATTGATGTATTGCCTCTTGTTGATTCGCATCTGGCGTTGCACGTTATTTACTGGTCTAATTGTGGTTTTCGCACAACGATTTCGTTCGCCTGCAACACCTCTGGTGCCTACGGTGTCATCCGGCTTCATTCAGAGCATTTTAAGGTAGTTTGAATGCTCCAATGCCCGCTTTTCACGGATGCATTTAATTTAAGATTCTTGCTAGCATAAATGCTGTGTAAGTTCAGCACCGTTGCTGTGCGGTCTAAAGCTTAATGCCCACTGAGACGCCGAAAACGCGGCAACAGAACTCAACAGACCGGCTTCTCAGTGGGCGACAACCTGTAGACTTCGACACGGAAATTCCCTGTAGTGGGCGTTACACTATCTGATTTCAATAGAAGCAGACAGAAGTTCTGTTGCCGGATATTTCCGTGTTTTGCTTCGTCTCAGTGGGCGTCAAACTTAAGGCGTCATGCTTTGGGCTCCTGGTACGGGACGCGCTCAGGTTCGAGTCTCCTAGGGGAGGCGTAACATGTTTTCTCCTGAGATTACGGCCTGTGTATGGGACCGATGGCCATCCACAATCGTAACGAAATTGGGGAGCTACGAATGACTACCGTAACCCGGTCATGGAAACCTTGAACAACGTGTGGGAGTTCGTCGTGCTGACCACACGTCACCCTGTAACTGGTTGGATGATCTTCCACCCCTGCAGGTGGAAATGACGGCGCTCCAGTCGGTAGGTAGGGCCTGCCCCTCACGGGCTGTTGCCCCACGGTGTGGAGGGGAGGGGCGATTACAATGTATAATATATACACTACAGCACGAAAGCTACGTCGAGTTACACCATGTATGGCGAATGCACGATGTTTACAATTGAAACAACTAAAGTACGCTTCCACACGTGTCCAGTATACGCTATATAGTATGTATTTGAGCAGCGCCATTGGTTTGTACCTAAAAGCTTTTTTATATGAAACGCTATTCCTCTCGGTTCAATAGTTATAGGCTTCTAAAAATGTGAAGTGATACATTGTTTACATATCACGCGGCCGCCATTACAACTGCACTCGTGACCTAGAGGTCGCTTCTGATTGGTTATGCTACAGAAATAGAACCGATTTATCCTTGAGAAATGCCATAAAATATGCCATGGCATCTGAAATGCCATAAGATTTGTTACTTCACATTGCAACATTTTGGTCATGGCATAAATGTTCAGACAAATAATAAGGGAATGCTTTCGTCCACGGCTGGCCTAAAGCAGCTGAAGATTTGTTATAGTTTATGTAAAGTTATAGACGATTTGTTCATCGCCACGTTCTGCATCTGTTTTCCGTAATTTGAGAGTAATGAATTGACATAGAAACAGAGAATTTTCATGTAACAACATAGCCTATGAAGACATATACGAGTACGTTGCCAAAACTTTTTTAAAGAGGGCGGGACAGGCGTTGGCTCAAATTTAAATACTAGAAAAAATAATTAAATAATAATGATTATTAACTAACAATAATAAATAACTGCTATTTAATGCAAGTTTTTTTACTACGATTATATTCTTGGAGAGGGACTTCTACACGATCCTCCACATAAAGATTTTTCACACTCTCTTGCAGTTAATAAACTGAAATGTATAGTTAATTTTGCTTTGTTACTTAATTCTTCACACAGATGTTCTAACAGTAGGCCCATTATACGGTATATTCCGCGATTAGAACTCGATTCAGTCCAGCATCTCAATAGAAAAATGTTCGTGTTGTGGTCTGTCTTGTGGCTGCAGCGCCTGACGAGGATGGGCAGCACGTTGCGAACTGTTGAGCATGGAATGTTCAGCCTTAGTGACGAACTGACTTTGACGGGCTTCTCTCAAGGGTCTCTTCGAACACCTCTACCGTTTCATCAGATGTGAGTTTTCTGCCAGAACCTGACTGTCGGTCAGTGCCTAGGAACTTGTCATAACAAGCCTTAAGTCATACCTTACGATTGGTGGCTCTCGTTCAAACAGACGTTTGAAATGTCTTTGGGTCCAGTCCCAATTAGCCTTTATGTGGATAAAGTGGATTCACAACAAAAATTCAAGAACTTGAAATGTCTTTCGACTGAAATTGGCGATTTCATTTCCGCATATCACACCCCGCACTGCGCTCTCTGTTGTCCTGTCGTCATCGTTGCTAATTACTCAGCACCTAAACAAACTTGTTGAGTTGCTTTACACGATTACGAAAACCGCAAAGTTCTACGTCGATTAGCTTCCTCGCAATTGTAATTTGAAATGAGGTAGGTTTCGTGTGGACACCCTGTATAATGATTTTCTATGCTGCTAGTTATGAGAACCCATAAGAATGGGTAAAATAAAATGACTTATTGGAAGTCTCTCTTTAAAGCTTTTCTTGAAATTACATCTAATTAATAATCTGTTTCAAGATATGATAATTTAATCTGTAATTGAAGTGGCCGCGGTGGCTCAGTCGGTAACGCGTCTGACTACCATGCTAAACGTCCCGGGTTCGATCCCCGGCCGGTTCAAATCCGGGAACTTTTCTAACGGTGGAAGCGGCCCCGGCGCCCACCCAGCGTCGAATAACATGGGTACCCTTGAGGGTAAAGGCGGTCAGGGGCGTGATGCTGATCACATCACCCCCTCTCACGACCGGATCAAGAAAGTGTGGGGCGTTACCCCCACACCCCCTATACGCCTTCATGGCGTGGTGCTATGCACAGGGGAACACTTAAGATTTTTATAATTGCATCATGTATAACATTATGTAAAACTTATTTGAAGTGTTTGATTTAGGGCCTAATTTTATTTTTAGAGCGTAATTTGATACTTTGGGGGCCTATTTTGGGCGCCTAAAACATACTTCTTCCTAGCATATTATTCCTAGGTATCTCCATTATTAGGCCTCTTCGATGGCGCAGTGGTAGTGGTCCCTGATTCGATACCCGGTGGAGGCACATAGTGGTTTGGATCCCACTGTAAACTGTAGGTCCAGTCCCGTTTAGCCTTAATGTGCATAAAGTGGACTTAAAACACCAACTGAATCAATCAAAACCTCCGTTAGTCTTTCACTGCTCCAGTTTCTAGGATGAGATATAACCTGACACTTTAATTGCCTTGCAAAACATCATAATGTTCTTAAGAGCAGACTAGTCCCTTTAAAACACCCAAGCTTTACGTGTCAAGAAGCATCCACTGCGAGTCGAAATTAAATCTGACAACTGACGTCACATAAAATGAACAATAGAGAAATAGAACTCCATATGGCACCAAGGTCATGATCACATTTATTTTTATAGCCGTTATAAATATTAACCATATATGCACAAGTAATTAGAATGGTATACAATACGCTTCCTACTGACATATTTCTTTCGAGGCTGTTACAAGACTGGTTCTTCTACCTACTTCCGTTGACAAATGGGCCCTAAGGCAGCGATATTGGTTATTTATTCCCACAAGTTTTTTACCCCTTCTAGCTATTAACTGTCAAATTTCTTTTCATTCTTATTCCTTACAAGGAAGAAAAAGAAATAGAAGGACAGAAGCTAATTGTACACGACCTTCAGCCAATTAGCAATAAGTAGATTTGCTACGAGTCACCTGTGGGTAAATTACGGTACAAATAAATACAAGCGATCCATAAATAGGATAATATCAGGCCTGTAGTCGAGGGTATACAGCGTTAGTAGAGTCGAATTACTTTTGGAACATCTCCAGCGGGCTACGCGAGTCTGTCTAGCGAGCCTAGTGGGCGTGTAGAGCCTGAGCACCGTGCTTAGCGATAGGTTCTGTGTTGAGTTAACGTCAGCGGCTCACTTCGTTGATTGGCTGCTTCGAGAGTTGTGACTCGTTCCAAAGCTTCAAATGCATAACAGCCAAAGATGTTACGGAAATAATCTCTCTCTACCTTCTGCGACTTTCTACTTTCATTTATATTTACTTATGTAATTTGTACATAACTGCGTGAACTTATTGAGAACTGCCCTTTGCTATCAAAACCAATGTAGCAGTTTGAATTCATATAACTTGAGATTTCGTAGTATCGTAGTCCTATTCGAAAGTTTCAACAATGTTCTTAATTTAATGTAATTTAAGATAGACTAAATTACATTTTAACATGGAGATCATGACTATGTCTACTTCAGTTTCAATTTCACTTTCACTTAACAATCCATATTTGGAAGGCCCGCTATGTCAGACAAATTATGGTCATTGGGCTTCAAGGGAATACCGATTATTTGCCTGTTCGAGCGTTATTCGCTCGAGCGAAGTAACTGTCAATTCCGCAAGCCATCTAGCGTCATCCGTTCGAACTACGTATTAGACGATCGAGCAAAAAGGTCTTGTTGCAGAACTCCACTATAATAGAATTCTAAGCATATGTAATTTTTCAGATTTTCGGATAGAGGTTTTTCGATAGTAGGGGGAAATTCGAAAATCCATGTATATTTATGTCACGTTAGGCACGTGCCTCTTCAAAGCCACAAACGTTTTTTTGCGGCATTATTGTCCTACCAGGACGGATTTTTACATAAATGTTTGTACGATTATTGACACATATATTTGATTCTATACACTCGAGCGTGGAAGATTCGATCGAGTATTTTCCAGGAAGAGTGGTCAAATGCAGTACTCCATTCTAGAGCATTGACGTAAGTATATCTTCGTGTGGTTTGCTTCTGCTGTTGTCTAGTTTAATAGACTTACGTAGCAACGAAACTATTGGAAATATCTAGGCAACAGCGAAACCAAGGCTCATGATTAGAGACCGGATTTTAAAGGGAAGTAAGTCCTTTTTTATTTTTCAACACGGACCAGGGATCAGTGTTCATAATTATCTTCAACCAACTTCTTACTTCCCTCCCCCCCCCCTTTTTACAGCCGACATTCTCCTTTTTTCTCTTCTTAAAGAAATATTTCTTTCTGGTCCCTTGATTTGCTTGTTTTTCAGTCTACGTTCCTTTTTGACCATTATTTAAAAAAAAAACATCTTCCTTGGTCCATTATTGACAGATATTAAATATTTTGTACGACTGTATTTTCCCTAAACAAATATTCAACAATTGTCTATTTGGTGCAGCTTAGAGGAAAGAAGAACAAGCGCCTTCTACCTTACCTTCCCTCCATGAGTGTTGGGAGCACGTTGCAGCGATTGTTGCAACAATGCGATCTGGGCTTAAGCAGCAACAAACGCATTGTAAGCGGCACCCCTGTTGGGTTTAAAGTGTACTTATGTGCTAGATTTTTACTTTTCTTGTGAGGTTCTTTAGCATACTTTTAACTTGACTGTGTGACAGAAAAGACAGTATTGAGTGTCAGTGAAATGGCGAAGCCAGGTGCAAGTTGCAGCAAGCTATGGAATGCGGTAAGCTGTTGCAAGGAAGATTTCATCAAAACGGATGGTAAGATTTTTAACTGTACTTTACCTTCAAAAGGTGGAAATGAAAAAGGACAATAGTTTATTTTTTGCAGTCCACTAGAAATATTATTTTAAATGAAAGCACAATAGGTACCATTCATATATAAAAAGGGATACATTAATACGAAATTTAATGCATCCCTTTTTTCATATGAATGGTATATATTGCACATTCATTCAAAATAGTATTTTAGTGAAGTGCAAAAAAAACTACAGTCCTTTTTTTCGCAATAATTGTCCCTTTTTTGTCTTTTTTAGAGAAAATGTTTTCTCTTTAAAAGCCGGTCTCTGCTCATGATGATTCACGTGAAAGAATTCTAATTTTTCAGATTCTTGAAATATCATAGCTGTTTTTCTAAAGGACGGGAAAATTCGAAAAAAGCTGCCCTGGGGTCAGCCAAAGGTCCAGTGAAGTTTCGGTCCCGCCAGCGATGCTTCCTGTTTTGATTCCTAGCCTAAACAAGGGCGTTCGTTGTAAGTTATTTCATCAATTTCAACTTACTCATCCTCACCGTCGCGATTAGACAAAATTAAACGAAGAACGACGTACACGTCAGATCGATGCATAAAGCTCGCTGTGACTCTCATATTCCACAATGAAGATCACAATAGCGTACTTCCTCCCACTTCTAAACACGCGTGGTAGCAAAGTGAAAAGGAATGTTTCGCCGGAGTCCGTCTGATACGCAAGATCCCGTGAACCGTCTGAAGGTCCAACTGTTCTCAAGGACGCAATTTCTAACAGTACCAGTGCGCGTATGCGTACCTGCCTCGTAACCTTGAGTCTTCTTTTGTTGTCTGTCTGGAGGCTCAACTGGAGGAAACGTTCTTCTCGGTCGGTCAGTGTGCTAATGAACTCCACGAATCTTAACTTTGATTCGCGGCAGCAGGGCCACTTAGATGTTCTCTCTGCGATGATTCTTTCAAATTTGAATTATCTTCCTGTAAAAGTTTGGAACCTGATCCAAATTCCAAGTCAACCATTCCTTGCGGATATACGTGTAACTAAATTCGAACTACTTCTGCATTTGTTACTCTACAATCGGCGGTAGTAAGAAATTTATGATACTCAGCGAACAACTTCCCCCACAATTTATTTCACGAAATCACGCTGTCACATATTTCGGGCAAACATGCCTTGAAAACATGTCAGATGTGAATTTTGCCAGTGGGGCTCAAGATAAAATTTCCACCTCAGCCAGCTGGATTTTTGGCTCTCCCCACCCCTCCCAGCACACGATTTCCACCGTGGTCCCCATACACTCCTAATACCTTGTTACATATCCACTGTTTTAATAGGAAAAATAATAGCCTAATTTTTAAATACTCAAAAGTATTACCGTACAGAATACGTTTATTGTGGGTATGGATTTATTTCATTCATACAGAATGATATCTAATAACACTAATCTCTTAGCTTAGATTGATACATAATTTTGCACCCTATGCATTGTGTTACGCAACTGCAGATTCAAGAGCTTATTTCATGGTAGGATAGTAGCGATGAGTATAGTAGCTATGTAGGAATGTTTTTGGAGCCCTTAAGTTTTAACTTCGTTGAGCATTTTTCATGCGTGTCAAACAAATGACTATACTTATGCTTTAGCTTGTTGTAGGCTGAAAACCACTTTCGTTTTCATCTATTATCTACTTTTGGGCATTGTTTTAATTTTTTCTACATATTCTTGTCGTACATTTACTTTCATTAAATCGATATTTATCCTTCAACAATACATTTATATTATTGTATCTTCTGCTGTCATCTATGTTTATTTTCTGAAACTTCTTCCTTTCCATTTCGTGGTATTGAAATTTTTAGTTTGTAAGAACTCTTTTTTTAAACAAATACCCACCCTTGACATCAAAATTAAGGGTTTTGGTGCTACTCAAGGAGAACATCGCGGTTTAGCGCCCTCACGGGCCAGTCGCCCAGATTGCTCGGCTCTTAAGTCGCCCCTTCATTGTGCGTATGATCTACGTAGAAGTGATCGTTATCGTATGACTAAATAATGTGTACTTATAAAATATGGTAAGTTTCTCGCTGCAACAATGCTTCTCATACGCTTTCCTTAACACGTGCGGATCTGTTACCTCGACTTCATGTTGTTTCTTCCCAAAGTGCACTGCGTGATGACAAGTTGAATATCTTCCATAGTCCAACGCTGTTTTAGATCTGTTTCTGTGCATACTATGCTTTAAGCAATAGAATTAAGCTGTTTCTGGAGCAGACGTTCTCCCCTGATAATTGTTTTAGTTCAATGTATAGCCCTCACATTGAGCAATAATATTATAACATGGTTGATTCGATTGATTGAACGCATTTCTGTCACTTTTGGCTAAATACAACGATGAAGATGAGTGGTGATAAGATCAAATTGATGAAAGGAGGAAAGGACAAGGCACAACACAGGGCCCCTTGAATACAAGCCCCACAGAAGCGTGGATACGTGGAAGCAAGGATGACACTTGAGTGCATACTGAAACGGCCACTCCTTTAAGTAAGTCTTTAATCATGAAAACTACCAGTACTTTTCTAATTCTGTTGCTATTACTTTTATTTGCCTTAGGAGTAATATTAACAAATAAAATTTATTTTAGACTAGAGATGAAAAATGTGTTCAATCATAAAATGCCACTACTAGAACAATTAGAGGAAATAATTTATTAATTGAAACATTATTTGTAATTGTGTAGGATTACGTTGTTTTCTTGATTATTGATTATGATAAAATGAAAGTAACATCTTATGGTTTTTACATATATATTTAAATTATTTTTTCGTTTCAATTTCACTAGGTGAGATGTTTATGCGGGTTATTATTTTTAGTGTGTAATGTATCTAACCAAGTATGTAGTTTTTAGAAATATAGATTAGTAAGTTGTTTCGGTTGTCAGTTTTAAGTAAAAAAAAAGTTGTACCATCTACTGGCAAGATCTGAAGGTAGCTTATGTACAGTATAGGTGAAAATCTGTTAACACATCATAAAATGTATTTGAAATAAACAAACTGTTATTCTCTCTCGTCCAGTATAGGAGAATTATAAAGTTTTTTCCTGTAGTATTATAGTGTATGAACGTGAAACAAAACAATAGAACATCAATTAAGATTTTTTGTACTATTTGAAACTGAATGAGAATAAAAAGGTGGGAAGATTAAATTCTACTGATTTACACAATCCATATCCACCATCTATTATTGCAATATAGGCAGAATTTATAGTATTATTAAAAATGTAAATACAGTATACACTAAAAAGATAACGTTTCCACCCTCTGACAGGGTCTTCTTCAGACGAATATTCACAATGAATTGATAAAAGATACAAAACATCAACTTAACATGGAAGCAAGGCTTTACAGTGTTACCATTAAATACTGACCCTATAGCCACGGCGCTGTTGTAGGCAATTTAAAAGCCCCTCCCGAGGAAGATATTAATACGCCACCTGTACCCAAATGGACATATACGTAAATTACCCAATAGAAACAGAACATGAGCACAGGAGCAACCCGTATATTTCCGAAGCAACATGTGTAGATCATTTACGAGAAAGGAACGTGGAGAAGCGTGTCGCGTGATAATGTTCGCATTAGCACGTGAACACTCATGTATATGTTTTAAATTACGCACACACACATTTATCCGAAAAAAATACTTTGTTTGATATAGGAGTATATACACACAATTTAGTCTGACACGACTTCTTTCACATTTGATAACTTTTGTAGATAGTTGGTAACACTGACTCCCACGGTGCTCAACTGAGGGCTTTAAACACAATTGCTGTGCGTGTTGCATAAAACTGACAGCTAAGGGGCTGTTGGCCACTATACCCCGAAGATGTTCACTTCGCTGTGCGAACACTGATGCAAGCGGCAATACTTTTTCATTCGGCACCACTGTGCAGCATATACAAGGCATGTCTAGGGGGACTTGAAAAGGTCTACGCTCCATAGTTGCAAACTTTAGCGAGAAGTCGCTAAACCTGGCGGATTTGAAGCAAATGAAAGCGCGTGTCTAGTGTGTGTGTTCTTTAGCCACTTATTCGGGAAAATCAGCAAGTCATGTTCGCAATAGATACATTAAAAAAAAAATATATATCTAAAAGAGAATTCTTACAGTTAATGTTTTTTTCATCGCATAGTACTTGTATACATTGATCATTTCACCCGAATGGATGGGCAAGGGACACATCCTGAACGTTTGTTACCATTTACACATATACAAGTGACTCGCTTCCAAAAGACTACCTCTGGAACGATTCGTTTCGTGCAATGCACTAGATCAAGGATGGTAAATATGTTAATGACAACAATGAATAGATGTTACTATACGCTTCAAATCAGTGGTTCTTGAAGTGTGCACCGCGGGAAGAAGGAATATGAGCAACGTCACATTGACTGATACTTCAATCATAAGCGTCCCCGATGGTGTAGTGGTAAGGGGTCCCGGGTTTGATACCCGGTGGAGGCACATGGCACAGTGGTTCGCATCCCACTTTAAACTGAAGGTCCAGTCCCGATTAGCCTTTCCGTGCATCAAGTGGACTTAAAACAACAATTCAATTCAATTCAAACTTCAATCATAAGCATCGCAACCGAGTTATTGTGGGCGAGGGCATTCTACATAATAACGCAAATATCTTACATACACATAATACATTTTTCTGGAGTCTTGGGAGGATGCGCCCTCCCCTTTATCCAGCTAACGAAGCACGTGCTTTGTTGGTTAACATGCTGTATGGTCCGTGTAATAAAAAGTATATTTCGAAGTATGGTAGTCTTGCGTTATACATACCTGAGATTGCATGTTATACTAATTAGTTTGGACCAGCCATTACTAAAATAACGTAATTAAAAAGGGTGTTGCATCAAAAAATCTTGTATTACTTCAAATATAGCGTGATTTTGGGGGGAAATAGTTGAAAATAAGTTTAACTGTTATTCTTACTTTTTCAATTGAAGATGAAGTTAGAAGGGAGAGGAGTAAATCTGCATTCAGTATCAAAAAATATTGTGAACAGCCGAATGTGAACCTCACGCGACGCCACTGAACGTGGACCCAGCATGATCATTAGAGAGTGACGTGCAGGCATTATCTTCTGCCCCTGCGACTGATTGAAATATAAATATCCGGGATTTGAGGTTAAATTGCATTGTCTTGCGCTTACGAAGAGCCTTAATTGCGGTTCAGAGTTGCTCATTGACCTCGATGCGCCTCTGTTTATCGCGAAAACCCGCCCGCAGCGCCTCTCCGTGACCGGATTACAAATCTCCTCATCTTTCTTCCTGTTACGCCCTGCAAAGAGCATTACGGTCTCTCCAGCTACTAGAAAAAACCACCAACTTTGGTTGCGTCCACTGATTAAAACATGCTGTTGTGCAATTCGGACCTTGTTACTTTTGCAGAAACTGATCCCTTATGCGACGAAATGACCTGAATTGAGGGAATTTTCCAAAATCAAAGAAAACAGAAGCTGGCTTTGGCGCATTGTGACGAGCAAATTGGATGGCCACCCAAGTTGAACAATCTTCTTCTCATTGTGGTGCCATTGTTCAGATGAGCTGACTGTAATGTCTCTTGTACATGCCGGTAATGTAATTGTATTTTCTCCTGATTATGTGGGGTTCATTTTATAATATTGGGAAGTCATTGGTGATTTTGAGCACGCGACAAACTTACACAACTCTTAATGGCTGTGTCTGGTACTAGAAAGTCAAATATTTTGCCTAATTGATCGAATTTAGTAAATTAACGGTTTGTTTTGCATGTCTCGTGCGGGGAAAGTGAATAGACTTTGGCAGTGTGCCATTTTTGGTTTCGGACGATAGTGAAAAGAGGTCAGTCTCTTTACCATAGCGTTTAGAGTATTGGGTTTTCAAATCAATTTTCATTGGTTTTCGAACTGCAGAACAAATTTATTGCTTGCTGTTAGATACCGGTACCTTAGATGTCAGTAGTTAATGTTTCCTCCATCTCTCCACTTTTAGATTAAAAATATTAATAACCCGTGGCTCGACAGCCCTGGAAGGACATTGGCCTATCTCCCGCCCACAATCCTACCTAGAGGTGTGGAGATCTTCAACCGGTAACGGGGTGACGTGGGGTCAGCACGTCGAACCCTCAGCCGTTATAGGAAATTCCCGAGACCGGGTTACGCTTGTCACTCTTAGCTCCCCAATTCCCTCACGATGGTGGGTTGCCACCGGTCCTATACACAGGCCGAAAACCCAGAAACTGAACCCAGGCGGACTCGAACCCATGCCGTTCCACAGTCGGAGCCCAAAGCACACCGTCTTAGACCGCACGGCGACAGAAGAGGACCCTTCTATATTATACTTCATGCATAAAATACTTTGGTGAAATGTTCATTGGAAGCTACTGAGTTTAGTCGGAATGTGTACAGTACACAACATCTGAGAAGGTCGACCACGAAAATGCAAGAGGCCGCCACAATTATGATTTCAAAAGAGGAAGTCCAATCGTGACCTCGGATTCGAACCACGGACTCCACGAGTAAACAAAGTACTGGGTTCAATACCCATTGAAGACATATAGTGGTTAGTATCCGACTTTAAACTGTAGGTTTAGTCCCAATTAGCCTTTCTGTGCATAAAGTGAACATAAAAATAAACTCAAGCAAATAATCAAACGTACCCCCCACGAAAGCCCTTGACGATCTGCGTTTTCCTATTGCTTCATTTTCTGTCTCATTCACATCATTAGGGTTGTCTTTGAGAAGATTTTACTTGTAACTGGTCAAAAGCGCTTTCAATGTCCGCGCGTCAGAGGAAATATTGTTCGTGAACCTTCTTTAGAAACACACTGTGTCCGGTCTATTGATATTCATTGCTAGTTTTCATAGACATGTTCATTACAGGTAAAAGTCAGTCTAGTTTGATATATACGAGAGAGAGTCAAATAAAAACCTACAAAAATTACAGGACAGACTGTACACAGCTCAAATTTACACGAGGTATCGACTGTTATTTCCGAAACGACCTCAAGGCTGCAACACTGATCAACTGAGCTTCACAACACCATTTTTGTAAAGATGGCGCCTCCTGCATACACATGCACAAGCAAAGAGCAATGATTTCTTGTCCTCTTGAAGCTTAAAACTTATAGACATTCTATGGCAAATGAAAATTCAATGTGTCTATGCATGCTTACCGCACCAGCAAGTTTATAAATAGAGGAGAAATTTCCACAATGGCCTCAGTTCGCAGGCAGATGGGTGGAAAGCCCTTCGCGGTTGCTGATAAATGATTGCACGTGGACCCCAAAGACGTGTACTTATTGAGGTATAGTACAGGCACTAACTGAAAATTGAAAATATATGTGGATCAGAAATGAGTCTATGCTGAAATGCAGCCAACTTCTGCAACCCTACATGCAGAAACCTACTAGTTGTTAAAATCATAATAATTTGATATGATCCACATTTTTATGTGACGTCACCAGTAGAAAATATGTCACTAATGTATTTATTTTTTGTAAAGGAAAGCGTAACTTCTTTGTTATTATATGTAATAATGCACCTTGTTTGTAATGTATATATTTTGTTTATTGTTTATTGTATTTTATGCTACATTATGGGTAATTTAATGTATCTTTTTTGAGAGAGTGCACTATACGAATTTGAATTTCTAAACATGCATACATGTCAGTTTTGTTGGTAGAATCTTTTTGTAAATAGTGAGTGATTCATCTGTACTTGAATCTGCGTTCTCGAAATAGTATAAAAGCGAGGATATCGCGTAAGAAAGAACACACTTTTTCGCCACGGAACGACGAAGCTTTTAAAATTAAAAAGAACTCCTCGGTGTTGTGCATACATCTTGGTGTGGTAGTTCGGGGCGCAAGCTAGGTCTATGTGATCATAGGCTTGCAGATAGCCACGCATTGAGTTTATGCGTTTTAGTTGAGTCAATTCATCGACAAAGCGAAATCCTCGCCTTCGTCTTAAGTATATTTGCATTATAATTGCAATAAATAAAGAATAAAACCTTGCAGTTTATACATACTGCAGTAATGTGGTTTTATTTCTCTGCGCTGTGAATATTGTCTTTGCCTAACATTATCCCTGTACCTGAGAGGAGTCTGTGTACTTCACAGTCTCTCATGGTTCACCGCTAAGTATTATTAAGTTAATATTAATAGTATAATAATATGACGCGTCTCTAATTACAAGAACGTATCAAATTAAGGGTTTCATTTGACTCTCCCTCGTATAAGAAGTAAGGTTAAGCTGTTCTGAAAATTGAACCATCCATCAAAGCTTACTTAGGGCCTCCTCAATAATTCATCTTGTAAAGATGAGGCTCTGAGTTCGATTCCCCGTACGGGCACAGTTCAGAGGTTTGGATTGCACTTTAAACTCTTGAGTCCCAATTAGTGTAAAGTGGGCTTAGACTTTAACAAACTTTGTTAACTTTCATCTGCATTTACTATCTGTCACCAGATATCGACTGATTTAAGTTATGAGACTTGTCTCAAATTTCAACAACGTCTCACTTTTACACAGGTTCTTATGGAACAACGGGTTGTTCTCGTGAACTCGTTGCGTCATGATCTTCCACGTGTGCTGTATGTTAATATCTAAAATCCTTGCATCCATGTTCAGCATGCGCTGAGAGTTGCAAGAATTCTTTATTGCCACAGTGTATCACTTTTATTTATTTGAATTTAGCCGACTTTCATGGTGACGTTTCAAGTTCGAACCGTGCGTGGGCAGCATGTTCCATTTCTTTGTTCCATCATTCATCCTCGGGGTGTAAGAGGTTACCATTTTTACAGACACCCAAATGACAACCTCACTTGTACGTAGCACACCCTGTACTGCATCTTGCAGACTAACAAGGCTCTGGCGTCTGGAGCCATGGCCAGTATAATTCTCTAAGGGACTTGTGTTGGGTTGTGATTGTCCCTTCATCTATTGCATTCTACCACCATTCATATATTCGAAATTAGCATAAAGTATCAAAAACGCGAAGTAAAATAAATCAAGTCATTCATTCATTCATCCTCTTCGTCGCGATTAACGCCACGTGAAATAACCGAAATAGAAAGAAACTATCTTCGAAGGGGTTCTACGAATGCAATCGAGCGACTTGATTATTCTCTCAACGTACCTGCTAAATTGAAGTTGTACATACAGTCACCACCAATATGTAAACGTCAAATGAACACACATAGGCGTTGTAATAGGCTCATTCATTCCATGCCAAATCAACCGGGGTCTGAACCTTGACATCTCAGAAATTAATACTTTCTGGTGCTGTGGTAGTACCAGTAAAGTTTACTAAAACTGCCAAATTTCATATTTTTTCGGCTCTTAGTTTTTAAGTTATTGACTTTCATAAAAGCAAAAATCCCAAAATTTGACGACATTTTGAAATCTTTAAACAGCCGTATATCAAAAACTATTTGACCTAGAGAGCTCAAATTGGACATTCTCTTCTGCTTTTAGTGAGCTTTAATTTGAAATGCAACATGAGTGTGGTATTTGAATTTTGAAATTCTTAAGAAACTTGAAAAGAAGTTTCTTTTTTAAATCTCAAAAACACCATTTTTAATTTTTTTGAAAAACATATATGATTTGAAGACATCAATTTACTATTTGTGTGCAAAATTTCATAATGGGTCGGCAATGGGTTCCTATGGATTTTTTTCTATTGTAATGCGTGTGAAATTTGCTAAATTTCTTGACATCCATGTTATAACCCCAACTATATGCTGAGTGGTTGATGTTGAAGTCTTCATATTAGTCTATTTTATA
Organism: Lepisma saccharinum; assembly: GCF_977018435.1. NCBI lineage: Eukaryota > Metazoa > Arthropoda > Insecta > Zygentoma > Lepismatidae > Lepisma > Lepisma saccharinum. The sequence continues at coordinate 48,433,828 of NC_139246.1, forward strand.
TTTTTTGGACTACAATAACATGAAAATACCTAAAACTTATCGCTTTTAATATCAGGTAAGCAAATTGAAAACCACTAACCACCAGAGTCCATTTTTCGTACGATAGTTGGAAACACTGATTCCATCCCGTCTCGAAGATATGACGAAGGAGTTTTCTTACAGCAATAGAGGGTTATTAATATCCGCAATGTATCCCGGCAGCATTCCTGGTCGAAAAAGGCACTAAATTAATCTCGCAGGCGTCCTTCCGAGGCGAAAAATAATCCATGGATCAAGAATTAATCTTCCGGAAAGACGTGCGAGCAGCGCTCGGGTACCACGAGGCAGGTTGCGTAAGCCGATATCCTGCACCACCGGAAACTCTTGGCGGAATTGCAAAGACCTCCACACAATAGGAAGTTCCTGCTGACCCAAGGTCTGGGATCGAGTAACCTGAATGCACTTCCTGAAAAGCGAGAGTGTAATGCGGAGAACGAGACCATGTGGTGATGTTTTGCTCCTTCGATACTTGCAGAACGGGTCATGTGTTTTCCCCCGAAGGGTGTAGCTGCATTGAGTCTCCTTGTTTTTCTTATTGTCTGTAGGTTGCGTCGCGGGATTGCAAGGTTTCTATTGAATCCACGACGCAGTGCCTTCATCATGGACAACCAGTGTGCGAATTAACGAGGGGGATGCAGGAGATCTCCCCCCCCAAATAATTTTATCCCCGGCAAGAGAAAATTGTGTTCATCCACCTCAAAGAACATGGAATTGAAAGTATGTAGTATGACATGTCCTTCCTGGACGTATGAACAGACTGTTGAAGTACACCATCCCGCCTGATAGATATGAATCTTGTGCTGGAAGTTACGAGATTAATGGAAGTGGTATTACTGTGATTTTTTTTGACAGTTTCGTTATGATGTATAACTTTGGTTCTTTCTAAATTGCATAATCAAGATAAATATATTCTGAATTCATATGTTAAAACGTACGTTCTGCGTTTTTGTTTCTATTTACTGTAAATCTTAATGTTTTTCCCGTGCCCTGGGAGGTATCACGCGTATACCAATATACAGTCTCATGTTGCTCATTTTCAATTTGTATTGAGATAAATATATTCTTATGACTAGTAATATCCTATGGTTGAACCCGGCACGACCGTGTCAAGTATACCATCTATAACTATTGTAGAGATGGGATTACAACACTATGTAACACGCACCATTGAAAAATCCGTCCATTAATGATGCAGCCATCAAAGATTCGCCTGCCGAAAAGTACGCAGGCTTGTGGATTAAAAAAGGACACCATTTTGCAACTGAACAACCTCACCGAATTGAGACAACAGTAGGCTGTTTTCAGATTACATTTTCATGGCATAGTGGTGACATTTTACATGTACGAGGGGAGAGTGAAAGGTTTTGAGCCTCACAGGGAAGGGGGTGTTTGAGCTACAGTTCCACATTATGATTTCTCTTCATAATCACATAATCTCTATAATCACCCCCCAGATCAATGCACTTATGCATTCTGTGCTGCAATTTGTTTACAGTAATCTGGTCTGAGTCTCACACCACTGAATGACCGCCTTCGTCCGTGTGGAAGTAACGTCGTCGAAGTGAATTCTTCATAGCAGGAAAAGATGAAAATCTGACGGGGCAGATCTGGGGTATAAGGTGGATGGGGAAGTGCGGTGAAGCCACACTCGACCAAAGCAGCCTGTGCAGTGAGGCCTTGCCGACAGAGGTACCAAATCACTCACTCTCTTCTCTGACACTTCATTCATTTTCAACCTGACAAAAAATTAGAAGAAAACATGTGAATTTCATAAAAGTTCGCACAGAGTGTCCTATAACTCAAACCTTACATCCTCCAGAATTTTAACGACCTAACATTACTCCTTCCATGCGAGGCTCAAAACTTTTTACTCCCCCTTCCCCCCGTATTAAAGTGTTCACAAGAAACTTGAAGGACGGTTAGATGGACGTTAAGTTTGAACTTGACAAAAGAAATGTGGTTACGTTTTCGGTATTATTAATTTAATAGCTCTTGTCTTGTATGAGTTTTCGTTTTCTTAGAATGTAAATACCGTATACTAAGTGTTTCTAAATTACGTGTGAAGGTTATACGATTAATTGGTCTACGTCGTTATAACCAATGCACCAAGTACTTAGAACCTCAAGGCGATAGTTTAGTTTACTGACTAGTAACCAGTGATGTGCGTCTACGTGTAAACAACGATAGTCTACATTCTACACGTAGACTATTTTATACACGGAGATCAGGTAATCTATGTAAACAACATGGCGAAAGGTGATAACAAAGGGCGCCGTGGAATTGAAAGAAAATTATACTGCGTATCATTTGCTGATGAGTGAAGAGAACTTTTCATACTCTATCTTCCAAATTCGAACAATTTCTCACCTAGGAAGAAACTTAATATAGGAAATATTCTAGTGTTTTATGGGAAAAAGACCACTCTTGCCTCACGACTGCCATCTGTTGTTGTGTTTTGCATACTATTTATCTTCTTCCATAGTTGATGATACAAGAGAAGAGAAATTTTATTGTAAATAGGATTCTCTTCATTTCGTTAGGAACCAATATAGTTGGAAATGTCACTTTCCTTTCATGAAAGTCTTGAAAATTAATTTTAATGCACTTTAGATTGTCTAGGTAGTCTATGTAAACTACAACCCAATATAATCTACGCGTAGATTACATGTAGACAACGCATGTAGACGTAAACTTATAGTCTACGGCACATCACTGCTAGTAACATGTATTCAAATTTACATACTACCTCCCCCCACCTCAAAGAAGCTATCTTTCAAAATGAAATTACAAGTACGGCACTGAGCAGGCACTCCCCCCCCCCCCCCCAAGCAACAAGCTTAATTCGCACAGTGTGGACAACAACCTTAACCCTATAAAGATAAGGATTCGTTGAGTTGACGATGCGTAAATACAAAAAAGGTATCCCCAACCCTTTCTGCCACATGATGCGCTTGGCACTCTCAGTACCTTCAATTGGCCTGGAACTGTGGAGGGAGTGATACTGTCTGGGTCGAATTGCCGTCCAGTTGACAAATTATTTGATATTATCTTTATCTGTGTAGTCGTTCTGACGAAGCTTTAACGTAAGCAAATTTGCCACATCTATTTTTTTATTTCGACATGGAAAGAAGCAATTGTGTTATGCAAGACAAACCTAAAAATGTGGTTTTGCTGCTTCAGAGAACTCATGACACAGCATCCATCTATCAAACTTCCAAATAACCTGTGATAACCATAAAGGAAAGAAGGATGACAAAAAATGTTTATCAGCCATTGTTCCAAAGCAATATGTGGAGAATACCAAACAAATTGCTGTTCAAATGTAACTATGAACGTTAAATCATGTCAAATCATTTTTGTCAGTTACTAATACTATCAGAAACAAATTATGTTATTAACTAATTTTAATTGCAAATAAAGCTCATCCCATAAAGCAAAAGAGTAAGGTCGCCAAAATGACTACGCCTTAGTTTTAGCGTTCCTGATTTTCCACGTTCGCTCTGTAGGGTTAAGAATAGCTGGTTAGGTGTTTAAAGAGAAAAATATTGCAAGTTATAGCCATGAAATTAAGTTGCACCTTGGAACTCCCCCCTCCCACAGACGACAATAAAGTGGAGGTTGGTCAGTTTCCTTGCATAAATGACAATTGGCCAATCTTCCATCGTTGGGTCCTTAGAGGTTGCCCTGTTGGCTGATGACACCACTTCCAATATGGTCGTGGACAAGAATGTGTGTAGCCCTACCTCCAAATCCTCAATGGCCCTTGATGACGAGATACGATGCATAGGGGACAACTAACTAACTAACTATCTAACCTTCTTAAACCCGAAGGTTTATGGCTGCAGCAACACAAGCCTTCCATCTGTCCCTATCCTGGTCAAGATCAGTTCAATCTTTTTCCATCCCTACTGATTTCCTTTAGGTCCATCTCAACGTTATCCCTCCATCTTCGTCCTGGACTTCCTACAGGTCTCTTACCATCATGTTTCCCAACAGGAATCCTGTAAACTCTTCTTTCCACTCCCATTCGTGCCACATGGCCTGCCTACATAAGTCTTCTTGATTGAATTATTCTAATAATATGCGGACAGGAATACAAATTGTGTACTTCTAAATTATGTAACCTTCTCCTTCTCATAGGGAACAGCTGTACCTTTTATTGGTTAATCGAGTTAATCGCAAATTATTGGCTATTATTAGACATGGGTATCTAATTCGCTCAAAGAAGCAACACCTTCCCATATTTATCGTGACTAGTGAGAGATCTCAATAAGAAAAATTAGCATGAAGACTCCGTTTCGTATGTTTACAACATTGCATGCCTTTGCTTTAGGAATCCAAGACGCATTCTATTGCGTCAGTGATGCTTACTTTCCACTTTATAACCGTGAGATTACGGGCTGTTTACGTAATGTGTGGTACTCTTGGGTTTTATAGTACCATGGCAACAGGTGTGGAAGGTTAGCATGTTGATATAGGCCACATGTTATAGTAGGTGGTCATAAATGCGAAGGAGCTGATCGGCCTTACGTTTGATGATCGCATGCCGTAAATGGTTCGGTGCGTGTCAGGATCTCTCAACCTTCAGTCTCCATTGCACTTTCGATTCTCATCCTCGGGATTTTTCCACAGTGGAAGCTCGCCTGTCTGTTATTCCGTGGCCAGGAGGTAAAACTGGATTTGCGAGCAATGTTCCAATTTGGAAATTTGCTTTCAGATGAAACTTTATTGCTCGTGAACCACTATCCGGTTTGTCACATTCCTGACAACATTGCACGAGGCGTTTATTTCGGAAACCTTTAAAAAGCATGGTGATGGTGATAATATTGGAAAAATTAAATCAAGAAGACTTAGGTGGGCAGGCCATGTGGCACGAATGGAAGAGGAAAGAAGAGTTTACAGAATTCTTGTTGGTAAACCTGACGGTATAAGACCTGTAGGAAGGTCAAGACGAAGATGGAGGGACGTTGAGATGGACCTAAAGGAAATCGGTAGGGATAAGAGAAAATGAATTCGTCATTCTTAGGATAGGGACAGATGGAAGGCTTTTGTTGCTGCAGCCATTAACCTTGGGTTTAAGAAGGCTAGAGTGAGTTAGTTAGATGGTGATATGTAGGTCTCGGAAGTTGAAGACCTTTAAATTCCCAAAAAAAATACCTATAAAAGACCTAAAAATATCAAAAAAGGACCTAAAAACGGGAAAAGGGACGTATAAATGTGATCCAAATTAAATAATAACTTCAGTTTTAATTACATATTTAATGAATAAAAAATACAACATTCTGGTGGTATGGAACACAGTGCGAAAAAACTATATGAATGAAATGCATCTTTTTCATTCCAATTTTTTTTTGTCTCGTTTCAGGGATGGTTCAAATATTAATACATTTATATCTCTTTTTTATTTCTTTATACAGAAAGGATGTTTAAGAGGTGATGAACTGAAGATGATTCGAATTGGGAATGGGCAGTAAACACGTAGTGGAAAGAAGGTGAAGTTGCAAAAAAGAGCCGTTAAAACCTATAAAACGGCTAAAAAAGGATAAATAAGCCAAAAACGACGAAAAGGCAAAAAAAAAAAAAAAAAGAACAAACAAAACCCACCGTTTTCTGGTCTACAATGACCCAAAATGAACATATATTATGTTTGGCCCCGTCCTCGGACACAAGGACTCCTTCATTACAAGGCGACAACACTGCCTCTACTTCATTAGGAGGCCCAAATAAAGAATAAGTAAATAGCGGGTGGAGAGGTAAAAACTGCTCTATAGGTTCTGTCTGAAAGCAAGGAAACAGATATGCCTATGAGCAAGATAGATTAATGATCATTCTTATTCCAGTATATTTGTTGGCATTCAAAATTCTTGTTTCAATTTTACAGATCGTATCGCAATGATGCGATGTTGGCAGCCACAGGAATTCCATTTTGTGCATCGTTATAACTCTTGAGATTCCACAGTACTGCATTCATTGCAGTTCATGCAGATAAGATACCCTATCTGGGCTTACTGTGAGTAATTTGAGTCCTTGAACCCCATTGGTAACCTAACACATCGCTTCTTAAATCCGGGCGGAGCTACCAGGCTGTAGCTACAAGGGCAAAGGTCTCAGTCCTATTCTTCTGTGTTTTACAAGTCTCAAGTTTAACTCACGTTATATATTTAGTCTTTCCCTATTCTAAACAGCACGCGTGAATATGTTCTTATTGACAATTTCCTTGAATTTCAACAAAAACGCTGCTGACCACTGAATATACTTCTATCAATACTTGCTTCACAAAATAGAAGTAAACCTTCGTGAAGTTGAAGTTAGAAGGACTAGCATCCACATATTATCTGAATTAACATAATTTTTTCATGGGGTGTAAGGGGTGACTTTTAGCGAAGACACCCACATGTCAACTTCGCTTCCACGTAATACATCCTATTGTATTTTGCAGACTGGCAAGGCTCTGGCGTCTTGGCTCAAGGCCAGTATGATCCTCCGTGGGGATCGTGTTGTGTCGTCCATATATGTTTGTGATCGCCATTTCATCCATCTCATATTTTTGTGATCGCCATTTCATCCATCTCATATGTTTGTGATCGCCATTCCATCCATCTCATATGTTTGTGATCGCCATTTCATCCATCTCATATATTTGTGATCGCCATTTCATCCATCTCATATATTTGTGATCGCCATTTCATCCATCTCATATGGTTGTGATCGCCATTTCATTCATCTCATATGTTTGTGATCGCCATTTCATCCATCTCATATGTTTGTGATCGCCATTTCATCTATCTCATATGTTGTTATCACCATTTCATCCATCTCATATGTTTGTGATCGCCATTTCATCCATCTCATATGCTTGTGATCGCCATTTCATCTATCTCATATGTTGTTATCGCCATTTCATCCATCTCATATGTTTGTGATCGCCATTTCATCCATCTCATATGTTTGTGATCGCCATTTCATCCATCTCATATGTTTGTGATCGCCATTTCATCCATCTCATCTTTACCACCACCCTCATCTTCACAATTAGCAGAAGAGCGAAGTAAAATAAAACAAATAAATCAATAAATTTTTCATCTTGATCCATGAATAAATACAGTTGCAGAATACAGAATAAATTCAATCAGTAATAACCGTCATGACTGTGTCAACATCCCATTAGAGCGTCTACTCCGAAGACATATCCGTTGCATTTCTTTTTGTCTTCCTCAGTTGCCGTCATAAACGAATTTCAAGCTATTCAGTACGACGTGATACTAAGGTGAGACTTTGGCAAGAAGTTCAGGGCGACACATACTTGAAACATCTCATTATTCACCGCCACTTCCTTGCGCTAGAATCATTAATCGCACGTCTCGGGCAGTAGCGACGGCGTTTACTACACACATTCCTTGCATTGAATTTTTTTATTGGCGGAGGTAGTATGAATGTGAGGTCCAGTGATTTTATTCAGTGGCTATTTGTTGAGAATTTTCCAGCATCAGACTGCGTTCCAGCGGCAAAGATGATTATTGGTGTTCTTTTCTTTAATAGTTCTTCTGTATAGGATACATCTTTTTAAAAAAAAAACTCATAATAAATTTTGAGCATTTTTTCAACCGTAAATAAAATTATTAATGCATTAGGACGTGAGAGAAACCGTTAAATATTTGCTTAGCCATCGTTTATGTTCCACTGTTGCCATTCACTTTGACTAAATTTTACTTTTCTCTCTGTTCCCCTGCTTGATCTTCCATTCACTAGCCTTGTCTACTTCGCTGACTTTTTGACACTATATGTAGTTTTCTTTTAAATTTTTAATTAAATTTTTTTGGCTGCGTCAGCACTGAGGCTATTTTGCACCCGTCACACTATACGGGGTCCAGCCCCTTATCATAACAAAAATAAAAGCGTGTCTGAAAACTAAAATTCCCTTACCTTGGTTAAAAGCTGAGGCTAAAAAGGGCGCTCAGCACAAATAAGGACAAAACACAGGACGACACAGAATTATACTGGCCATGGGGCCAGTCGCCAGAGCCTCGTGCGTCTGCAGTCCAGGGTGTATGTACTATGTGGAAGTGAGGTTGACTATTGGGTGCACTACGTGTAAGAAGCACCCGTTACACCCCACTATACACTGAAAGGAAATGACGTTGAACCAAGTAGACGAATAGCGGTGTTCAAGTTCAGAAGATTCAACAAATGCCTGTCCGCTTATTTAAACGTTCATTTGATTAGTTAGCACGCCCCACGTGATCATACACCACACGCTACACCGCTCCAGAACGTAGCGCAAACGGTGCACACACCAAATACACTACTTGACACCAAATCAACAAAGTAGACGAGTGGGTGTTGCACCGTGTAACCAACTTGAAGTGCGAGTGCAGAGAGAGTCAAAGAGTGCAGCGAACTGAGCTAATGAATGCTAAAGGATCTAACCTGAAACTCCTTGAATAAAAGCCGACATCCTCACCACTACTCCTCTTCGGGGAGGCTCTTGCGTACATATTGTCGATAGCTGTAGAATACCTGACTCCACAAGGGATCAACCACCGAGAAGATTTTTGTGATATTATTGAGTGGACTATGGCGACCTTCCCAACACATTATCGACAATTCATTGTAGAGCATTCAAAGTGATCTTCGTATAGTTTACTTTTGCTGTCGTCTAAATATCTGTGATATAAAATATACTTATAGTGGATGGGTTTGTACCATTCTGATATCTAGACAATAGGAAAAGCAAAAGCAGACGAAAATTCTTTTCAATGCTCTAGAAGATTTTTTTTTTTTTTAAATATCTTAGCGGTTCTTCGAAACAAGAGAAATTTTTGAAAATTCCTTTACTGACAAGAAAGGCAAAAGTCCAGCCACACCTTAGAAAGGCTTCGATAGTTCTGCAGAAGTCTTCCTTACAAGGTCTCCCCTTTGGGCATCTGTTTTTTCTTTGTTCAACCTACTTTTGTGCGTATAATTAAATGAAGGACTCACTCTAATCATGGTTCGGTTCCAGATTAAATAACAGCTATTCAACAAAAGCGACACAATGCTCCTTCCAACCTGTCTGGGTGGGTTTGTGCCATTGGTTCTAAATCAGAATTAAACTAGTCTGCTCACTCAAAACCTTGTAAGCATTAGTCACAATTACAGTGGCTGATGTACAGCCAAGGATAGAAGTTTTCCGTCAGTGTCTCCTCCTATAACCAACTTGCTTTAAACACGAAATATGTTGATGTGGATTGAATTTGTATTGTTTAGGATAATCGACAAAAAGATTTCCTTGTATGGTATCTAATTCTCAATGTACAGAAGGAAGATGTAAAATACTTTCAACACGCATTAGAATACTTGATTCGAAATCTTGAATACTGCGATGAGACTGGTCAAAATACAGATGTGATTGAAACATTATTAATTTGGATCGACTAGATTGTAATGTTATCATTAAGACCCGGATAGTTATGAACTTATAATACAGGGTAATTCAAAATGAATGGTGCAAATTTGCACAGTTATTATGACGTTACTGATAGAAAAATCAGACAAGGCATCAATATAAAGAGAACTCTGGAAGTTTTCTTCTCACTAAGTGGGCTTGTGCTGCTTTGCCGCTGTTCCACCAGGATCGCCAGTGTCGCAAAATGGCTAATGACCAGTAGAAGGTGTATTGTATGTTGGAGCTATCAGGAACTGGTTCACTCACAATGGTGCAAAGACATTTCCATATGCTTTTAGGTAGTAATGCACATATATTTCACCCTTCCGAAATATTTTCCAAAGTTAGAACTGTGAATCGTTAGTGTCTTAGAAACCAATGCCAATGACTTGCTGTCTCGTGCATAGCATGTGCTTGATTATCGTTTGGATGTTTACCGTATTACACGTGGTTCCAGTGTTGAATCTTTGTAATGTGAGTCAGAGATACACTACCTTTTTACAAGTTTTCCTTCAGTTTTCTTACATGTAAACAGATATTTCTTATTTTCCTTTCAACTCATACAATTTAGCATGCATTAAATGTAAAAGTTGCAGTTCTGAATTCTTTCACACGGTCTTGTTTTATAAAGGAATGAAGAATTGCATTCCTTACAGATCATCATTTCTGTTGATTACGCCATGCTATCTCAATTTTTCAACCTTGAAACTCCCTAATAATATTTTTATGCTCAGCAAGAAACACGCTCTACTTGATAAGATACAATTGGACTAAGGCAACAATATCATCTATACAGACTGTCCATTACATTGTTGTCGTTTTTCGCTCAAGAAGAGTAGTTGAATGTTTCCACGAGACGAAGAAAGAAGTCTTATCTCCTGTGGAGAACAAACAACAGCGACGGAAGAAAACAGGAAGTTATATTATTAAGAAGACAGACAATACGCCCAACACACAGACGTAAAATAAAATTTTACTAGTGATTCTTGGCTCTACAATATGCAAGAAGTTTATATATGTGTGTTTCATACATGAATTTTCATATACAGTTGCATGTATCGAAAAACTTTTAAAGTATGTGCATTTGTATTTGCAATATGTTATAATGTTCTGTAAAGGTCAGTTCGAAAGTAAATGTGACAATAGTTTTTATGCAGGCAGCATTTACTTTGGGTATATTTCATTGCGGAGGAGCCTAGCATTTTGTACCGACAATACTTTGATGTAGACTTTCAAATACACATGTTCGAAATATTACAGTGATGACTTTCATGTTTACCAGAAGGACGGCCTCCCCGATGGCGTAGTGATACTCGTTGGAGGCGCAATGACTCCAGTGATGCACTTAGATACAACAAAATGATCTCGGGACCTCAGAAGTTATGCTTTTTTTGTTTCAATTCCATTTGATACAGTAGATAAGATAAGGACATTTTGAAGAACTTAATATTAAGCATTCAATTACTGCAATGGACGCAGCAAAAGTGGATTGAGTGTGCATATATGATCATGTGGGCATAACAGGGCGACAGCCGTAACGGTAAGATGAAGAGAAACATTAGTGATTGTACATTGTGACGTCATTATTGCTACTGCGACTTGCGTATAAGGCTTGTGCTGTGCCTATCCTAACAGTATTTGAAATGCTAATTGTGTTACGCGTGCGGGCAGCCTAGGGAGTTGAGAGTTCAAAGATTTGTCGGCAATTGTTCGTTCGCTCCAATGGGCTTGTCCTTGTCACAGAATAAGAAAATGCCATCATTAGACAATGCATTGAGATGCTCCGAGATAAAAAAGGAACTGCTTCTTGCACAGCGGAGTCTCATTTCGGAGCTGACTGACTGCAATTACAACCAAGAAGAATGTTAACTGTTTTCCAACCGAAAAATATGATCGTCGTTACTTCGTTCCTCGTTTTGCTTGGCACACTTTCTTCAGTAGCAAACATGCTCTGACAAACAAATGGAAACCTCTTTTTTTCTAAGGTACTGTTCGTCTCGTAATGATCGAGCGAGCGTATGGGCAGAATTAATGAGATGAGTTTCTTCGTGATCAAACGGAGACCGTCACGTGGATGAGCCACGCGTGCTATTACGGGCTGAACAGGCCCGTAACCAGGATTTCATTTCTGGGGGGAGGGGTCATCCCTCATGATCAGCCCCAATCCAAAGGCAAAAAAGAGGGGTAGAAGCCCTGAAAATGAATTTTATCAGTATATTACAACTTTTTATAAAAGATGTTTAATCCCGCTAAGGAAGTAAAATTAATTACCACTATACATTATTAAAATTAGATATTTGTAGGATTTCTGGGGGGTTGAGCCCCCCTTAGCCCTCTCTTGGCTACGTGCCTGTGTAGGGACCATAGGAAGCGAACGAGATAATATTTGGAAGTCGACGAGGATAAAAAGTGGCTCAGCAATTCAGAGGTCTTGGGTTCGATTCAGGTCAAGTAAATTATTGACTGAGGAAATTAAGGATACTAAATACACTGCAGTGTACATTTCAGTTACTATACGCCCCTTAGTCCATATTTAGGACAATCGGGACACACACCGCTGTGCAATGTGCCTGCACGAGAACCGACGTGAAATATGTTAGTCGAAGTCCAGATTTAGATGCCAGAATAGAGTCATGTCCACAACTTCGTAATAACTTGGAGTGTAATCAGTTTTGGTCGATCACAAACGCATTTTGTATTTTTTTTTAAAAAAATACGTCACTTTTCTGTCACTTTTGGCTAATCGCGGCGGTAAGGATGAGTAATGAGGGACACTCACAAAGAATGGGAGGAGATGGTATAATTTTAAGTAATGTTTATGCTTTTTGAGAAGCATGAGCCTATTACACTGTCTCTGTGGAAATGTTTAATATCTCTCTGCCATTTGTATGTATTGTGCATGTTCTGTGCAGGTTCGTTTACAACTTTGCACTTGGCTCAAGGGATTTTTTTACACCCCATTTTTAACTTTCAGGTAGGGATTTAGATTTTTTCCTCGTATAGTTTGGAGGGTTGATTTGATTTGGTTTATTTTACTTCTCTTTACTGCCACTTTTGGCTAATCGCGAAAATGATGATGAGTGATGATACAAAGAACACTTATGCCCAGGCCGGGATTCGAACTCCGTACTCCTGGCGTTGTGCTAACAACTCTGCCACGGAGGTCGGCAATATACTTTGGAGGATGCAAAATGGTCGTATGTGCCGACGCAAAAAACATTAACTCCTTTTAGTTCGCTGCACCTTTTGACACTAGGTGTAATGCAGGTGTATCCCGGTGTCAGGCTGGTCGTGATGTGCGTCTACGCGTAAAGTTGAGTTGATTTGAGTTGATTTAGTTTATTTTACTTCGCGTTTTGTGCCTCTTGGCTAATTTGCGAAGATGGGGATGAGTGATGAAATGATGAATGGACATTCACAAACAACCAAGCCCGACCGGGATTCGAACCCGGGACCCTTGGCGTCGCAGCGCGATGTGCTAACCACTCGGCCACAGGGTCGGGCGTCTACGCGTAAACAACGATAGTCTACATTCTACACATAGACTATTTTATACACATAGATATCGTAATCTATGTAAACAACATGGCGAAAGGCGATAACTTAGAAAGGGCGTCGTGAAATTAAAATAAAATTATACTGCGTATCAGTTGCTGGTGTGTGAGGAGAACTTTTCATACTCTTTCTTCCAAATTCGAACAATTTCTCGCCTAGGAAGAAACTTAATATAGGAAATATTCTAGTGTTTTATGGGGAAAATACCACTCTTGCCTCACGACTGCCATCTGTTGTTTTTTTTCATACTATTTATCTTCTTCCATAGTTGATAATAGAAGAGAAGATAAATTTGTTGTAAATAGGATTCTTTTTATTTCGTTAGGAACCAATATAGCTGAAAATGTCACTTTCCTTTCATGAAACCCTTGAAAATTAATTATAATGCACTTTAGATTGTCTACGTAGTCTATGTAAAAACTACAACCCAATGTAATCTACGCGTAGATTACGTGTAGACAACGCATGTAGACGTAAACTTATAGTGTACGGAACATCACTGGGCTGGTGCAAGGAAATTACGTTCAACCAAGTAGACGAATGGATGTGTTGAAGTTCAGAAGATTCAACAAATGCATGTCTGCTGCTTTAAGTGTCACGTGGTGATACACCACACGCTACACCGCTCCAGAACGTAGTGCAAACGGTGCAGACACCAAATACACCACCAGGCACCAAATCAACGAAGTAGACGAGTCGGTGTTGCACCGTGGAACCAACGAGACGCGCGAGTGAAGACAGAGTCAACAAGTGTACCGAACTAGACGAGGCTACGAATATTCATTCAATTCATCTTTGAGCGTAATGTATATGCACAAAATATTTGAAATGTGGGGGGCGTAAGGTTCTACAGAAGTACTCTTCACAACAAAGACAAGCGCACAAATCAGGCAAGAAAAAGAAATTCTACCCTCCTTGCACTCAAAATTACAGAATCATTTTTCTTCTGATCTTTACAGAGATAAGGCAGAGACGTCCGGTGGAAATCTAGGAGAGGTACGCGGGTGGAACGGACTAGAACCAGTGGCCTTGAAAGTACCAACATGTTGCCTTAACAATTCACCGAACTCGCTAGGCGTCTCCACAGAATCAGGAAGTAGTTGCAAATTTTCAATTAAATGATTTTTCTTTCACTGGTTTACAACTCTCTCAAATTCCGCTCACATGTCAAGCGTCCCCAAGGAGACTGTAGACGTGGAAAAATATTTTATCGTCCTTTTAAAGCTCATGCATAATCCATGGCAGCAGTAAAAAAATTGTCTGTTACAAAACTTGCACGCTCGAAACAGTGCGTGCGAAAATCCTCACACGCAATAAGTTAATCGTTTATTGAAAAAATAAAGATCCAAAATTCGGTTCGGACGGGCGAAAGAGGGTTTCTTCTCGACGCTACTCTTGGCCATGTGGCCATTCTTCGTCCTCGCGTTGAACCATCAGCAATGCTAATTCAGTGCGTAACACGCCTCCTGGAACGTGCCTGGATTCCAGAGGATTCTAATTGCTCTGCCAGACGCTCTTGCGCAACGCACGTCACACGCTTCCATAACTTGTGTGCGTTTTTAAGAGAGGATGGTTATATCATTCTGTTTCGACCATCACATGTTTTTCAGAACATTGATGCAACGGAGATTTTGTCTTAAAAGGTGGCCACTTGTGAAAGAGCATTGGGAGTGATTTTTTGAAAAAAGATCTTCAAGGTTAGAGCCATTTGGCACGGTTCGATAGTTTTTTTATCGCTGAAATGACGAGAACCTGTATGTTGTGAAAGCATCTTGACAGGAAGGAACGTCAATGTGGATCCCTGAGATGGGCCGCTTAGGTTCACGAATTGTCTTTCATGCAAAGCCTTGCAACTATCCTAGCATCGTTACTGTAGCATTCTCAAGACAACAGTGAAAAAGTAAAACCGCATGGATATCGCAAGGAGCTTTCAGAAAGTGACAGGATACACCTGGCACTTGGAAACGAACCTACAGAAATAAATGCAACCCTTCCTATTACGACAAACTGCACATGTCTATTACTTTCGTGTCACTCAGACTGCATCATGTCGCTTCGGTTGATGGTTAGCGTAGCGCATTACGAATCTAGGTATTGATTGATTGATTAAATGGTGTTTTAAGTCCACTTTATGCACAGTAAAGCTAAATGGGACTGGACCTACAGTTTAAAGTGGGATCCGAACCACTATGTGCCTCCAACGGGTATCGAACCCGGGATCCAATGATTACAAGGCGACGACGCAACCACTTCACCATCGGGAGGTCTACGAAGCTAGGTATCCAAAGGTTAAAGGTAAATATAAAGTTCCCTGTTAAGGCACATTTAGGGTATGTGGGGGTAGGGCCCAACATATTCTCGATCTTGGCCATTTTGATGTGATCAGCGCCACGCTCGGCCGCCTTTAGCCCAGGGTTGCCCCCAGGTACCCATTGATTTGAGGCTGGGTGAGCCCCAGAGTCGCTTTATGCGGGGACAAGGCCTCAAAAATTCCGACCTCAGATTACCCACCCCGGGAATCGAACGCGGGTCTCCCGCAATCCTACCGACTAACCACCGTGGCTCAAGGTATCCAAAGGTCAATTGATTTGCTATATTTTACCTCACTTTTCTTCCAGTTTTGGCTAATCGCGAAGATGAGGATAAGTGATGCTATGATGACATTGGTGAAAGGACATTCACAAAGAGCACCCGTGCCTGGCTGGGATTCGAACCCGGAACTCCTCGCGTCACCAAAGTTCCAAGTATAGGTTAAACATGAACGTTTTGCATTATGATGTCTCTTAATACGTCATCTTAATAATCAAAACTACAAATAGAAATGATTTTATTTTTATCCCCAAAATATACATTCTGCATGTGATATATAGGAGAAAAGTAAATGTTTACATCACTTCGGTTGTGAGTTCGATCAGCGGTCGACTTTCAATCTCGCAACCGAAGGTTCCAGATTCGAGTCCCGGCCTGGTAATACGTGTTCTTTGTAAGTGTACCTTCATCAACCCTATCTCGTCGTTAAAAGCCGCAGAAAATCCATGTCAAATAAGGAAAAATACAAGTACATGTTTACTTATTGCAAAGAAATTAAATCGCAATTTGCGAAAACTGATAGAAAGATGATGAAAATTAAGAAAAAAGGGACGAACAAGCATGACGAACTTTGTGATTGTATTAAGTCTAAATTTCTTCAAGTTACGCTACTTAAGGGCTTACTACCTAAAATATACCTTCTCAATCAATATATTTTATCACTATTAATATTGGTCACCCTTTATATAGCTTCTGGTGTACTGTAGTTGTACATCAAATTGTTCTTGGTCATATTTCTCCCGTTGCAAACATTTTCCCACATCCATTAATCCGTGAGAATGCATTTCCGGTGCCTTGGGTACGTGTGATACTTTATCGTCACCTGACACCATCGTCCATCATTAACGCACTGACCTCCAAACTCAACCAAAGAGAGTGACGATAATGGATGTCTGAGAATTGAAGCCCATCCTCCATGCTATATATCAAGTTACTCTTCCCTAAGGCGTGGAATGTGTTTGAATAACGTTTCCGTTGATTTACAGAGTCCGTAAAGCATTAGGCATGTATCCACTTCGATCTAACACACTTCAGAACACGCCTCTACCACCTACGCAGGAAGGGTAGGTTGGCGGTGTGCTTTCTCCTATTCTATTTGACGCTCTCATTGGTTGAAAGACCAATGCCATTTCCCCCTTGCGCTCCCACGTTCGATTCTCAATCGAAGCACATCGAACCGTTTTCTTTCCCAAGGGGAATGGGTATTCCACATATTGAACGCATGGGCGAGCTATTTAGCAATAATGATATGTTTGACAGACCGATCCTAATACAATGGTCCATTCTATAGTCAGAATTGAAACTGTAGACGCAAAGACTATTCCCTATAAGCACTAAAAATTTGTAAGATAATACCAGAGGGAAGTCGAAAAGTTTGCAAGCTAGAGTCAGACGCCAGAGCTTTGTTAGTTTTCACCGATGCAGTTTCTTAGGAGCTTCACACTGTATAGAGAAAGAACATGTTGTGACTGTCCAAAAATTAACATTCACAATTATTGTAAACTTATTTAGTGAAAACAATTTTAAAGCGTTTGCAACATTGATACGTATTTCTTTTGTTCAAAAAGTTGTTGATAAAAATTGAACATCTAAGATTCGCTGTGAATGCTATCATGGTGATTGTACAAATGTGTTAATATAGTTCTATATTCGAAGTTATTATGTGTCGATGTGTTAAATTGTGCAATCTGTGAACTTAACTGCAAGTTAATTTTGGGTAAGGCAAAAGCCAGGGTCTCAATATTAATGTACCAACTTCACAGTGTTATCAGTAAATATCAGCATTTGAACGCTAACAAGGTTTTGTCTAATGGAGCAAAGTTTCGATAAAATCTGTGGTGGTTAAAGTCACGTTATTATATCAGCTTTAAATGTAGCTATCAAAAGCTTTTAAGGGATAGTTTCAGGCTTAAATTTTGGTGTTCTGATTCCAAACCAGTTATTAAGAAGCTTCTCACTTGCCCCGTCTATATTATTATTAACATCAAGGCAGGAAGATATGGCAAAATGAGGACAGACTACTAAAAAGTACCAAAAATCCTGGTCATACCACTGAAGAGATTCACATGTTGTGTTATTCTTATATACAATGGTCAATGTGCTATTCCTTAAGCTGTTGTCAATACCAATAAATTTACTCCTCAAAAACTTTTCTTGCTTTCGTATCATAATGTTCGAGAACATTTGAAAATTAAATTTTACGTTTATGACGCTACATAGTGTTAAGAAGGATATAATTGTAGACAGTTTCTATGTACATTTCATAATTTAACTTCCTTCTAATTTGTTCCTAAAATTCCATTTGATTCCCTTGTACAAAGAAAAATATTTTCAAATTTAAAATACTTTCTGTAATGAATTAACAAAATGGTACAAAGCTGTACCAGACTATATTATTTGCTATTTTTGGTGGAAATTTAGAATCATATTTGGCAATAATTCTGTACAGATTTAATATTTAGTCCCAATGCTCTACATAGACATCTATTGCTAAAATCTTCAAACTAGAAGCTGTACATAAGTTGAATTTAAAGTTATTCAATTGTTTTGTTTTTTAAAAAACTTTGTTTCTTCCTCATTTATCAGCAAGAAGTTGTGTGTTCTATTTGATATTCAATTATACGTGTCAACAGAGGGTCTAAAAATTATCTCCGATTATCTTATTTGTTTTAATGATTATTAGTGAGCGAGATATCTAATTTTTTGTCACATGGAGTCTTGGGACTAATGGAGTGAAATCAAGTTCATGTGGGTTGGTTTTTGTGACTTTTGAACTTATATTGCAACTCATAGGCGTAACGTGGCGGGATCAAGGAGGGGCACTTGCCCCTCAAAACATTTTCTGGTTTTTGAAAATTTAAAGTTAATGGTACTTTTATTAACCTCCTGGAACCTCAGGACCAAAGTAACGAGTAATTTTATTGTGCAAATGTAACAGTTATGAAAATTATGATATTTTTATGGACTTGACATTTTTTTTTTAATTCTGCCCCCTCTCCCCCCATCAAAAGTTAGGTCCCAAATTACGTCTATGTTGCAACTGATGTTTAGCATGATTTGTCATCTATCTCTTCCCTTCCAGTTAACTTATTCTGAACAAAAATTACACAATTCCTGGTTACATTGCATTCGTAAACATTATCCAACGAGTGAAAATTCTGGAATTTAAAGAAGCCTAAAATGAATTAGCAAATTTTTCTTGAGACCAGAAACGCACGTGTTGTGAATCTTTCAACATATGGAATTATTTTCCTCTGTTACATTTTGGAATTTGCCATCTCGGTGACGGACCTCGTTGAGGTTTGTCTCACAACCTCAACACCGAAGATTCTGGGTTCGGGTCACTTGTAAGTGTCCCTTCACAAAATCATCATTCATCCTCATCACAGTGATTAGCCAAAATGTCACAGTGACATTGGCGAAGCAGAACCACTTCCAATATTGCAAGTCTAGCTTAGAATTTCGTCATTCAAAGGGGAACATTTAGTGGTACACTTCCGTATAGGACCTTTATGGAAGACATATACTCGTATATTGTACAGAAAGAAGATAGAATGGAGTAGTTTGAACACAGTGCGTGTTGCGAGTGCGTGTGTGCTTGCGTAGTGCCATGTGTAGGGGAGCTCGAATTGGAATCGAGCACTCATAAGCGATACTTAAGACGTCACTTTTACATGCGTGGAGTTAAAAAGTAGAGAGAGAAACGGCTTTGTTCCGTTACAGCCGGTGGCAACATTTCTCTGCCAATTGCCGCATTATCAATTGGTGTTTTCCGCTTCTTTTTTGTTTGATCGCCATTGATCACTCTTGCTCTCTGTTTCATCTGAATTTGCAATGGAGGAAAAAAAAAAAGAACACTGACCGGACTGGAAGATGCAGTGGACCGTGCCGTGACGGGTAGAACCAGATTGAAGAAGAAGAACTACACCCGCTGGCAAGAAGAGGCGAAAAACTTGTTCGTGTAATCGCATCGTTGGGCGAGTAGCAGAGGAGATGGCACATCAAACCAGTCGTGCTTCCAGAGCCTTCGAAACGTATTGGATACAGTCCCACGTGGTCACAAAGGTAAGTCAGCACTAGAGATGGACAATATCGGAAATTTGATATCGCGATATATCGTCACAGACGATACGATATTTTTTCCGTATCGTGATATCGGCGATATATAGTCTCCACGATATAAATCACCAAAATATCATGACTATATATCGTCGACACGATATACATAGCCAAAATATTGTGACGATATATCGTCTCCACGATATATATCGTCAAAATATCGTGTAGTTGATATTGCCCGGTCGGTATCGTGATATATAGCCCAACATTAGTCTGCACTCTCGGGTAAAACTGAAACACTTTGCGAACGCACACACACTCACTGTTCACGCACTGATTATTCGCACAAAAACTGTCACTGTTACGTGAAAAATCACTGTCCTTATTTTTTTGTCGGTTTTTTGTACTTACAAAAATGGGAATCCCCCTCATGACTTCTGGCAAGCTCCCTCTAACACAGTGGACAAACAACAGAAAATAATTACTCCCATTCACCTTATATATACCGATATAGCTATGACCTTAGCGAACCACTCTCTCTCCCTCCACACTATCGTTTGTCTACCTGTGCCCCTACCACTACTCTGTCCCCCCCCTCCACTTTTCTTAGTCAACCTCTTCAAGGAAAAATTCACTCTCTGGAGTTGTACGCTCGGATCGGCACATGTCTACGGTGAAATGTCTCTTTCGCCGTCTCGTTTGAGAGCGCTATTGGATGTTGAAGGAGCGGAGAGGCTTTCGACGGCTGCTGGCAATGCCTTCTGCGGCCAATCCACGCGAGCGGGCATTCCGGAAACATTCGCCGCCTGGAGAAACCGACCTTCTCAAGTGCGCCATCTGTGCGGCTGTTGTGGTAAAATGCTGCTGGAAATGTTTTCCGTGTCTCGCTCTGTCGCTGGTGTCCCTTCGATTCCCGTGCGGAGGGTTGGTATGCTCCAAAAGTGTCGCAAACGGTTCAATACACCTCCGCATATATCGTCTAAGTCTTTTTAAACCATAAAACATGAACGATTTGATTTGATTTGCAATGTTAAGTCCACTTTATGCACAGAAGGCTAATCGGGACTGGACCTACGGATTAAATTGGGATCAGAACCACTATGTGCCTCTATCGGGTATCGAACCAAGGACCCCTTGATTACATGACGACAAAAACATGAACGAGTACCATGTGTGGTTTATATATTTGCGTTCTCTTCATAAAGTATTTTATGCAGCTTCTCTTCTCTTTTTTAGGATAAATGCGAGTACGGGGATGAAGGGATTGCCAAAGATATTAAAGGTCCAAGAATCTATAAATTGTAATGAGTTCTATTGGGTTGCGCAAAAGAACCGGAACCATTTTTCTCGCACAATCGGACCGGAATTTGTTGGACCGGATTTAAATTGGTCCGGGAAAAATGTCCCTGGACCGGATTTAAATTGATCCGAAAAAGGTCCCTGGACCGGATTTAAATTGATCCGGGAAAAGATTGCTGGACCGATTCTTTACAGATAAAAAGGTTCTTTACGGTCCAGAACCCATGATGATGGGTGATTTTCTCTCCTGGACCGGAATTGAATTTATTTTAAGTACCTGGACCTCTAACAATCCTGGTGATTGGACGACTTTGACGAACAAACACAAAAACAACAACCATTTCCTGCCCGGGACTCGAATTCAGTACCACCACAGTCGAGACACCTCGACACACATGCCACGCCCACTGCGACTAAAGCTAGCGTGATCTCAATATTTTCTATTACTCCATTAATGAATAGTAAACCTCAGTAACCAACAGATATTCTCTAGACAATTATGTTTGTCCAACATTTGACAAAGTTATCTTGAAAATGCATTCAGTAATCAAGTCGCATTTGTGCACGAAAATCTGTGCCCCCATCGATAATCGAACGTGGAAACCCTTGAATACATTCAATGGCGTAGCCATAATTTTTTATCGGAAGAGATCTAATTTTCAAAACAAATAGTACTGAAATAATTTCACTGGACATTAATAATATTATTAAAAATGAATATTAATTGTGACTAAATGACCTTCACCAAGGGGTCCCTGGTTCTGGTTCGATATCCGACGCAGTGGTTCGGATCTCACTTTAAACTGCAGGCCCGGTCCCGATTAGCCTTTCTGTGCATAAAGTATACTTGAAAACATCAATTCAAGTTCAAATTGTGACTAATGCATTCATATAGAACTACTGTTGAACTTACCGTTAAGAGAATTAGATACATTTTCAATTGTAAGTTTGGTCATTCGAAATTATGCGTCTTGCAGGGCGTTGCAGCTTTCTTACGAACACAATTAACATGTGTGTGATTGAAAATTTCCTTGCACCGTTCTCATCGTTGGTAGGCTCGGGGGGAGGTTCTCTCCCCCTCCCCCAACTAGGAAAATATATGTAAGGAGTCCTAGGGCTATGTCATTGTCAGCATGATAAACTATAGGAGCATTCGTTCTTACATTGCACAAGTTCTTGAATTCGTTTGTCACTTCCGTTGTGATTTCTTTCTTCGTTGGTTGCTTCTAAACCAAAATTTTCAGCCTAAATAATGGAAGCGCGGGTGTCAAGATCCACACTGTGTGCCACAGGGTATTTTAAAGTGATGCACATCCAAACTTTTAATGCCCTGTTTGTGCCTGTCGGTTGCATTAATGTAAATTGTATCGCTCTTTACACTTGCGGAAATTTTAATATGACGTCATCAATATGGCTGGCGGGTGAAACCATCTTTTAAACTTCAAGTAAACATGACTTTGGACGAGTTATAGGCTAGTATCATTCTACAGAGCAGGAATGTAGAATGTAGATTTCATTTACAAAGAGTCTGAGTTTTGCTTTTAAGCCAATTTTTTGTACAGAAAGGTTAATCGGGACTGAACCTACAGTTCAAATTATAACACCATTAAGCCTTGTTTCCATGATTATGAAAAACTAAATATGCTGACCAAGGCAGTAATTTATTTTATTAAAAACATAAACTAAACGTAACGTTTCAACCTTCTAGCAAGGTCTTCTTCAGACTCTGTATCAAGTACAAAAGTCATTGCAAGACCTTGCTAGAAGGTTGAAACGTTACGTTTAGTTTATGTTTTTAATAAAATAAATTACTGCCTTGGTCAGGATATTTAGTTTTTCTACAGCTCAAAGCGGGATGCGATCTACTATGTGCCTCCACCAGGTGTTGAACACGGGAACCCTTGATTGAAAGGCGCCGGCGTTACCATCGCGAGACTCGAGAGCATTCTATTGTGATTATTTATTATCTATATTTAATGAATTCGTTATCCATCATCATAATCAAGATTAACCTAAGATATACTTGATTAATTGATTTGGTTTATTTTACTTCGCCTTTCTGCCACTTTCGGATAATTGCGAATATGAGAATGATAAATGATATTGATGAAGGAACGCTCACAAATAACGTCAATGCCCACGCCGGGATTCGAACCCGGGACCACTGGGGTCGTAGCGCGCTATGTTAACCATTCCACCACGGAGGCCGGCAGTCAATAAATATAAATAGTACTGTATTTTATCTAATTCTGCAAACAACTTTCCCTTTACTTCAAAAACTCTTTCATTCAGTACGACTGTTTTTTAATTCGTACAAACTCATCATCCCCCGCAAGTACCCATTCGTACATGTTACTGAGCTACCCCTAGTTCAAATCTAACCTAATGGCTCGTCCACGCTTGGTGAATATTTTTATTCAGCTTTCAGACAGAAGCGACGTGGAAACGATCATTCGGAAATGAATGCATCCTTTCGTATCGAAGTAAAACGATAAGGAGTCAGTCATTCCATGCCAAATCAACACAGATACGTGCAATTTTCAACCTGACCATCTTCGATCTTCATGAAATTTGGGGAGTTGAAACTATGCATTAATCTTAGTAACTGTGAAAATCTTGAGTCTCGTGTGCCTTGTAATTGTCAAATTATTCAAGGTAAAAGTTCGCAGAACTTACCCTTTCTCAGCCCGTTTAGCTATCCTAAATATGCTGTAACTCCGCCTTTATTTGGCCTAGGAAGCTAAAATAAAGTTTATTGTACAGGAAAAAGTTTCGCAATGATATATAGCAAGCCTACCTTTGGATAAAAATAAAATATTTTCACGTGACCTTGACCTTGAATATCTCAAAACATGTCATCGCCAAAAATCGTGAAAAAATATATATTTGGTCTCTCGTGCCATACCCTAAAACATATAAAAAAATCAAACTGGCACTGTAATGGAACAAAATAATATGTGTAATTATGTGGCTGATAAAAGCCTAATTGCATATACTATGGCGAGTCAGAAGTCCCTTAACATGCCCTAGAAAATGTAAAAGAGTTATCCTGGGTATAATTGGTCATTACAGAAACAAGTTAGGCACAGGGCGATTCTGTGTGTGTCAATCGGAGGTCCGGCATATTGTTGGCCGCCATATTGAATCCAATTCAAAAAATTTCAAAGGAAAGTGGGTGATGTGACATATCAAATCAGGCTAGAATTTAAGAGGGAATGTAACAGTTAAAGGAGAAATTAATTGTGTTTTAGTGCCACGGATGGGACACAAAAAAAAAAAATCAAAAAGTTGAAATAAACGAATAATGTGTAAAATATCTTCTACTTTCTAATTTAATTATGTATAATACTTGAATTTTTATCCAAAATACAAGTTTAGATTGCTCACTCACACGATAGAATAAAGTTACAGGATTGCATTTAATGTTAAATATTGAGGCAGTTTCACATGGAATGCCCCTTTCTATTTTTATACGTCTGATAACTTTGTAGATAAAATGTAACTATATTATTATTATCTTATTTATCCGATTTATCTTGCTTAGTATTAATATTGTGGTTGAATTATCGATAGATTTATTTATGTGTAAAAATGTAACAAACAGAAAACTACAATAAAAAGCTGTAAAACTTAGTTCAGGATTCCCTAATTCAGTTCTGCAGGTGCCCTAAAACCTGTATCGCTACCACTGCTTCTGATGGTGTGAATTAACACAAGTGTAATCGACCTGTAATCAGTGATGTGCGTCTACACGTAAACAACGATAGTCTACACATAGACTATTTTATACACATAGATATCGTAATCTATGTAAACAACATGGCGAAAGGCGATAACTTAGAACGGGCGTCGTGAAATTAAAATAAAATTATACTGCGTATCAGTTGCTGGTGTGTGAGGAGAACTTTTCATACTCTTTCTTCCAAATTCGAACAATTTCTCACCTAGGAAAAAACCTAAATAAGAAATATTCTAGTGTTTTATGGGGAAAAGACCACTCTTGCCTCACGACTGCCATCTGTTGTTGTTTTTTACATACTATTTATCTTCCGTAGTTGATGATAGAAGAGTAGAGACATTTTGTTCTAAATAGGATTCTTTTCATTTCGTTAGGAACCAATATAGTTGAAAATGTCACTTTCCTTTCATGAATGCCTTGAAAATTAATTTTGATGCACTTAAATTGTCTACGTAGTCTATGTAAACTACAACCCACTGTAATCTACGTGTAGACAACGCATGTAGACGTAAACGTATAGTGTACGGCACATCACTGCCTGTAATCGAAGTATTCCTGATTCGATTTGACACATTTCAATGTCAAACAGATCCAGTATCGATTAACTTACGATTTGTGTTAAATCTTTTCTTTGTCTTTCGTAGTCTGAAAAAAATGTTATTGAAATATTCAATTTTATGTTGCTCGGGCGTTTTTGTTTGGTGGGATAAAACAGTTTCATGACTTTTCAATATACTTATTTATCGGTGGCACATGTCCCTCTGCCCCCCTCTAAATCCGTCAATGTGTATTCCACTTTCAATTTAGGTATTTAATTAATGATTTGGGTCCTCCACGGACAATAAAATTGATAATATTATTAATTATTGTCAAATATGAGTTTTTTGACCTGTTTACCTTGAGCTAGTTTAGTATCTTCAGAAACACGATAAAAATTTTCGTTCTTGTGGTTGGCAGAATGATTAATTTGGTTCAGAAGTCAAGACATCGGTCAACAGGTGGCAGGGCAATTTATTAGTCCACAAAGATTTGTTTCTGCTAGTATTGCTTTTCAGTTCCTTTCGAGACCAGGTATTTTAGTATTAATATAATGCTTTGTTAATACTAATGGAGTGGAAATAGCTTGTGCATTGAAGAACACGTTTCCAATCTTACTTAAACCTTTCATCCACATGGATGACGTTGCAACGGTAGTATTAAAGATAAAGAAATGTTCTCCGTAATCTCACAATAGGCATGTTTCACCTACGTCACAAACTGTTGCATTGTGTGATCGAGCAGCCATTATTGAGGCCAGTTGTTGTAAGCATACGGAATTCAAGCGGTCGGGCGGGAGATGCTAACACGAACATTCTTGATTTAAAACAAACGTGCACTTGGTGCAGATGTAAAGAACGCGACGTGGTGGATATTTCCTTGCAAACTACAAATAAAATTGGCAATAAACATGGCGGATGGATCCTGACGTCACATGTAACCCACCCATACAGTTATCGCTTACCTATGCATTAAAATTGTGTTTGCGTGTGTGTAAATTGGTGTAAACAGTTCAAACTATTGCCAGGTATTCATATGCGACTCAGGTGGCCGAAACGCTACTTTCAATTCAGTTATCTGGAAGATTTTGCATTACAGTCGCATTCTGAGAAGATAGAATAAGTTATGTTTCAGCCTACAAATTTCATGTTGTTATAAATTGTATTATTTGTTTACTATAATTATGTGTGTAGTTTTAATGCTGTACAAAATGTTCATACGTTACACTATAAATTCATGTTGTAATACAAAACCTTTCATTTTTTTGGAGGACGAGTAGTGGAGTACAATTAAGGAAAGAAACAATTTTTATTTCATTTTTTAACCAAAGCCGTTCTGTTTAGTTATTTCTAATTTGCGAAATAATAGTTACAAATTTTATGTGGTAATTTTGTCATTTCTCACCTTTTTTTGTTTCATGATATATATCGCTTTCGTTTGAGATACAAAAAATAACTATTTGTGATGAGCAGCAAATATTTTTCTATATTCATTCTTTCTTATTACCTTCTGTGCATAAAGTGGACTTAATACAACAATTCAATTCAATTTCTTATTGCCTGTAGGCGGATATGGGTGTGACGTTTCTGTATTCAGTGCAATCTCTAATTTTAGTTTTCGTAAAATTTACAAACGAATTGGAGCCGTAGGTGAAGGGTCTGACTGACAAGCGGCTGGATGACCTACTGCTGGAATTTTTCCGACCCCGTCTGTGCATAAAGCGCCCACTTAATAATTTAAGTTTGAGTTAGTTCTATGTCAACTTTATATACGGATAGGCTAATCGGGACTGAATGTACACTTTAAAGTAGGACCATGTATCGAACTCGGAACCTCTCGATGTTATCACTACGCCGGCTTCTAATAAATTTGTACCATTGGGAAGGGAATGTAAACCGGATCGTGGTGATGATCATATCACCTTCACAACCTTTTTATGGGTTTCCCGATGGCGCAGTGGTAGCGTCGTCGCCTTGTAATCAAGGGGCCATGGGTTCGATACCCGGCGGAGACACATAGTGGTTCGGATCTCACTTTAAACTGTAGGTCCAGTCCCGATTAGCCTTACTGTGCATAAAGTGGACTTAAATCAACCAACCAACCAACAACCTTTTTATGTGCCATCTTGTGAAGAAGCAAAGAGCAGAGAGTGGATTTACCTTTTATTAACGAATTAAGCAATCGTTTTACTAGCAGTGTGCTCCAAGTACATACACATGGAACGAACACTTCTAGCAGGCAACTGGTGCTAAATTTCGCCTAATACCTAGGCTAGATACCTCCTCTGACCTTATTTAAATGTGTTCCTCGTCGTTGCAAGGACTTATGTAAGTCCGTGTCTGTCCTGCTGTGTTAGCTTTCTCTGGACATATGTATTGTAGGTTTATGAGGCGTTGTATAGATGTTAACAGTCGATTGGTGACATAAGACTGGGCTCTGGAAACATAGAGGCTGACGAATGGACGTTTGCGTTTTATGTGCGGGATATTTCTGTTCAAGCTGCTGAACTGATTGGTAACGTGAGTTCAAAGTGCGTGAATTACTACTTTCTGTTTTTTGGATTGGGGTGGGGGGTTCGATTGCACTTGCTCCAATGTACGAATGCTTTCCAACCAGAGCTGGACTGGCCCACCGGGATCTTGGTGCTCCCTCTTACCATGGCGCCCTCTCCCCAAAAGGACGTTGAAAAGATGAACTAGGCTGTTCTTAGAGCAAGGATGTATACTGTATAAATATACACCCTTGCTTCTAATTTATGCAATTATCTCCAACTAACTGACAATGAAATTACGCTCTAAATATATAAAGCTTGTATTTTTTGACAATAGATGGCAGCACACGTTTTTCTTTTTCTTAGATGCATGACAAAAACTAGAAAGTTGACCATTATTCTATACATTTTTAGACAAAGTTTTTGATTTCTAAAAGACACGAGAAACATATTATGTATAATTAATTGGGTGATGGTAATAAATTATAGTTTTAATCCAACTCTTCCAAACCGGTAGCTTCTCCATGTGTTCATAAGAAAAGTTATTAAATGTTTTGTCAAAATGTGTAGTCAACTTGCATTTGCATTCCAATCCAGTAAATTTAATTTGATCTTATTTTCATCAAGTGTAACCTATAACCTAATGCAATGTTAGAGTCGAGTCAGATAACTCTCGCCATGTGCAGTGCCACCCTAAATTTATTATTATTTTTTATTATCATATTTTTTTGGCTATTCGTTTTCAGTTAGAAGTTTGTAGGATTTCTTTTTTTTTTCTCAAAATCGCACCCAGTCCCTTGCTTGACATGGCGAGAAAGAGAACCGCTGCCCCTCAGGCAAGTCACACTGGCTAGGGTGTTCTATTTGTTGTTTTTCTGTTTTGTGAGTGTATTAGTATGTGTGTGTGTGTGTGTTAGAGCCACTGGACAAGGCTATAAAATAACAGCAACATTGCAAAGACACGGAGGGAGTTTTGGCGTCTTTGGGGATGACAAGACACAAGGAGATAGAGGTGACAGCTGTGAGGGCGCGTGTGAGAAGGTCTGGAATAACGCGGTGTACGTGCTATGGGAACATCAGCCACCAAAGTAGGTGAAGTGCGATTGGTGAACAGGTGACAGCACCGTGCAGCGAGAGGAGCTGTGTGTTGATCTTGTGTAAATGGAACTACTTCCGAGTGTTTACTGAACAATACATGAAACAAATCACACCATGTCGCCGGAACACCAGCCAGTCTAGGGGAAATTAGAGGAAACTGGGACCTGGAGCCGTGACCAGAGCCCCCTTTATCCCCTCCAACAACAGACCACCCCCCCTCAATCTAAAGTAGGAACAGTGTGTGTGAGGAAGTGCACGCATAAGTGACGACAAAAGATAAGGGATCGCGACAAACATTTACTTATGGCCATAAGTTACATAAAGGTTACTTATCACTTATGTTTGTATTGTATGAGCAATGCCGGATTAATATATATATTTTCTTATAATCAATAATAATCTTTACACGTTCAGAACAAATTTCATGTTATTTACATATTACCCCCCCCCACACACACACATGGGACCTACCTTTATGGCAGTGACTCGCTGTTGTCGCGTTTACAGACAATTAGGGCTACCGCTGCCTCCGCTGTATAGGAAGCAAACGGCAACCTTAGAATCCCTCCTCCCCGAAACGACCACCAGGGAAACAGGCTTTTGTCGAAGGTATGTCCGTAGCAAATTTCATTACATTTTGACCAATAGTTTGATTTCTATAAGCGAAAATCAGGATCCAAGAGCGATTGAAACACCCTGTATATTTATAATAACATTATATATACAAATAATAAAATACAGTTGAACGTGAGTTATACGTTTGCCAAGGTGAGAATTACTTACAAATCAGATTTAGACACCATATCATATCACTATTAAAATACTGTGAATGGATCTATTTTGAGGAAAAAGATATACATAATACAGGTCATTTCTGTCATAAAGTGGTAAATTAACAAATCTAAAAGTTTGGTTCTTAAATACACTACATTTGCCACTTTATTAGAGAACACTTTGATACTGAAATACTACAGTAGACATTATAGTTTGTATAAAATGTGATATGGCTAAGCGATGTCAAAATCTGCAGCTATTTGTGGGGATTTAGCGTCCACGTCCCGTATAAATTTTACTTAATGGTTAAGCGTGTAACTTTTTTCCTCGTTCTGTTCCCCATGGCCGACCAGTATCAACTGAAAATTGTCACTCCTCTGCATGCGCATGCGTCAATTGTGGGAAAAAGGACAGCTTGCTCTGCGACGACATTCACGAGCATTTCTACATTCTAATTTCTTCATATAGGAGAAGTATTTATTTTACATGAGAGCACTGAACTAAGCTTATATTACATCTCTTGGATCTGAATTGACGCATGCATCAATTGTGGGAAAATAATTATTACTTTCTTTCACTTCAGATCCAAGAAATGTAATATAAGCTTAGTTCAGCGCTCTCGTGTAAAATAAATACTTCTCCTGAATGTAGAAATGCTCATGAATGTCGTCGCAGAGCAAGCTGTCCTTTTTCCTACAATTGACGCATGCGCAGCATGCACCGCATGCGTTCACGAGACGCCTCTGCTCCTGTGACATTGTTGTAGCTCGGTTACGTACAAATGAACTGTATTTTATGAAAATTAGTACATATAACACCGAAGAACGTATAAATGCGTTACGTACAAATAAGGTTAAATAAACACATTTTTAAATATATTTTTGCGATACCTACAGTAATTTACGAATATAACAGAATTACGCGACAGAACTGAGTTACGTATAAAGCAGTCTCAACTGTACATATGAATATAATACATTGTGTATATATAATGGTTTTATTTACTTTTACAGAATATGAAACAGAGTCCTGTAAGAACTTGATATCAATCAGCCTTTATATAGGCACACGCTACTTTGAGCGAAGACGTAGGTCTTACAAAGTAGACATCCTCAACAAACTTACATATGATAATTAGAATTTTATTTTTCAATGGTTGAAAACAGTTACAGCCACTGCCAACACTGCTGCATGAAGTCTGTGAATGAATTTACTGAAAGGATGACTTGCACATTGTTGCAACGGTTGTCCAATGACCTTTCAGCTGCTTTATTCTTGCCCGAAGAGCTTTCGCAGTTGCTAATAAAGGTTTGTGTATTGGTTAACAAAGGGACTTGTGAGAGAGATGTGAATCAACTGTTAGACAGGTGTTTTACACACACTCAATCAATGACAGCCATTATGGCTACTATCAACAGCAAATATCCTTTCCCCTCTTGTTTTGCAAATGCATGTAACGCGCGCATGAATACACTTACAGACAAAATGCTTTTAAACTGCTGGCCAATGGGAACGTTTTTGTCGTTCTCTTTTGTCCATCTGTCAATCCGTGAAGCTGTTTCTTATCGATCCTTGTTAATGCGTTCGTTTAGCTTACAGTTCCAAGGTGTTACGTGTTTGTCACTCTTGCACTTGACTCTTGTACGTACTTCCTTGTCCCTTTGCCTACGTACTGACTCGACGTTGCAGGAATGTGACCGGACATCTTCGAAGGCGTGGCTTAACTTTTGCTGAGCGCGTGTTTCAATCAACATCGTTGTTTTCAAGTTTACTCCTAACCTAACGCAGGTAACGTTATTTCTCGGATAATTCCGCTAGTTTCTCGTTACTAAAGACATAGTAAAAGGTAAAGATAAACTTCTCCGTACATATAGTACCGTGCTGTGAAAGCACATTTAGGGGATGTAAGGGTATGGCCCCACACATTCTTGATCTCGGCCATTTTGGAGGTGATGTTATCAGCACCACGCTCCGGCCGCATTTACCACCCAGGGTTGCCCCAAGGTACCCATTGATTGAGGCTGGGTGAGCCCCAGAGCAGCATTATGCAGGGACAAGGCCGGGAAAATTACGACCTAAGATCAGCCACCTCGGGAATCGAACCCGGGCCTCCCGCGTAGCAGTCAGACGCCGTACCTTTTTTTTTTAAATAAAAAGGAAAGTCCTTAAGCGGCAGCTCCCCCCGTCACTCTCTTTTCTCATATCACTTCTTACTCAGTTTTCAATATCATATCTTACAAGACAGACAACACATACCTATATCTATGACCAAACCGGGATTCGAACCCGGAACCCCTGGCGTCGCAGGGCACTGTGCTCACCACTCCGCCACGGAGTTCGACTACCTACTATACCACTTTAAAACATAGTAGTCATTGTAAGGTTAGCATATTATTTTAAAGGTAACGATGGTCACGTTCATGGGCGTAACTTGGGACCTAACTTTGAGGGGGCAGAATCAAACTGGGCCCATTTTTGAGGGGCAGAACTAAAATGGGCCTAATTTTAAGGAGGCAGAATTTAACTGGGCCTAATTTTGAGGGATCAGAATCAAACCTGGGCATAATTTTAAGGGGGCAGACCTAAATTGGGCCTAATTTTAAGGGGTCAGAATCAAAATTGGGCCTAATTTTAAGGGGTCAGAATCAAACCTGGGCCTTATTTTGAAGGGGCAGAACTAAACTAGGCCTAATTTTGAGAGACAAGAATCAAACTTGGACCTAATTTTGAGGGGGCAGACCTAAATTGGGCATAATTTTGACGGGGCCGAATTAAACTGGGCCTAATTTTAAGGGGTCAGAATCAAACTTGGGCCTAATTTTAAGGGGTCAGAATCAAACTTGGGCCTTATTTTGAAGGGGCGGAACTAAACTAGGCCTAATTTTGAGAGACCAGAATCAAACTTGGGCCTAATTTTGAGGGGGCAGAATCAAACTTGGGCCTAATTTTGATGGGGCAGAATCAAACTTGGGCCTAATTTTGATGGGGCAGAATCAAACTTGGGCCTAATTTTGAGGGGGCAGAATCAAACTTGGGCCTAATTTTGAGGGGGCAGAATCAAACTTGGGCCTAATTTTGATGGGGCAGAATCAAACTTGGGCCTAATTTTGATGGGGCAGAATCAAACTTGGGCCTAATTTTGAGGGGGCAGAATCAAACTTGGGCCTAATTTTGATGGGGCAGAATCAAACTTGGGCCTAATTTTGATGGGGCAGAATCAAACTTGGGCCTAATTTTGAGGGGGCAGAATCAAACTTGGGCCTAATTTTGATGGGGCAGAATCAAACTTGGGCCTAATTTTGATGGGGCAGAATCAAACTTGGGCCTAATTTTGAGGGGGCAGAATGAAACTTGGGCCTAATTTTGATGGGGCAGAATCAAACTTGGGCCTAATTTTGATGGGGCAGAATCAAACTTGGGCCTAATTTTGATGGGGCAGAATCAAACTTGGGCCTAATTTTGAGGGGGCAGAATCAAACTTGGGCCTAATTTTGATGGGGCAGAATCAAACTTGGGCCTAATTTTGAGAGACCAGAATCAAACTTGGGCCTAATTTTGAGAGGGCAGAATCAAATTTGGGTGTATTTTTGAGGGGGCAGAATCAAACTTGGACATAATTTTGAGGGATCAGAATCAAACTTGGGCATAATTTTGAGGGGGCAGACCGAAATTGGGCATAATTTTGAGGGGGTAGAATTAAACTGGGCCTAATTTTGAAGGGGCAGAATCAATCCTGGGGCTTGGAGGGAGAGACTCGAAAAGTTTTCCATCTCATAAAAACAGTGTCGAGGATTATTTGCCAAATAACTGTGACTTTTGTTGCGAAATTACAAATATTACTCTTTATTACTTTGCTCCTTGGGCAAACTTGTAAATTTTAATAAACCCAAAAATTTTGGGGGACAATTGCCCCCTTGCCCCCGCCAAGTTACGCCTATGGTCACGTTACTTTACCATTCTTACCGTGCTAAATTCAGAATTGGCCAATTTAATGTCTGGATCTAAACCCAACATCTTACAAATGAAATATGGCTGTTTTACTTCTGAAACCACTAGAAACTTTAATGACAATGATATAGTCAAAAAACAAACATTATTGAGTATTATTGGTATATAGAGTATAGTTGAAATCTGGACATGAAATCTGTAAGTTTCTGCTGGAACAGTACTACTACCACAGACAAAGAACAAGTCACTCTCCACGGCGAAATGGTTAGCGTCGCATACCGAGCCAAAGATCATAAAGTCCGACCGACCAAAGAATAAGCTTCAGGAAATCCAGACATTTCCGCCTCCAGTTGTGGGAGTTTCAAGGGGGAGAAAACGGTGTTGCTACACGCCTGATTTTTGTCCAGTCGTACACGACACCTTTTGCTGTTAACATGTACCCTTCGCTCGCATTCCAGGGAGAGGCACGGAACCGGAGACCCACTCGCTTGCTACGCGGCTGCAACCATTAGGCCTTGCCGCGCTTAGCCTTGTTGAGGGTGCCACCTGTTTCGAAAACGACTCGAACACGGCAGCTGGACAAAGCCGATTTTTAGATACAAATTCTGGGTATGTCATCAGCGGCGTATACTCTGGGTCATCTAGGTAATCGCAGATGAGCCGGCTGTATTTCTTTTTTTTTTAAAAAAAAAATATGTATATACATTTCTTCGCAATATTCTTCCAAACCAATTCCGATGCATACATTTCTTTGCTTCCAGCGCGCGAATGCTTCCAACCGTTTGCCGCTGAATGTCCGGGAACCTTTCTCCAGCCGGTGGAATGACTTCATCAGGGAATCTCACCCTGACGGCATTCCTCCCGCTTCCCTTACAACCCTTGGCGATGAGGGAGGAGAGAGGAAAGAGGGGGAGGAAACACTGCTTCTCAGGCGCGGTGATTCCGTGCCCAGGGTAACCTCCTTCTTGTGAGAGTCCACCGGTCGCACCTTCAGAGCCTTCTCGTTCCCTCCGCTGAACTAGGGAAAACATACCCGGTAGAGTGCGAAGAACGGGAAAATTGAATAACATGGGCAAACCAATTCTACGCTAATTTTCACTTTACATTTGCTTCTGTCTTGCTGATTTCTGTTACCTGAACATAAATTTATCAAAAGGAAAAAGCTTAAATATTGAAGATGAAGCAAACTAAATTAAAATTCAAAGCTTAAGCAATTAAAGCACCTATATGCTGACTCCCCCCCATCCTTGTATTTACAAAAATAGTGATTGTTTCTCCTCTCTAATCTTCAAAAGCAGCGAGAATACTTCTTTCACGGAACTGAATATTTTTTAAAGGGAAAGATATCAAAAATAAATTATATATATATATATATATATATATATATATATATATATATATATATATATATATATATATATATTAGTTAATTTAAGTTGATTCATTCCGCCTCTTTAGATTAATAGTGATGAAGATGAACGAATTAAACATAAAACAAAAAAAACAATCAGGCACGTAGCCAGATGGAGGACCCGGGGGGGGGGGGGGCTGAAACCCTCCCCGAAATCCTACAAATATCTAATTCAAAAAGTGTATAGTGGTAATTAATATTACTTCATTAGCAGGATTAAACACCTTGCATAATACGTTGTAATAATCTGAGATTCATCTTCAGGACTTCTAACCCCACTGTTTCAACTTTATGTGGCGGCTGCAAATAAGGGATGATCCCCATCCCGAAATAAAATTCTGGCTCTGGTCTGCAATGATTCGAACTTTTAAAACCTGTCATTTCGAGCTCGGAAGGGGATTTTTTTTATCATTTATAGGGAATTTCATTCTGAGCCAGGAACACAACAACAGAAGTTTGGTGCGTGAAACTAAATGCGTGTAGTCGTTGGCTTCGTGCTGTGCTTCGTGTTTATTATTTATTTAGGTGTTAGTGTTAGTGTTAAAGGGTAATGGATGTGATACAAGATTTGCTGGTGAAACCTTTTGGAACAAGATCTTTTCAGGAGAAGTTGCAAATTGTTAATACAGGTAGGCCAGTGTCATCGCTTGAACTTATTTCTACACACAAAGACAAAAATCGGGAATATGTGAGGCATTTTCGCAAGCAAATTATGACAAAACACCATGGTTGACAGGAAGTAAAAGTGTTAATAAGCTTTGCTCTTTGTTGGCCGTGCTTAATTTTCGGGGCTGAAAAGAATGTATGGACGCGTGGCGGATACTGTAATCTTTGCAACGCTTGTGCCAAACATGAAAAATCCAAGTCACATAACTTCCTTTGTTAAGCTGCAATCTTTCGCACAGACACGTATTGACGTGCAACTGGACAAACAGCGTGCTTTGGAGGTGCTACAGCACAAGTAATCGGGTCCTGGAGTAAGTTGAATTTTGCACTTAAATTAATATTGCGGGTTTTTATTTCACTAGTGCACATCTTTCATTTTATATTTCACAGGTTGTTTTTATAGCTTTATAATACTGTCTTGTTTTATTATTTGAAGTTCTACACGTATATTAAACTGCAATAACGAGAATTAATTGATTGTGGTCGTAGCAATAAGACAAACATTCCAACACAATATTCCTAAATCCAATATGGATCCTGACATAAATTGCACGGAAACTTTTGGAGTTTGAGGATCAAGGGTCGGAGATTACCCACTCGTTAGAACCAGCATACGCCACTGCATGTCATAGGAATATAAACTGATCAAGGTACAAATACATGCAGTCAGAACAAAGGAAGACAGTTTGTTGTTGACAAGGAGACATGTTGATCGTTATCTTTCCATACCCAAGGCAGTATGAGAATGATTGAAGGAAATCATTAGAGAAAAACACCATGGATAATTAACCGCGAAAGAGTAGCTGATCTGAAATTTGGCGGGGTAGGGGGATATAGGCTAACTTGACACCACCATCAAATTAAGATTAAAGTTGCAACACTCCTTTTTCAATGTCAGCAATATATTTTCGTCAAGAAGTTCTCTGGTCTTAATTACTAATAAACGCCGTAAACCTAGCTTTATATATTGTGCTGTCTTCATTGCCACTCCCAAATGGGAGAGGAGAAAAATTATCTTTCAACCTCAAAGGTTATTGTACCTTTAATGTAGTATAAATATCCTGGGGTGCTATTGTTGTTATGTCATCTGTCACTATATGGACTCAGAGATTTTTCAATTTGGCGTTGAAGGATGGTTGTTCTTCATGTTGGCATCCACTCTCGGCGAATATAATTGTAGTTTTCTTTTTTATATATGTACATAAGGGCGTAATTCATAGCTTATCCCTCAGGCATTGCCGTTTCCGATTGTAAATGTCTGTATAAATTTTACTATTTCTCTCTCTCTCTCTCTCTCAATTCCAATATTTCCACTTTGTCTTGGCATTCTTTGCGACCTTTTTTTTGCCACTTCATAATTATTCGTAATCGTCTCCGTTTTTCAATTTCTATCTTCTTCATTGACCTTGAAGTGTTTTTGAAAAATTATTATTTAGCGTCGGAGTCATTCCATGCCAAATCAACACAGATATGTGCAATTTCCAACCTGACCATCTCCGATTTTCATGAAATTTGGGGAGTTGAAACTATGCATGAAACTTTGTAACTATGAAAATTTTGAGTCTCGTGCGTCTTGTAATTGTTAAATTATTCAAGATCAAAGTTAGCATAAATTGCCCTTTTTGAGCCCGCTTAGCGATACTAAATGTGCTGTAACTCCACCCCTATTTCACCTAGGAAGCTCAAATAAAGCTTATTGTACAGGGAATTGATCAAACTTTCCAGGGCCTCCCCGATGGCGCAGTGGTAGCGTCATCGCCTTGTAATCAAGGGGCCCCGGGTTCGATACCCGTTTGAGGCACATAGTGGTTCGGATCCCACTTTAAACTGTAGGTCCAGTCCCGATTAGCCTTACTGTGCATAAAGTGGACTTAAAACACCAAATCAAATCAAACTTTCCAGTGATATATAACAAGCCTACCTCTGGATAAAAATATAATTTTGTCACGTGACCTTGACCTTTGACCTTGAATATCTCAAAACATGTCATCACCAAACATTACGAAAAAAACATATTTGGTCCCTCGTGCCATACTCTAAGACATACCAAAAAACCATTCTGGGACTGCAATGGGATCAGAAGATACAAAATAATATGTCTAACTATGTGACTGATAAAAGCCTCATTACATGAACTATGACGAGTCAAAAGTCCCTTAACACCCCCTACAAAATGTAAAGGCGTTATCCTGGTCATATCATGAAAGAAATTGATAACTTCTTGAAATTCATTGCATTACGTTTTTTATTTAGCTTTGCTTACTCATTTTACTAAATATTACATGTTCGTATATTGCTGTACAATGACACACGAGTATGGGGTTAAGAGTCATAACTACAAAAAATGAAAGACAGAAAAACAAGAATGATGCATGACGAAAATGATCTCAAAATCTAGAACTAGCTGACAAAGTAAGAAAATATTATTTCCACTTACGAAATTACAAGGATAATTTCTTGAGCTTCGACCGTTGATTAGGACCACCACTACTGCTTGGGTTATTGTACAAAATAATAAAATTCACAGCAGCTGCAATGGAAACTAGGCATTTAAAGTTCGATACTTTTTACAGGATCCATTTGGCATGTTATAGGCTCATAAACCCGTTCGTGTGAAGTTTCTCTTTGAAAGGTTAAAGCTCAATCGGTTTGTGTAGGTCAGGATCCGATGGCTGCTGATTGTCCACTCCCACCATTAGCTTACGTTACATGATGGGTGTCTACTTTATATGGCGGGAAATCTTTGAGAATAGGAAGCTAAGTGTAATTTGGCTTCTTCTTTTTGCGGTCAGCGATCGTAAAAAGGGTATATAGGAATCTCCAGGTGGTGAGGACTTCTAAAATAAATCGTAGCCAGTCGGGTTGGCAAGAAATCACTGAAGTATACTCAGTATTTTATTTTTATTACTGCTACTTCGTTAGGAATTGTAAGGATAAGCAGACTTTGGATTTGCAAACGATGACTTTATACAGTGAGTGCATAAAATTGTTGTTCATCCTTGTAACAGAACACCCTCTTTATACTGCCGAGACATCAATCGTTCCAATGCATGTCAAGAATGCTCTTGTGTACACTCTGTCCCAGCCATCTGTGAAGCAGGCGAACGAAAACAAGTCTCTGCGCAAGTAGGGACGCGAGACGGCTCCACCAATGAACAGTGAGAGAAACGGGATTGCTTCATGAGGGGGGAAGCGACTGGAGTTACCAGTCTTCCCAGCAGCGTGTAGTACTGCTTCACTCTTTGCTCACTCGATTTCCATCCTCCTCCTCTGCTGCTATGCGCGGCCCTGCTGGGACAGGGTACCCAATGGGTAAAAGAAAAAAACGTTTCCAAAGATCAAACCAAGATGGCAGCACCAGAGGGAAAATATTCATTAATTGATCACAAGATAAGTGGTGATTATCTAAAAAAAAATTTAAAACAGGAGTTGGTAAATAAATATACCTAATGTACGAGAGTAACAAAAGGGGATAGATGATATGTAAGTATGACTATTAAAAGAAATATTTGTACTTCCACAGTCAGTCTGTAGATAAATGTACAGAAGAGCCCGAAGTGGCAAAATCTTGAATACTCAACGGAGCTTCTTCTTTCTATTCATTCATTACAGGGTTGTTAAAGGTCCAGGAATTGTAATTACATTCAATTCCGGTCCAGAAGAGAAAATCAGAAAGTGTAAATGGGTTCTGGACCGTAAAGAACCCTTTAATCTGTAAGGTATTTCAATTCGGTCCAGGAACTTTTTCCCCGATCAATTTTAAATACGGTCCAGGAACCTTTTTTTCCGAATCAGTTTAAATAGGGTCCAAGTTCCGTATTGAAATGAAACAATACGCAACTTGGATCGAATACGGACCTGACGATAAACAATTATCCACTTGTGAGCATGAAAGACTAATCCAGGTGCTGGCTGTCTCGAGAATCTAAGGTACAGTCAACGGCAAAGATAATGGTAGGCAAATTGTCCACCGCTATTTTCATTACTTTTTTATTCTACATCCTGTGTTGCTTTAAGGAATGAAACTATGTTGGTTCAAAGCAGGTATTGTGCTCGCCTTATTGACGCCATTGTTTCAATTCATTGTAATCACATTGTGTAATACAGACCGAATGAAAATGGCGGTGGACAATTCGCCTACTGTTTCTCTCGCCGTTGGGTGTACAAGGTAGAAATGAGCGAAACGCAAACGATGAAGTCACATGTAGCCCCATTCTCTCGCGCGCGTTCCTTCACTTGGTTGTAGCAGCACTGCCGGTCCCTGTTGTGATATCTGCTGGGAACACAGCAGCCTCACGTTACCTCATCAACGGCTCCTATTGGCTGCGGTTCCTGGATCGGATGACAGAACAGCACGTGACGGGTTTGTTTGAACTCAATTTAGTCCATTGCGTTATGTAGGCTACAGTAACTCCTCCACAAGGGAGTTTTTGAACGTGTCCCACGAGAGAACAACAGCGTTTTGCTTTATTCCCCGTGCTACGTTTTCTACAACCGCAGTGTGACATTCTAATGTAAAACGTACTCGCGGGCATTTTAGGAAAGGCAACTTTTGATCGATCAACCCTGGTCCAGGAATTGTAAATAAATTCAATCCCGGTCGGTCTGGGAGAGAATACATAGGTTGCTATTTATGTATCCGGAACTGGCAACACTAATGTTGCTAGGTAAAATCTAATATATCCATCGTAAAGTTGGACATTTCTATACGGATGCTATTTTTGTTTGTTACAGGGACTTGAAAATTTCAATGGAGGCCAACAATGGAATTAACTCGAGAACATTTTCGAGCAATGATTTTCTACGACTTTCGACGTGGATTATATCAACGACACTGCATCGATCAACTCATTTCGACTTTTGGCGATGAAGCACCATCTAAAAGCACTGTATATCACTGGTTTAGTGAATTCAATCGTAGCCGTAGTTCGGTCACGGACGAATCTAAAGGAGGCTGTCCAAAATCGGTTGTTGTGCCAGAACTGATAATGCAAGATCGTCATGTGACATATCGTGAGATTGAGGCATCCCTGAGCATTAGTATAACTAGCATACATATGAACATTTAGTCGCGAAGAAGATTTGTTAGCGTTGGATCCAGCATAATTTGACAATGGCTCAAAAAAAGGCTCGTATCGATTGGTGCAAACAAATACTCACAAAATACAATCGTGGTGCTTCAAAAGCCGGGTATAACATCTACACAGGTGACGAATCTTGGATCTATGCATATGAGCCCGAAAGCAAACAGCAGTCGACGGTGTGGGTGTTCCAAGATGAGCCAAACCCAACAAAAGTTGTTCGTGCAAGAAGCACTTCGAAGCAAATGGTCCCCTGTTTTTTTTGGAAAAAATTGACATGTGGCTACAGTGCCACTAGAGAATCTTAGAATCGTCAATTCTGAATGGTACACAAACATTTGTTTGCAAGAAGTCTTTGGGGAAATCAGAAAAACAACCA
Organism: Lepisma saccharinum; assembly: GCF_977018435.1. Lineage (NCBI taxonomy): Eukaryota > Metazoa > Arthropoda > Insecta > Zygentoma > Lepismatidae > Lepisma > Lepisma saccharinum. Next base: position 48,474,917 of record NC_139246.1, read on the forward strand.
GCGACGCAGGATCATTCTTCACCGTGACCATGCGAGTTGTCACACATCGGTCCAAAGAACTCAGTATTTGACCGGTGAAAACATTGAATTGCGTATCCGCCGTATAGCCCTGATTTAGCACCCAATGATTTCTTTTTGTTCCCGTACGTGAAGAATAAGCTTAGTGGTCAACGATTTTCGATGCCAGAAGAAGCGATTGATGCGTTCATTATGCATGTTTTCGAGATACCTCAATCGGAATGGACAAAGTGCTATGAGAATTGGTTCAAACGTATGCAAAAGTTTATCGATCATCATTGAGAATATTTTGAAAAACTATAAAACCATTTTCAATGATACATATTATTTTTTTTGTTTGTTATTCCGGATACATAAATAGAAACCCTCGTATCAGCAAACGTAAATGAGTTGCAGACAGTGTATAACCTTTTCAACTTTAAAACATTTCAATTCGGTCCAGGAACCTTTTTCCCGCATCAATTTAAATACGGTCCAGGAACCTTTTTTCAGGAAGAATTAAAATACTGTCCAGGAACCTTTTTTCAATGTAACAATACGCAACTTGAACCGAATTTAAATTGTGCGAGAAGAAAGGTTCCGGTCCCACAGCTGAACACAATCGAATCCATTAAAATTTAATATACTTTGCATTAGCTAGGGCTAGGATTTTTATGACCTAAAAATAACCAAAATATGCAAAATAAAATATACTCTTATGACCTAAAATTTTACAAAATATGCACTATAATTTGGAAAATATGCCCTTATAACTGGACTGCTTCAAACATCAATATCTAAATGCTGAGATATTTTCACATTTGTACTATTTTGAGTTCACTTTCTGGGCCATGAGTTGCAATGCACAATGAATACTTTCTCTAAATGTTTCAAATAAAAATGAAAACGATTTTGCTACAGTCCGAAAAAAAAGAAACTCTCGAGTAAACATGGGAGTAAGAACGAATCCACTTCGAAAATGACTATATTTCTTAAAAATACAAAAATATGCTGAATATGACCGAAAATCCATCAAAATATGGCCAAATATGCCCTTAAAAAGCACCTTAATTTTATTAGTTTCTTCATAATATGAATTTCTATATGTTTGGGGAACACAACACCTTTACCAAAAAGAATATGCTAAGTCATAAAAATCATAGCCCTATACATTACCATCCATTTTTTGAAAATACATTTTGTATAACACTAGTGGCGGTGTGTTCCAACCATAGCCCCTAGTACTATCGCGGCATCGACTTGACCAGCACATCCCAACCGAGATACACTCTTTGTTGTATATTTCAGCGGGTGGCGCCTTCCAACAGACGTCCTATAATAGTGGGAATTATAAAGATGGTTAATAGATGCCCCAAGAGAGGGAATAGAAAGACGTCGACGAAATCGTCAAGTTGCTGAATTACTAAGCTGCTGAGTATAGCTGAAGTCGTCGAATTGCTGAGCTGATGAATTAGTTGCTGAGACGCCGTACTATTGCTGAAACTCCTACCTGACGACATTGTTGCTGAGACGATGAGTTCCAGATTAAGTGACAGTGAAGCGATTAAACTGCATACATGTTTATAGGATAATATTGTACATACGGATATTTTTATATATATGTAAAGGACTCAAATACAAAGAAATCATCTTAGAAATTGATGTTCTTCCATGTGTGTATCAAAAACAGCAAAAATAATATATCTATTCTGTTCCTTTACATTGTCTTTGCCTAGCGTTATCTTCTAATATAGAACCCCGAAACCTGAGATAACCGTGTTAAGAGTAATTGTTACTGAAAAGAGGGTAGCAGTGCGGAGTTGTTGGGAGATGGGCAAATGCAGTGCGTTCGTTTTGGCTTTGGGCCGAGGTAGCGCGTGACATGGAACAGATGCCGGCATTTTCATTCCCGTAATGTCTCGCTTATTTACTCACATATCTTTAGCATGTGACAATTAATATTGCATAACGAGTACCAACTGTGTTGTAAGAGTTGTTCACGTGCTTTCTCGGCCCAGAGTCAAAGCAAACTCACTGTATTTGACTTCGTTTCCGAAGTCTAGCATAAAGGCCTATTCTTGAACAGTTTTGGATACTGAAGGTCATTGCATGAGAAGATTGTACAAGTTACAACAATATTACTTGTGGTGAACAAACGTATACATGTGGTAAATATTCATTCAAACGAATACAGAGCGGGCGAAGTATAAGAATGAGATTGACTTAAAATTGGGTTCCAAGGTTGAGAAAGTTTCCATGATACATTTTTCCTCGCTTAACAAAATCTAAAATTGAAAGAATGTGTTTAAACTAAGCATTATAATTGAAATGTTCCCATGTCCATACTGAACCGGTTTAAAGGAACACGTGTCATTCAGCGTCTTCGCTGGACAGTATTCGGATGGGTGACCGTCCCAATGCCAGGTTCAATGTACAACAAATAAATTGAGCCACCCAGATGGCGCAGTGGTAGCGTCGTTGCCTTATAATCAAGGGGTCCCGGGTTCGATACCCGGTGGAGGTACATAGTGGTTCGGATCCCACATTAAACTCTAGATCCGGTCCCGATTAGCCTTACCGTGCATAAAGTGGACTTAAAACACCAAACAAATAAATTTAATAATACTAGTAAACCACTAAGGGTAAGGGCAGAAGAAATACAAAGACAAATATATGTAATATAAGTGAAATGATCAGGTCTATCTACTCAGCCTAATTCTAGTATAATATAACTCCTACAATGTAATACAATGTTAAATGCCCTATTAGCACGGCGATAGTTTGAAAGGGGAAAATGTGAAAACAAAGCAAACTAAGATATGGGAAAAGAAGGCCACAAATAACAAAACTCGAAGGGAGGGCAACAAATGTTAATAATAATAATAATAATTAATTTTCTTTATTAAGCGGGCGAGGTTCATCCAAGGGCTACTCTGCCACTGTACATATAAGGTAAGATAAACTGCGTATGGAGCAGTAAGCTAGATGTAAAATAATGCACATGCGGTTAAAAAAATTCGCAAAAGATTGTTTCCTTCCAAAAAAAAAAGTGTAACTACAAATACAAAAGACCCTAGTAATAATAATGCAATAATACAATTCCATATAGTGAGTGGTTTGATACCTTTGTCCCATTAACAGCAGATCTTTTACTTTACCTTTGAAATATAAAGGGTTGTTTACACTCTCTCCCGGTAATCGGTGGAGCAAGCGAACGAAATCGAGTCTGCGCAAGTAACTTGAGAAGGTCTCGACCAATGAACACGTCAGAGAGGAAGTGGAAACGCGGCTGCAGCTACCAATCGCTTGTAGCAACGGTTTAGCTTTGCCCATTTGCTGTCTCAACTTGCTCCACACATTCCCGACACGGGGTGTACGGGCGAACGCAGACACATGTTGCCGAAACTTCAACAAAAATGCAAAACTCCCATGATTACTCCTGTCCTATCTATTCTATTACAACTACAATGTCGTAGATTTCGTACATTGCAATGGAAAATCATTCTGAGCCACATTCCGGTGGTTTCCTCAACTCTCGCTTTCCACACCTTTACTTATGAAGACATTGATAATAGATTCCATTGGGTAAGGATGCCGAATCTACTCTTCCTAATAGAAGCATGTATCATGCATCATTGGAAAGGGTACGACTGAAGGATTCCAGAAATGTGGGATTTAGAGTGAGGAAACAAATGGAAGTGCAAAAAAAGCTAGTAATAAGTTCGTGGAACCTCCATTATAAATTAAACATAATGAGCCTTATTTACGTGCAGATGTAAGGCTAGATGCCTAATTTGTTATTTTTGGTTTGTTGGGTGTAATTATCTTCGCATAAATAATACATTTACAGTGTATTTATGCAAAGAAGACCCAAACCTAACAGACCTAACCTAACAACGTAGACAGTCCTCGAGTGACGTCACAACACAAGGTTGTCCGTACTTTGTGTGATAAGAGAGACAAGTGAAGTCAGGGTCTCCCTTATAGCACAACGCTAGGACAACCTTAAATAATAAAATAACCAAAACCATATATTTCCAAACAAATTGAAGAGAAACAATTTGAAGTAACGAAAATAATTTACAGTTATTAAAAAATAGAAGCTTCAATATCCAAAAATAAAATGAAAATCATAAATAGGGATGAAAACAAGAAGTAAAGTTGAATTCTAGTGGAAGTTCGCGTACATATCCACGTTAAAAACCAAATTTGGACCTGGCAATACTGCGTGTTTACAACATGAAAATACGAGAAAGCTCCTATAGCAAGCAATGTAAGAAAGTTTATGTTATTTCACAGAGCAGGAACTTCTAATTGAAAAATTCACAGTAGCAAATCGAAACACGAATTGAGTACTACGAGTGAACATATTTTTTTTTGACGGCGAAACTAAAACACAAGAGTCGACTGTGCAGTATAGGTATTATTTGTGAATATCCTTTCATCAATTTCTCCTGATAAGCAATCATTCTTACCGTCACAATTAGTCGAAAGTTGCACAAAAGCGACGCTAGAAAACATAGAATACATTTCTGGTTCTGAAGTTTAACAAATACAGATTTCAAGTGATAAATCGCGATTGACAAGTACATTGAAATAGTGTTAAAAGTGCATTATTTAGACAAGATTGATATGCCGTAACTACATACATCTGAACTTCGTCGTGTTTCCCTGTTCCCAAGTGCATTATCAACTAATACATTCTCTGTTTTATAGAAATACACGCCAATGGCCATCCCACACAAAGATAGTATAAATACCACAGAGTTCCTACTCTGTACTTAATTTACATACCGATTACAAAAGTAAGCCGCCTGCACTTGAAGCGTTCTACTACACCGCATTCATCCTCTTACAGTAATTGCCGGCCCCCATGGCGGAGTGCTTACCACATCGCGCTACGACGACAGGGGTCCCGGGTTCGAATCCTCGCCTGGGCATGGATGTCTGTGAGTGTCCATTCATCAATTTCATCATGTCATCACTCATCCCAATCTTCGCAAATTAACCAAAAGTGGCACAAAAAGCGAAGTAAATTTAAGCAAATCAATCAATCAATTTTACAGTAGTCTGCTAGGCAAAAGACGATCTCTCTGAATATTTTGCTTACAAGCATTTGGTAGAGAGAAACTGGAGTCGTATCCATTCGTTTAGTCCGCCATTGGTAGTAAACACTGTGTAGCCGAAGAAATCACACTGCAGTGTTTTCAACTCTGTAAAATCTGGTCATCCGGTTACCTAAAGCTGCCTCTTTTATAGTTTTGCAGATTGTCATTAGAGGCCTGAACATTGTCATTTCAAGGGCTCATTTCAAACATAAGCTATCCTTCTGGTATGCTTTAGCATGGGAAAATCTGCTGTAGAATTAGATATGTTATGAAATATCAACAATGGGAAGGGAGGGAGCGACGACACATGAAACACTGCTCCTAGAAAATTTCATCATTAAATTAATTTTTCAAGCATGTACTAGGCTACATATGGATCCAAGTCTGAGAACAACTGTTATCGTCCCGAAAATACGCTCAAAATTTAGAGTGAACTGCATAGGTTGATACGTTCTAAGAATGGACGCGTTGTATTATTATACTATTAATAATACTCAGCGGTGAACGATGAGACTCGGTGAAGTACACAGACTCCTCTCAGGTACAGGGATAGTGTTAGGCAAAGACAATATTCACAGCACAGAGAAATAAAACAACATTACTGCAGTATGTATAAACTGCAAGGTTTTATTCTTTATTTATTGCAATTAATGCAAATATACTTGAGACGAAAGCGAAGATTTCGCTTTGTCGATGAATTGACTTAACTAAAAACGCATAAACTCAATGCGTGGCTATCGGCGTATCTATGATCACATAGGCCTAGCTTGCGCCCCGAACTACCATACCAAGATGTAAGCACAACACCGAGGAGTTCCTTTTAAATTCAAAAGCTTCGTCGATCCGTGGCGAAAGTGTGTTATTTCTTACGCGATATCCTCGCTTTTATACTATTTTCGAGAACACAGATTCAAGTACAGATGAATCACTTACTATCTACAATAGAATACTATCAACAAAACTGACATCTGCACATGTTTAGAAATACAAATTCACATAGTGCACTCTCGCAAACATGAGGATACATTAAAATACTCATAATAGAGCATAAAATACAATAAGCATTAAACAAAAGTTAAACATTACAAACAAGGTGCAATATTACATATAACAACACAACATTTACGTGTCCTTTCATAAAAATATATCAGTGACATATTTTAAAGTTGTGACGTCACATAAAAATATGGATCATATCAAGGTGCGCATCTACTAATTAGTTACAATGAGTATTTTCATCAGGTGTAGATTGAAATAGCGGAAATGTTTGCTGTGAGACTTCTTCTTTAAATATATTACGTGATATCATATTCTTGCCTTGCATTAAATGCAGAAAATTTAAGATCTATAATTATTTTCTTTTCAAACAAGTTCATTTAAAAATACAATCTTGTCTTGATTATTCCTTAAATACGTATGAAGATATTATTATATATTTGAGGCAAACGCCGAAGTTCATTTCGTTTACCTTTCCCTCTTGGATATTTTTTGTTGTTACTCTGGAAGAGAAAGTGGAAGATTACTCCCGCCGTGCGGCCACCAACAGCCAATGGCGTGCAAACTTTTTCCATCGTTTCTGCTCTTCCTGTTCATAAAAGACGAAAGAAAATTGCCGAGAAAACGGCTCCTTTATTGCCGGCACTTGCTCAGAACGGCATTAACATACTGCTCCTCTTTGTGTGCTTGCGTTTCTGGATGTCCTTTTTTTTTTTTTTTTTTTTCAAGGTGTTTCTCAATTACAGTTTAGTGGTCTGTGTTTTGCAGTACTCTTAAAACGATTTGCAAGGTAAGATATCTTGTCTGTGTGACATGTAATGTGCTTTTTGAATTGCTTCTAAACTCAGAATCAGGAATGCTGATGTCATAAACATAGCGGTTAAGAAAATGTGCTCGATTCGCAATTAAATTTCTTATTAGACGGTGACTACAATTTTCAAACGTGACAGGAACGTCAGAGAGTCGAATACGTGGACATTTAGTCGCAAGTCTATTGCCTTAACTATACATTGCTTAGTATAAGAATCTGTTCTTTTTTAAAAGTTGGAAACATAGAAAAAGTGGAAAAATAAAGTTAGCTTGACAATAAAATATTGTTATGAAATTTACAACTTAAAGTTAGCGAATGAGTAAACGATTTATTTTAATTACTGCAAAATGAAATAGGTCCGCTAAATTTAATGGCACTTAATGTGGATGATAAATAACGATTTCCCTACAACTTTTAACACGAAGAAAACAAAGAATGAATTAAATTGATGTAAGAGAGTAAATGTTTTGCTGGTTCTGCTGTCAAAGGAATATAATTTTGTTTGTTTTCTTTCTGGGATATAGACTATATCAGTATGCGGGGATTTTCCACCCAGAAGAATTTGTAAAATATTTTTTAATCCCTACCTGGGATGTTCCCCCCCCCCCCCCGAAAGAAAATGTCATTGAAAACATCTCCATTTCTTAGCTATGGGACAAACACATCTGAAAAATCTGTCGGGAAAGCAGTTAATTAACCTTTAAAACATTGTACATCGCGTCAAATGTTAAAAAAAAAAAGCTCCCACACTAGCGCCGTTGCTCTGTCCATTGTCAAATAAAACTACGAAAAACTGCCTCCATGGCATGTAGAGTTGACTTAGTCAGTTTTGTTTATTGGAGTTAGATTATATTTCTAGCCGCAGGCCGTCATGGAACTAAATGGTCAAGTTTTCTGTGTTACTAGTTCGATAGCTCTTTATGTGTATGTGTTTCCTTAGAATGTAAACAAATAGTAAAGTGCTCCCCTGTGCTTTGCATCACGCCATGAAGCCGTATAGGGGGTGTGGAGCATGGGCGTCGCCAGAAATTTTTGCAGGGGGGTCGGGCAAATGATAAAAGTTGAATAAACAGAGAAAAATAACAATGAGTATTATTACCACGGTTTTAAATGTCATTATACAATAAGAAATATTATAAACTAATAAATTTATTAAAAAAATATTATTATTATTATTATTATTATATAAATGGAGAGACTCGATCCACCAAACGAGTGAATACCAGCACAACTATTTTCCATTGTTTCTTTTGCATTTTATACATTTTGATATTAGCTTTTGAAGGTCTCGTTCAAGAAAAGGCCTTAAATGTTAGGGGAGGTTTTTTTTCATAAAGTTTGTTGTGTGACCTCACACCTACAACTGTAATTATCAGAATTTTGAAAACTGTGGAACCATTTGTTCTTTGCATGCAATGGTAGAATATAACCTTGTTCATGTATTTTTCACTAATTTTTTTCGATCCAATGCATTTTTACTTTTATTATTCTGTTCGAATACTAACAAAATGAACTTTTTTTTTTCTGTTCTTAACAATAAGAGTAACACACTTTCGGCTTTCTTGTATCTTAAAATGAACGATGTCAATATCCAGGGGTGTCCACAGACCCGTTCGACCCCCCTCCCGACGCCCATGGTGTGGAGTTAGGGCCTCGCATTTTCTTGATCACGGCCGAAGATGGGGGTCATGTGATCAGCACCACGCCCCTGGCCGCCTTTACCCTCCAGAGTTTTCTCCAGGTACCCACTTTATACGACGCTCGGTGGGCGCCGGAGCTGCTTGAACATGTGGAAAAATTCCGGTTCGCCCCCGCCGGGATCGATCCCGGGTCTAATGCATGGTAGTCGGACGCGCTAACGACTTTTCACCGTTTTTTCACTATCTTCTCAATTCTCACATATATCAAATTTTCTCTAATTTATCTGTATTCTCATGGGGACAAACACAAAAATTCATGTCTTACCCGAGATTCAAACCCGGGACCGCTGGCGTCACAGCGCGCTATGCTAACCACTCCGCCACGGAGGTCGACAGCGACTAAGCTACCGCGACATGTGGAATGTAAATATATTTCTAAATTACGTGTAAAAGATTTAATGTCCTAGGTTAGAATAACTGTTCTAAGGTACTTAGACCTGCAAGGCAATAGTTTACTAACTGGTGATATATACAAATTGCATAACAAAGAAAAAAAATCCCCCCGAAATGAAATAGGAAATACGCCACTGAGTGGGTATCCTCCTCAAAGTAAAAAGCTAAATTTGCACACTGAACTATATTGTCCAATCTCGAGACAAAGGGGCAAGTTTCCTCAGGAATTGTTCCTCGTGGCGTCTGTAAAGTGAAGAAGTTGCGTATATGAAACGTAAGTGATCATGAATGTCGTTATTAAGAAAGCAAGGAATAGAGAACATCGAGAAAACTGAGACAGACCCCTTTTTTATCAGGTCAGACGAACAGAAACATCCATGTCTTGACCAGGATTCGGGCCCGAGACCCCTGGCGTCGTAGCACGTTGTGCTAACCACTCCGCCACGGAGATCGACACCGATCTCTAAAGAAAATCCGTTTCTTTCAAATATGTACAAATTCCTACGGCGAAACACTAGGCCAATGCAGCTTTCATTTACTGTGTTATATCATTTTAAAAATCATCAGGTTTTTATTCGCGGGTAAAATAAAACCAAATTTACTACATATTAAACAACTATTTCTCAGAAGTCGCGTTTGTTTAATAACTAAATGGTAATTAATAAGTAATTAAGTGTTCGCATCTAATTATTACTACTATTTCTTTCTATTCTAGTTGCGTTAGCAATTATTGAAACCATGAAAATAAATGCCACATTGATTATAAAAGAAGAAGAAAAATTAAAAATTACAATTCAATATTGAACAAAATTGACGCTATTTTTAATTTCTCTGTGTTTTACCGTATTCAAGTAAGTCATAAATACAAAGGTTCCTCTAGCGTATACATTTATATCTACCTTAGTACATATTTATTCACGTATATTCCTTTGATGTGAGAAAAATGCACTCTGCTTTGAGCCTGAAAATAATTATAGCGTCAAACTGCAATAGGGTCAAACGTGGTCAAACCATCCCAAATGGTCCAGCACTGTTTGCTTGACCATTTAAAAAATAAAATCAATTTTCTGCTGTTGTAATCCATATGCAAAGCAAGTTCATAACATGCATTGATTCTATTTTTATGTGATTCCCATTATAAATGGCGGCCATTCGTGTCTCATAAATTTGAGTTTTTGACCAATTCCCCCCTGTTATTTCTTTGTTATCCATGAAATATCAAACTCATTTTTTTTTACAGGCGTCCCTTACTGAGTAGCTAATATTTATGCTAAAATATAAAATGTTTATTGGGTCCGTCAGCAGACATATTAAGGCTCAAATTTAAAAAAAAAAATGAAAAACAAGTATTTTCAATGAGCTTTAACTAAAAGAGAAAACCACTAACAGAGTTCGAATATTTTCTGCTAAAACTTTTGAAGTACAGTAAAACCTCGTTAATCCGGACTAATGGGGGGGGATAAGTTGACCGGTTTAACGAAAGTCCTGTTTAACTGATATATCCTAAAAGAACAGTAGAAAGTTCATTAAAACTCTGTTTATAGCAACAAAACACGTTCATTATGGTCTATTTAAAGGGCATAGGCCTAAAAACACTATTTCTGCGGGAAACAGAATTTCATCAGTGGTTGACTGCCTTTTCTTTGGGAAGTTCTCTTGTTGACTTCTAGCCACATTTAAAACCTTGCATTCTGCTTTTTTTTGGGGGGGGGGCTTTTGCCTGTCCGGATTAAGCGAAGTCCGGTTTATCGGGGTCCGGATTAACGAGATTTTACTGTATATCTTTCTTAGAAAAAATGTAGCTGTCATATTATGGCTCTTTCCTGTTAAAAAAATCCTAAACTTTGAATTTTGTTGAAATGGGAATATCTGTTTTGGCCCTAAGTTTGAGGTATTTGCATTAGAAATGGTAAATAAACATGCAGAACATTTGCAACTGTCTGCAAAGGTCGAAAATGCTGGAAACCCTGAAACAAAATGCCCGCCATTTATAAACTAAACCATGTAAAAAAGAAATAATGCCTGTGTTGAACTACCCCTGCATAGGGGTTACAACAACAAAATTATTTAAAGAAAAGTGAGGCAAACAATACATTTTTCTTTGGGCTGATATGGATTGGCCCATTGCTAGATTGGTTGTGGATATACTCTAATAGTTCTGCTGAAGTTGCTATTCGTGTTGTTAGGTACAGCACAGGTAGAAGTTGAATCGGGCAAATGAATACCTCTTAATCATAATGAGATCTGGAGCATTGGCTGAAAGGAGAGGTTGCCGCAATTAAGCCTATTGGTGTCACTGTGGAACGCAGAGGAGGGAGATAAAACCAAAAGAACACCTGTTCATGTGGAGCAACGAATTGCAAAGGAGAGATTAGGGACGTGTTTGTTTAGAGCGTGTTCGACAATTATCCATTTGGAAGTAATTAGCGTCCATTTTGGAACCGTTCCAAAAATGGTTTCAACGCTGAATCATCTCGCAATTATTAAGTTCTTTTGATCTTTTAGAATCTTAAGGCAGTGCGTTTACAATGTGCCGGCAATTTTCTCATTTGCTGTTCACGGCGTTTAACTTTTTTTTGTTTCTTCTTTCGTTGCAAGTGCACTAGTTTTTGTGCATTGGCTGCGGGGACTCTTGAAATAGCTTCTGTTCAGCGGTGGACAATGACCAGATAAATCCTCAATCGTTCCCCCCCGCTTAGCCCACTGTGGCCGTGACTTGGTTCGGAGCGTTTCTTAACAGTCTTCACAATCAGATAAAAGCTCTGGATAGTCCGGAATGTCGTGGCTACCTCTTTGCAATTATCCACTATATCAGCCGCAGGTTTTTGGTCGTAGCTGTAGGGTCGGGTGTGTCGTCTTGGTATTCTTTTAAAATCCTCCACAAGGTTCGCGTATGGTGAAATTATGAGTGAGGTTTATGCGGAAGACCAATCATATCGGGCCACTTTTGCTTGTTTTTGACCGTACGTACACTTTAGGCTTACTTGGAGTGTGTAGTGACAGTTCAATGTCTTAATCCCATCATACAACTTTGAAAAAAAAAGGCTATCATGTTGATTTTGAAGTTAAACCACGTACGTTTGTACTTCATTGCAATTACATGACGTACCGTTCCTGTTTTGAAACATAAGAAGGACCTTAATTATGAGAACACCTGTTTTCTGTCAATCACGCGTCTTCACTGACAACTTGCCTTGATTTTGTGGATATGCCGTTTGCGAATTCACTACCGAAGGCTATATTTGATTTTGCCGTTCATGCGTGGGCTCATTTACACTCTTATTGACGTAAAAAAGTACAATGACTGAGTGCACTTCCTGCTGACTCACAACTGGCAAATCTTCAACTGCAATCAAAAGTCAAGTCAGTCACAAGGATTCAGTGATTTTATCTGCAATGGCAGGTGGTTACTTCCAACCTGGCGCCAGTTGTTTTGAAGATCTTACAAGATACGCATCAGTTTGCCTGCTATCATATTCAGTACTGTATTAATGCAGTGAATCACATTTTGTACTCTTGCGAGAAGCTTCAACTGTCACTCAGTACATTGCTTCAATCCACGTTTCCAGCGGACCACATGCAAACATTCCTGACGTTTGAATTTCGTCTGCTATTCTCTTCACTTACAGACACGATTGCAGGCTTGCAAGAATCCACTACCTACACACATACCATGTTGTTGCTTCTCATAAAACATCCGACCGCTAAACAAACAACTACGTACAATTGACAAAAGTGATTCTGTTTCTACTGTAGCCAATAAATAGTACAGCTGTTCCCTATGAGAAGAAGAAGGTTACATAATTTAGAACTGCATAATTTGTATATTATTAGAATAATTAAATCAAGAAGACTTAGGTGGGCAGTTCATGTGGCACGAATGGGAGAGGAAAGAGGAGTTTACAGGATTCTTGGCAAACCTGATGATTTTGATTGATTGATTGATTGATTTTGTGTTTTAAGTCCACTTTATGCGCAGTAAGGCTAATCGGAACTGGATCTACAGTTTAAAGTGAGATACGAACCACTATGTGCCTCCACCTGGTATCGAACCCGGGACCCCTTGATTACAAGGCAACAAACCTGATGGTAAGATACCTGCAGGAAGGCCAAGACGAAGATGGAGTGATAACGTTCAGATGGACCTGAAGGAAATCGGTAAAGATGGAAAAGATTGGATTGATCTTGCCCAGGGTTAGGACTGATGGAAGGCTTGTGTTGCTGCAGCCATAAACCTTCGGGTTTAAGAAGGCTACAGAGTTAGTTAGTTATAAAGAGAAAAAAAACATGCTTGGCATATCCAGTATCATCAGATGCGCCGTTGGAACTAACCTTAACGCAAGGAAGAAATTAACGGCGGAAGGGCAGGGGGTCTTCTCCCCGCTAGACCCAGCCATCCATGGCAGGCTTTTTTTTATCACCAATCTGATGACTGAAGTTGGCAAGCAGCGACAACGAAGTAGCCCGTATGACACTGGTGTACGCAGGACTTTTTGTCGGGAGGTGAGTACATAGCTGGTTTCTAGGGGACGGTGTACACAATAAGATATGTCGTAAAGATATTTAAAACTTTCCAGCCTAAAAAATGACAATCGGGGGTTATTTTTAGGGGGTTAGCATTTACCAATATGTTTTTTCCCCGGAGTTCTTCACAGCTTTTACAAGAAAATGTTATCTTTCTAAAATAATTAATTTACGCCAGTGCCGTATGATTGCTCCCTTAATCATTCATTTTAGTCGCGATTGACAACGTAAAGGATAAAACAAATAAAAATTACCGATAAGAAATATATATATATATATATATATATATATATATATAATATAATCTTTTTATTTTGCTTTCAGGATGTACCGACTTACGGAAGAGCATAATTACGTATGTCATCATGTAGGTAAGTACCCTTTGTTTCTTGTTTTGCTTCTCTGCTTAATGCTAATGTAACTTAATTTCCTAATAAGCATGCGTATCGTATTCAGTGAAAGTCCAGTAGAGTCGAATTACTTTCGGAACATCCCCAGCGGACTATGCGAGTCTGCCTAGCGAGCCTATTGGGCGTGTAGAGCCTGAGCAGGGGCTTAGCGATAGGTTCTGGGATGATATGACGTCATTGGCTCGCTTCGTTGATTGGCTGCTTCGAGAGTCGTGACTCGTTCCGAAGCTTCAAATGCATAACAGCCAAAGCCTCTACTGTCTAATATTGTTTCTCACCATCCAAGAAGTTAGATAAGACGAAAAGTTAAAAACTGCTTTCATAAGAAAAAAGTTTCATATATTCCATCAAGAAATCGTTGGATATATTTACTATATTTTTACAATTTTTTGTTGCTTTTCTACCACTTTGGCTATTCACGTCAATAAAGATGAATGATGATTATCTCTATATATAAAAATGGATGTATGTGTGTGTGTTTGTTTCGGCATAACTCTCGAACGCCTGGAGCGATTTCAACCAAATTTGGTACACGTATCACTTGCAATCTGGAAATAAATACTGTGGGGTAAGGCACCCATGGCACCCTTAGGGGTGGGGGTGGGAAGGGGGTGACATGTAAAAATAATCGAAAACGACCTATATTAGTGTGGAATCCAAAGTTTTTGGGGTCGCTAAGATGAATAGTGACACTCCGAATGCCGTTCAACTCCAAGTTCATCACCTATCAGCATGGGGGGTGAGGGGGGTGAAAAATAAAATGTCAAAAATGACCTACATTAGTGTCGGATCCATAGTTTTCGTAGTCGCTAAGCTAATTGGTGACATTGGCTATGACATTTGAGAGAGAGAGAGAGAGAGAGAGAGAGAGAGAGACATGCTTTTTCGATCACGAGCAACAAGTCACAGGAGCAGTCTCTGAAGTATTGCGGAGTGGATTTAAGATCGCCATGTTTCTCCCACGGACAACTTTAATGTTGCTTGCTCAAGGGTGGGTTCACCAATAAATGTATTTATTCTTGCTCCTGGGGGTGAAACTAAAAATGTTGTTTATAATCAGGTTTTGAGTTAAATTTATATTATAGTGAGTTTGTACAAGATTTTACTTTATAATTCGAATACTGTACTTATACTTATAAATACCTGTAAATATAATCAGTTACATTTTACACTATAGTTAGAATTCATTATTTTCCTGTCTAATAGAAGATTGGGATAAATAAATAGCCGGGCAACGCCAGGTAATCTGCTAGTATGCAATACGACGTTGACTGCCACAATAGGGAAACAAATTCCCTCAGGTCACGATGTTTTATTACCAGAATATAATAAAAACGTTAAAAGAAATATGTTTCTTGACGATTAGATAAAAAATTGTTATTTTTAATTATTTTATGTGCGGCGCTAGAATAAATTATTACGCTGCACCCCACCACAAGAGTTATATTTGGCTCAGAGCATATTTACCGTTTCTTTTTAAGCATTATTTTTCCTGAATATTGCTATTTTTTTCTGATCATTTTTATTGTTTTTATCTGAGCATTGAGTCTTTTGACTCTGCATGTACTATTCTATCGATATCGTTCGAGGAGCTGGCCAACAATAATTCAAGGCCAAACGCACAATCGGAAAAACTTGAACACTGTTCATGAGTGTTTTTTGTTTAATTGTCAGATTTAAGTGAAATTTAAAGGCAAAAGTAAATATAAAAAAAGTTAAGTCACGTTTTAAAAATTGTTCGTATTAATTATAACAATAACAGCACCACTAAATAAGATTTTCAGGAAACATCTCCAAAATTTTGTCCACGGGGCCACTCTTGACGTAACATGTATGTTATGTTATAGCATGGTAGCGCGAGTTGCCTCTGTACCACGAGGCTCCCAAGGTAAAGGGACGTGTGAGTTAAATACGCTTCACGAGGCTCCGGGAGTAAAACTAGAGTGAGTTAACGTAGCAGCTAACGTGTTAACTCCTCACACAACACGTGTTCGCATATATTCCTTGTGTAAAGAGGCTTACAGCTGAATATGAGCAAAACAGACATGTGTAAATGAAAAGCCTACATCATCTCAACTTAAATGTTCTAAAATAATTAAATTCGTTCGTTCTCTTTCGATTCGCAAGTGCCAAGTGGTAATATTTCGAGAATGAATTCAAGTGAAGGTATATTTTTTATTTCCTGATAGATGCAATGTAACAACGTTCTGGCATGCTTTTTTGCAATTCGCACCTTACCATGATTATAATTTTCTGTCTCTTAAGATACTCAGACAGATTAATAGGCACTGGATCTACATTTAGAACTGAGATCAGAAATACTCACAACAGACATTCACCATGAGTCGAATTCAGGACACTTTTCCAACAAGGCAATACCATTAATGATTGCACTACATGTGACCAACCTGTTTTAGGCTGAACTGTAGAATTATCATTTTACTTCTAAGGTTAAAAAAAACCAAAATAACAAACATTACCACTTTAACAATTGTTTTAAAAATTAGAAATTCCGTAATGTTTTTGTCTAAAGAACTTGGAATAGCATTTCTCCAACCGTACGCATGAAACATAGGCAAATGTGGAGGCACAAATGAGTGGATCCAGTCCCAATTAGCCCAACTGAGACCCGTACCCAGGGGAGTGGCCATTGGGCCCATGGATCCCCTCTCGAAGAATGAAAAGTTTAATGTGAACTCATACAAAGCTACGACTTTTTTTTTCCAATTTGGAAATTTTTTAAACTTTTTCTTTGCACAAATTAATATGATTGTTGTGTAGAGAGGCAGGCTCCAAAAGTCTGCAATCTGCAATATTGGGTAGTTTTAGTTTTATAACTATTGATGAAAGTCTACCCCAAACATTTTTTTTAAAACTCGCATTTGGAGTTCTTTATTGTAGGTAATAATTGGTAATACAGTATAATTTACTTTCTAAATATATTATTTTCTAAACATAGAATGGTTCTTCAATGATGCTGGTATAAGAAAATTAAAGGAAATATGAAAACATTGCTATACTCTGTCCCAGCTAACTGTGGAGCAGGCGAACGAAAAAAAGTTTCTGCGCAAGTAGTGACGTGAGACGATCCACCAATGAACACGCGACAGGGAACTGTGTTCCGTGGGGGAGGGGGGGAAGTGAGTAACTGCAGTTATCAGCCTTCCAGCAACATGTACTGCTTCGCTCTGGATACTCGATTTACCCCGCTACTATGACGCTATGCATGGCCTTGCTCCACAGTTAGATGGGACAGGGTATAATTTTTGCGTAACACAGAACTGTTCGAATACTTCTGAGAATTGAATGTAAACGATAAGCACTAAGCTATACGCCATGTGACAGCCTTTACCTGTAAGCGACTGTGTGGCTGATTCTTGGAATGTATTGGTGAGTTGATTTTCTTTCTGTTAGTTTGGATCATAATATTGCAACTCTACAATTGCACATTTATCTCTAGCTGTAATATTACCATAGCATTAATGGTCACATCTAGTACTCCAACAGTATTTCTCCGACCACCGCGACGGAGTGATTAGCAAAGCGCGCTACAACGCAAGGAGTTCCGGGTTCGAATCCCAGCCTGGTCATAGGTGTTCTTTGTGAGTGTGTTCCTTCAGCGATTTCATCATGTCATCGCTCATCCTCATCGTCGCGATTAGACAAACTCGGCAGAAAAGCAACGTAAAATAACCTCACAGAATTTCTCATTGTTTTCTTTGTACCACATATTCGGATCTATCCCCTCCCCCTTTAAAAAATCCTTGGGTATGGGCCTCATAGCAACATATGTAAAGGTATATGGTAAAACACGAATATATATATAAAATATGATCAATAAGATTTCATTTGCTTTGGTTTGAGTTGGTGTTTTAAGTCCACTTTATGCACAGTAAGGCTAATAGGAACTGGACCTACGGTTTAAATTGGGATCCGAACCACTTGTGCCTCCACCGGGTATCGAACCCGCGACCCCTTGATGACAAGGCCACGACGCTACCACTGCGCCATCGGGGAGGCCCAATAATATTTCATACTTATATCAGTGTTGCATTCGTGTTTTACCTTTG
The DNA here is from genome assembly GCF_977018435.1 of Lepisma saccharinum. Classification (NCBI taxonomy): domain Eukaryota; kingdom Metazoa; phylum Arthropoda; class Insecta; order Zygentoma; family Lepismatidae; genus Lepisma; species Lepisma saccharinum. Next base: position 48,492,926 of record NC_139246.1, read on the forward strand.
TATATATTGATGAGGTATAATGAGTGAAGATAGAGAAGAGGTTCGTTTAATGATCTCTTTACACTGTTCATAACCTGACGTTTCCGTCGACTGCCTCTCGTTATCCCAGGATTGCGCAGCATTTCCCAATACCTCTGTGCTGAGGTTAAACGGAAAGTGACGAAGGTACACCTCACCGATAGAGGACATGAAGAGTAATAACCTCTAGTCCGGGGGCAGTATAAAATATGAAGTCCGGAAGGACAGCCCTCTCAGTTGACTCACAAATTCATTCGATACACTCACCGCGGGAGCATCAGTCAGAGTCGAAGTACGAACTCTGACAAGTTATGGACACCTCCTGTAGATACGTCTAGGACAGCACTCAGGGAGAACAGCGGACAGGTATGATAAGTGTGGAGAGAGCAATTCACTCAGTTACATCTCATCTTTCTCTTCATTGACCAGGGAGGGCCCTTTACAGTCATTATGAACTTTGAACTTCTCGTTTTGTCATTTGCTACATCACAGTGACTCTCGATCCCCGATGTTAATCCGAGTCACACTTATATATATATATATATATATATATATATATATATATATATAAATAATAAATAATAATCATAAAACCCAAAGATTTTCAAAGGGACGTATCTCTGACCCTAATTGAGCTAGAGTGAAAGCGATTACAGATTCAGAATCAGCATGTGATCGTAGACCCCCCCCCCTTTCCATATACTCTATTGAAAGGTCTTGACGTATTTTTCTTCTTCTTCAAAAATTTTAAATCGCCATATTTCCGTTCCTAATTGAGCTAGGAGGATGGTTGATAGCTTGTTGGACTCGGAATGAAGTCCTCTTTCCGATTCTACAATGCAAAATGGGAGTTTCCATTTAAAATTTCACAGTTGCCTCCCGCCCCACCCCCAGGGGGCGGGGGTGGGGAATCAAGTGTGATATCATTGAATAGCTTTCTTTCACTTATTCAACACGTATTTTTTATTTTTCCGATTCGATGTGTATTTCTCACGATATTTGACCGTTCCGGGACTTTTGGACCACTCGGTATATACATATACCACATACATACATACATGCACACACCCTCGCAGCACACATTTTCGGATCTGTCCCCTCCTCTCCCCCCCCCCCAAAAAAGGGCCTGGGCACAAGCCTCGCCCAACTGTACTTAATTTTCATTCTGATTGCTAAATATAAGATAGACTGAACATAAAAAAGAGGCATTTTATGTATGGTCTTTTGTTTTATAATCAAAGTTCGTGGAGAAAGGTCTTTCATGCACAGGGCGAAGATAAATACATCAGGCACATAAAGAGGAGCATTAAATGTCTACACACGGGCATGCATTAAAACGTCTGCATTACGTAGAAGCGTGGCAGTTGTAAAATAACAAGAAATCGCCATGAATTTCAAGAATCCAGAAGCACAGCAAGATCAAAATTGCAGGTGACAAAGCATGCACTTAAAATGTCTTCCCCCGCTGACTACGACTGCCACTGCACCTAACTGCAGGGCAGATGAGATGTGGTAGCTACTTTCACGGAATATTTTTAATATGCACAGCGTGGTCATGCCTTAGGGTGCCCGTGTAAGCTACCGAGTAATGTCCAGTTTGATAAGGCACGTTCCAGCACTCTATGTTCTCTTTTTTCGGTCTTGATTCCAGCACCACTCCTTACCGGCTCTCCTTTCTCCCCGAGAAACCGTCATAAAATTCCAACCAAACGACCAATAGAGCAAGGCAGTGTCCGCTGAGAGCTCTCCTACTGCCCAATGTTTTATTTTCCCAAATGGTCACTAACTGTTATGTAAATAAGGCTCTTACTGCTTCTCGGCTGCTGGAAGTTACGTAAAGCAAGCTATATTTGCGCTCGGTAGCTGGAATGATTTGTTTCCAGCGTTTTCTCCAGCGAAGATGAAGCAATGCTCACATGAGCGATCCTGGAAATCCTCAAATGGTAATTGATGGCCAATTACATCTTACAGTAAAGTAAAGTGTTCCCCTGTGCTTTGTACCATGCCATGAAGGCGTAAAGGGTGTGTATAGATATGGTAACAGTTTCATACATCGGAGACACATTACTTCAATTTTACACAAGAAACTACTTACGGAAATGAGTTTCTCCAATGTTTCCAACGTTCGTCGAGGTATTTTCTTTCATCGTGGAATATATTTGACCGGGAATTCATGTATTTTTCAAGAGAAATATCTCACCGACACACAATTGCCATTGCTTTCATTTGCTTGCCGTACGACAACCGAATGCTGCGTACGTTTGATGACGTAAGCCCCTGTCAGTGTTTCAATCCTCATTTTTTTTACTATGCTTGCCTAACGTAACCAAACCTTATCGGAAATGGTTCGTGGGGCTATCCGTGAATGGTTTCCAGGGGCTATCGGTCAGCTACCGTGCATAATGGTTCGTGGGGCTATCCGTGAATGGTTTGTGGGGCTATCCGTGTATGATTCGTGGGGCTATCCGTCAGCTACCCGGACTATCCGTCAGCTACCCGTGCATAATGTAAAATTTCCACCGGTGACGAACACGATAGTAGGTATTTTTCGGTGAAGAAGATTGAAACACTGCATACCCACAACGTGAGTCAAGATGTTCCCGCCATATTGTGTGTTCCGGAAGGAAAGGAAGGAATAAAAAAAAGCACTCATAATGTGAAAAATTGCGTTTGTTTTCGTGTAAAAAGCATAATGGCACCTTGAACTATGTTCCGCAATACACAATTGATAAGTACGAACCATGCGAAACACAAAATATGCGATTTTAATGTGTCTCCGATCTATGAAACTGGTACCTAAAGATATTTCATTGATTTGTTATATTGTTTGTATCGAAATCTCTGGAACATTATTAATGTGAAGATTTGTCAATTATGCCTTTTTACTCTCTTTTAAAGCATTTATTTCTTTCTTTCTCACCTTGTCTCTCCTTCAATCCTTTTCTCACGTTTTCACTCTCTCGTTCCATCAGGTCCTCTCTCCTTTACTTATTGTAATGATAGAATCACTACATGATCCTTTTTTTTATTAGTTTTTGATGAATGTTTAATATTATTTTTTGTTTGGTGACAATAATATTTTTTATGCAGTCTCCAATGTAACCTGCTGTAGGGTTGGCCTACGTGACAGTGAAAGCCAGCTTGTAGAAGGTGGGTAGTTTTATGTCCTTTCAAACCGGAAGGGGGTTGGAAGAAGTCCAGTTTACTGGCATTTTTCGAATCGGCTATATAAGGCAACCGATTGAGTAACGGTGGTTGACATTTCTTACTAGTTTTTGGGCAATAGGGGAGACATTGGAAGGTTCTCTCGGTGCCGGTAGAGTGACCGGGCTAGTCATATGGCTAGCGGTCACGGATCAACCATTTGCTTTCATCGAAATACATAGATAAGTCCACGCATTTTTTTTATTCGTTTGGTGACAATCAAACGCTTAGTTTTCGGTGGACATTGTTATTATTCTTAGAGAAACGTCGTGTCCGAGGGGATTAAGAGACGCGTGTAATTTCAAGTATATGTCTATCCGTTGGTGACAAGCCAAGTACCTTGTTGCGCGAAGTTATTAGTTTCAATTGGTAGATTGAACACTGTCAAGGTGTCCGGTTTTTATTTAAACTGGGGTTAAAGGGGCAGTGACAGGGTGAAAAAAGAATCATCACAGTTTTGTTTTATATAATTTCATGAATAGCGCATAATTAGTTGTAATTTCAATCAAGTTTAGTCTCTTTTTGCGTGGCAATTTTTCATTATACACAAGAAGGGGAGGGAATTTGAGAAATATGTCATGTATAGTTCAAAAATATATCAAGCTTGTCACTTGCATACATGACATATTTCTCAAATTCTCTCCCCTTCTTGTGTATAATGAAAAATAAGAATAAAATACACACAAACGTCACTAGTATAACAAGAGGATATATTTTGCAGTTCATATCATCTTGCGTGACGATCTTACCTCTTCATGGGGGTAATATTGACCTGCTAGAAACGTAAGTAAAGGTGACAAATTTACCCCATTTTCTGGGGTAAGTTCGTCACGAAAATGCTGACGTATTTGCCCCCCTAATATTTTAGAATTTATTTGGTATTCCTTCAGTACATTTATAAAGGACAAAGTGTTGCTCGCGTATAATTTTCGTGTTGTCACTCGCCACGGATTTTGCAGGGCACATTAGAATATGTCAAAATCTGTACGAAGTTCCCGTTTACGGCATAAAATCACTTCGGAGTGAAAAAGTGTAAAATGTTCTCACATGAAACACCTTGCGTATCAGCCACAAACCCAGGCCAACTGCCATCGTATCAGCAAGGTTGAATACAGATCCTACATAACAAAGTACGAAGCGTTGGAAATTTTTTACCGGCCGCAGCACTTGACAAGTTGGCTAAGTTAATTACCCAACGGAGTCACGTCCGGACTACCGGATTAAAAGAGAGGAAGCAATATCAGGTCCTTATCGTCTAATGATTTAGAGCACATACATAATTAGAAGAATACACGTAGACTTATGAAGTAAGTGCACTTTTTTTGTACTCGTCCGGTATTTTATCTTGGCTACGTCTTTCATAGCTGGTTTTATAGCTAAAAAAAACTTGATGTTTTCTTGGAGATAAGGCGTGTTTTCTTCCAGACGACCTTAAGAGACTTTTTGGCCTCTGGGCTGTTGTGAAGTGGCGGCAGTAATTGAGGGGCACATTGCACAACCGACTTTTAGCAAATTGGTTTTAAGGAACGAATATATATACAGGGTGTCGCAAAACTCTTTCAACAACGCTTGGGTGCTGGTAGATATCATAAAATGAAGTAACTTTTCCCTATAAAGTTTAACTCGAAAGCGCTTAGTTTCTGCGCTATGGGCGCTTAAAATCTATCCTGTACGTATGCAACCCAACACAGCAAACGCTTGCTCTGACATAACTACCAGGGGCGCGTGCCAGGGTTGCCACTAGCGTTCCTCGTTAAGAGAGACGACTTGAAAACAACTTGGGAGTCTTGCCTGAGCAAAATCCAAAACATTAATGATACTTGCGATGTTGTAAGAAGCATTGACAGTATTTATAAACTGACCAAGACAAATAATGGACAGACTGAATTTCAAGATTACTCATTCTAAAATATTTCCATAATTGATTGATTGATTTGGTTTATTTTAATTTGCTTTTCTGCCACCTTTGGCTAATCGCGAAAATGAGGATGATATGATGAAGTAACAAATGACAACTATCTAGGCCAGGATTTAAACCCGACACACCTGGTGCCGTAGCGAGCTGTGCTAACCACATCACCACGGAGTGTTTCGTGTATCATGCAATATCAACAATTGCAAGGGACACGTGAGATAGGGGAAATCCACGAACGAACAAATGTAAACATGATGTGTTTGCTGCCTCGTTTCGAACACGCAGACTGAAATGTTATTACAATTGATTTATTTGAAAATTATTCCTATCTGTGCTAGCGTTATTGGTAATCGTGTTCGTCTCATTGGGAAAAAATTGCAAGGCTCTTTAAAAAGAATGATTGATTGATTTGCTTTATTGTACTTCGCTTTTGTGCCCCTTTTGGCTAATTTGCGAAGATGGGGATGAGTGATGATATGATGAAATTGATGAATGGACACCCACAAACGTCCATACCCAAGCCGGGAATCAAACCCAAGACCCCTGGCTTAATTTTGAAAACAGTGGCAACCTATAAATTTTACTGACAACTGATATGCATGTAAGAAAAATTATGTGTTTGAAAAATGGGTTTCAAGAAAATTCCAACGATTATTTGCAATACTAGGAACATGCGAATTAAAGACTCTCTCTCTCGCTCTCTCTCTTTCTCTCCACTCAAACTGGTTCATCTTCAATGCTCTATTAAAGAAGTTGTAGGAAGAAATTAATATTTTATTGAAAGGAATTACTGTGCGTTCGGTGCCTACTGCCTGTACTAGTTTGTTCCGCACTTCACGATATAGTTTCATATTGGTACATCAAGAGAAATCCTCGCAATTTACACTCTTTTCATGTGTGAGAATTAGTTTTCTCATTTTGTGTCTTTGCTTCACATTCTTATCATCGAACGTGAAAAAAAAATAATCAAAAGGAAACCATTGAAAACACGTCATAAATTGTACATATTTATCATTCATTGTAGCAACTTGATATCAACATTGAAATGTAAGAGTAACATTTTCGAAAGGCATCAAAATGTCAACTTTTAGTTCACCCTGGAAACAACGTTTTGTAGCAAACGAGCGAGATTCTGACATCTACAGTAGATGAATTTCCGGGATAATTCTTGTGAATTTATATTCTTCGCATTGTACGTCATTTTTCTACACTTTCAGGCAAATAGTAAATACGAGGACGAAAGATCCAGTGACACCTTTGTCCAGGTCGGAACTCTTGTCCGGAACACTCGGTAGAGAGATCATGTTTTGATCACTAAACGTACTCCGTCACCAAAGTGGCCCAAGAATATTCATCTGCCGGAGATTTTTGATTCTTTTCAGCTTGCTTTTTATAACGAACTCTATTCGCAATAGCGCTAGTTCACAATTTTCTAATACATCAATTGTAATAACATTTCAGTCTGCGTGTTCGAAACGAGGCAGCAAACACTTCGTGTTTACATTTGTTCGTTCGTGGATTTCCCCTATCTCACGTGTCCCTTGCAATTGTTGATATTGCATGATACACGAAACACTCCGTTGTGATGTGGTTAGCACAGCTCACTACTGCGTCAGGTGTCTCGGTTTAAATCCTGGCCTAGACATTGGTGTAATTTGTTATTTCATCATATCCTCATCTTCGTGATTAGCCAAAGGTGGCAGAAAAGCGAATTAAAATGAACCAAATCAATCAATCAATTATGGAGATATTTTAGAATGAGTAGGCTAATCTTGATTTTCAGTCTGTCCATTATTTGTCTTGGTCAGTTTATAAATACTGTGAATGCTTCTTACAACATCGCAAGTACCATTAATGTTTTGGATTTTGCTCAGGCAAGACTCCCAAGTTGTTTTCAAGTCGTCTCTCTTAACGAGGAACGCTAGTGGCAACCCTGGCACGCGCCCCTGGTAGTTATGTCAGAGCAAGCGTTTGCTGTGATGGGTTGCATACGTACAGGATAGATTTTAAGCGCCCATAGCGCAGAAACTAAGCGCTTTCGAGGTAAATTTAATAGGGAAAAGTTACTTGTTTTTATGATATCTACCAGCACCCAAGCGTTGTTGAAAGAGTTTTGCGACACCCACTCCTTTCTCTGATGTAGACTGCTGAAGGTTTCTCTCTAAAAAGGGTATCCAAAAGATATGCAGGATTTAATAATTGGCAAAGTTATTACATTATTTGAAAGATTAAACATTGTCATTAAATGTGGGAGAGGATATCTGACAAATGCAGAGGCGTCTCATGAACGCATGCGTCAATTGTGGGGAAAGGACAGCTTGCTCTGCGACGACATTCATGAGCATTTCTACATTCTAATTTCTTCATATAGGAGAAGTATTTATTTTACACGAGAGCGCTGAACTAAGCTTACATTACATTTCTTGGATCTGAAGTGACGCATGCATCAATATTGTGGGAAATTAATTATTACTTTCTTTCACTTCAGATCCAAGAAATGTAATATAAGCTTAGTTCAGCGCTCTCGTGTAAAATAAATACTTCTCCCATATGAAGAAATTAGAATGTAGAAATGCTCATGAATGTCGTCGCAGATCAAGCTGTCCTATTTCCTACAATTGACGCATGCGCAACATGCACTGCATGCGTTCACGAGACGCTTCTGGACAAATGTTTTCCACAACGCATTTTACACACTTGAATTCTTTTGATAAAAATCTGAATAATTTTTCGCGTAACTGCGACTCAATTCCGTCGATAGCTCTTTGAATTTCTGCTTTCAATTCAGGAATCGTTCTTATTTTCGCAGCATAAACTTTGGACTTCATGAACACCCAGGGAAGAAAATCGCACGTGTGAGGTCGCATAGTTGTTTCTTTGGGGCGCTTTTCTTACCGAAAATGTCAGGTGATTTGCCCACAGTCTCCATGCTTGTTATGAATTTTAAGGGTCGTCATTCGCTCCTCCGTCGTGTAGCGCTCCATATTGACTATCCGCGAAGTTTTTACTACATGTAACCTCGCAGAACACTGCCAACCCTGCGTTAGGAATATGTTAGGAAAATTTCGTGGTAAAAATGAAAGGGGGTGTATAGATAATGATTTTTCTCTCTCTCTCTTTCTCTAGAGAAGAAGATTTATTTTTCCTTCCGAGAGAGAGAGAGAGATTTATCTCTCTCTCTCTCTCTCTCTCGGTCTCTCCCTCTCGGTCTCTCTTTCTCTTCTTCTTTCTTTCTATGAAAAAGAGAGAAGAGAGAGAGAGAGAGAGAGAGATTCTTTCTTCCTTCTTTCTCTCTTTCTTTCTTTCTTTCTCCAGGAGAGAGAGAGAGAGAGAGAGAGAGAGAGAGAGAGAGAGAGAGAGAGAGAGAGTGAGGGAGAGAGAGATAATTCTTTCTCTCTCTCTCTCTCTCTCTCTCTCCGGAGAAACTAAGAATAAAAGTTAACTGTTGTTTCAAGTTCACTTTATGCACCGATAGGCTAATTGGGACTACTAGTAGTCTTGAATTTACTGCTGTATAGCATGTAGCAATTTAAGCTAAGAGATTACTGTTTGGGTGATATCATTATGATATATAGGTATTAAATAAATGAATACCTGCAACAAACGTATTCTTTAACAGTAATACTTAAAGATATTATTTATCTTATTTAAAACCATAAATATGTAACAGAGGTCAAGGTTTTATTGGGTGTGGAAAGGAGGAAGACACCAAAAATCCACCTCGCCTGGGTGAACATTTTATCCTGTTAAAGGGTTGAAAGACATCAGCATTGTCATTCACTTGTTACCCTCAGTATTCTTTCGATCAAGACATTTGACATAATAACTGGTTTATTGTTACTAAAGCTAAAGACAATAATGGACAAATGCAACACCAAGTTCAATATTCCTACAATTGGTTACTTTATTATTATTTATTTTATCAATTCACCAGCACTGTTACAATTTACTGAAAACTAACTAACTCTCTAGCCTTCTTAAACCCGAAGGTTCATGGCTGCAGCAACACAGGCCTTCCATCTTTCCCTATTCTAAGCAAGATCTATATACTCTTTTCCATCCCTACCGATATCCTTTAAGTCCATCTCAACGTTGTCCCTCCATCTTCGTCTTGGCCTTCCTACAGGTCTCTTACCATCAGGTTTCCCAACAAGAATCCTGTAAACTCCTCTTTCCTCTCCCATTCGTGTCACATGGCCTGCCCACCTAAATCTTCTTGATTTAATTATTCTAATAATATCTGGACATGAATACAAATTATGTTGTTCTAAATTATGTAACCTTCTCCACTCACCTGTCTCCTCATCCCTTTTAGGTCCAAATATTTTCCTAAGGATCTTATTTGCGCATGTTTTAAGCAGTGGTTCTCGAAGCATCATTACCAATGTTCATTGGGAGCTTTCAGTTTTTGTTTCAATTACACTTTATGCATAGAAAGGCTAATCGGGACTGGACGTACAGTTTAAAGCGTGTTCGGAACCACTAGGAGAGGCCCTCTTGGAGAGGATTTCTATACAAATACACTTAATTTGTTACTCCTTGAATATAAGTTTCGTGTTTCTAAATTAAACATATTCGAACCACCCATCACATTCAATTATTATATAACGTCTTTTGAGTTTTCATGAACAGTAATCTGACAAATATTTTCTGAATTGATTCTATTTTTGCCATGTGGCATTGAGCTGGTGAGCTCCACAATTGACAACCATACAGATAAATGTGATTTACTATGCATGTAATCTTGCTAATACAACAATTATAATTCATATCATGACATTGTTATAGTATATCCGCTATGCATTTCAATGTTTATAATCGCACTAAGGATAGAATCGGTCCTATTTCCGTAGCACTTTTCGTAGCATAACCAATCAGAAGCGAGCTCCAGGTCACGGGTGAAGATGTACACTCAGAGAACTAAATGCATCATATCGATTGATGCACCAGCATCCATCTATTGATGCACTAAAGTGTGTTTTATGACTTCTTCAAAGAATCAGATTCACATTTGATGCATTTGGGTGCATTTTGAATGTCGTGAAAGAAACACCAAAGTGCATCATTTGATTGAAGTGAGGATTTCTTTCAGTCGAGATGCACTTCAATCCATCAGTTGATGTTCCTTGATGCACCTTCCTGCATCTTTTTTGATGATGCATTCTGGTGCATCAAAACGCATCAAGGTGCATCAAAATGCATCAGCTGATGCATTGAAGTGCATCTCGACTGAAATAAATCCTCATTTGAATCAAATGATGTACTTTGATGTTTCTTTCACGACATTCAAAAATGCACCCAAATGCATTAAATGTGAATCTGATTCTTTGAAGAAGTCATAAAACACACTTTAGTGCATCAATAGATGGATGCTGGTGCATCAATCGATATGATGCATTTAGTTTTCTGTGTGTAATGGCGGCCGCGTGAGATGTAAAAAATGCATCACTTCACATTTTTAAAAGCCGATAACTATTCAACCGAGAGGAATAACGTTTCGTATAAAAAAGCTTTTAGGTTCAAACCAATGGCGCTGTTCAAATACATACTATATAGCGTTTACTGTACCCGTATGGAAGCATATTTTAGTTGTTTCAATTGCGAGCACCGTACACTCACATAGATGGTGTAACTCGGCATGCCTTTCGTGCTGTATATATTATACATTGTAATCGCAAAAACTAACCGACTTAGTCCATGTAATGCTTCCGTGTAAAGAAAGCACTGTCTGCTATGAGATTTTTGGAAGCCTTTACATAGCATTTATGCTAGCAAGAACGTTAAAGGAAATGCTTCCATTTAAAGCAGGCCTTACACATTCGACACACCATGCATCGAGCCGAGGGCTTTAAACATGATGGCGAATCAGTAACAGGAAACAAGGATGAAATATTCGAACAGCAAATCTATTTTACCATTACGGACGGTGAGTAATGCGTTTCTTCAACATATTTCACCTACTTTACTTGCCCACCCGTAACAGGTACTTCATTAGCTGCGTGAAATATAGCGTCACTTCTTCTGGCCGAAGCTGTTTGCTAAGTTCAGGCCCGAATTTATTTGGACGCCGGGGGCTAATGTCATCTCTGCTGACTGAACGTGAGGCAACGGTCACATGGGGGCCGGTTTCGGCCGAACTTTTACACTGTAGTACACTGCAGGACAAACAACACTATGTAAATAAGTGTGACAGTCACACTGACACCTAGCTACTTGGCGTGCACGATCGAGTTTGGCCGACCACCAACTGGAAAAAAATATTTTTTTCATTTTTTCTACAAAATTCGCCAGAAGATTATTGCCGTGCCATCTTTGCACTTGATTTTTGCGTTGTTTTGGTACCAATATTGGTCAACAAAACGTTTATTGACTTAGTTTACCCAGCGTGCGAATTAACGGTGAGGATGCTGGGGATCCCCCTTCCCCGACAAAAGTTTTTTTTCTTTTATTCCTGCCAGGGATGTTTTTATCACCCTCAATGGAAATTGAATTGAAAGCTATAGTATCGTATCACTCGGCGTGACTCGAACCCGGGACCCCTGGCGTCATAGCACAATAGACAAAGGGGCCCGGTCGGGGCGCTGGAAGCACGTAACACCTGCATTCTTCAGCGGATCTTGAAAAATCGCTGACACGGATTCTACCGGAAATCGTACGAAAAATAACTAAACACAGCTTTATGCTACAAACACCGTTAACGGCAGACGCGACTCGCTAACGGCTTCAACAATCGGAAATTTGAATCTCACATAAATAGGAGAGAACATTTCTCACCTCAGTTGCAATCAGAAAGATATCGCGTGAACAGTTCTTGTCTTCAACTAATAATCCGATTATCAATCCACACGTAAAGAGTTACAGTGAGGAGTAGTGCGTTATCCTAGTTTCATTTTCAGGAGTGCCTTACTTACGAATCAGCACAGACTATCATCACATCCAGTTCTACAAGTTATTCCCCGACCCAGCCAGACCAGTCAACCGAAGTGTTTAAATCGCAGGGGTGAGCACCATTGCTTGTTTATGTGTTACCGTTGTTTCTCAAAGGTGTTACCCCAAGCTATGAGTGTACCTCTCGCAGCCAATACCTCCCGCACCAGGCTTTCACATAGCCTGAGAATTGATCCCCAATAAAAGCCGATGGACTTTTATACGGTATACAATTACTTAACTATAACAAACACCACAATTTAAAATCATTCAGTCCATTAATGGCCCAGTCATCAAATATTTCCCTTCCCATAAAGAGTGCAGCCTTGTGGATTAAAGAAGGACACCGTTCTGTAACTGGCCAACCTCATCGAACCGATACAACAGCACGCTGTTTTACACTTAAGTTTTCATGGCATAGTGCTCATAATTATTTTACATATATTAAAGTGTTCATAAGAAAGCAGAATGCAAGGTTTTAAATGTGGCTAGAAGTCAACAATCGCATTCATCATATTGCTCCGTAACGGACTCCCTTTGCTTTGTTGTAGTGCATTTAGGCCCATGCCCTTTAAATACACCATAATAAACGTTTTTTGTTGCTATAAACGGAGTTTTAATGCTCTTTCTACTGTTCTTTTAGGTTATTTCAGTTAATCCGGACTTTCGTTAAACCGGTCAACTTATCCCCCCATTAGTCCGGATTAACGAGGTTTTACTGTATGTAAGTTCAAAAATGAAGAAAAATGCAAGATAAACGTAAAAAAATACTGAGAAATGACCTAAAGATAAAAAAAAATGAAAAATAAAAATAATGTTTTCCGGCTCTAACGAAAGAGAAACGGGCTTATATCAAGTTTAGCATTGTCTTCAAGGGTGAGAAAAGAAGATGCTTTGTCATCAGCTTCCGACCCCTAATTATAACCATCCCCTAACATGATTCTGGCAGGGCACAGCAATCGAACTGAAGCCAGGAGGGGATATTCCTAGGCCAGGAAACTTGAAACTTACAACTAAACTGCCAGTTCCTATGCAAATTCTTGCTAAGAAAAAAAAGCTTTAAGGCTTTTCTTACTACATTGTTATATACTGTATTTGATGAACATCATGGATTAATATAAGATGTGAGTGGTGTATGAATGGGGACCCGCACGTAATTTTCTCAACAGGTGGTTAAAATAGATAAGTTCTGTCAGTACGTTGACGTCATGTTTTCATAAAGAAACGTTTTGAAAGAGACAGAAGACAGGGAAGAATTGATGTCACCAGAGATGGAGGAGGAAGGTGAACGCTGCCCCAATCGATCCATTTGTCCCCCTACTACCCCACAGTAAACAAACAAAGAAACAAACAAAAAGCTGATTCCTTCTAACTCTCTACCAGTGTCTCGTAGACAACACTTTTGACATGACCCCACAAGGAAACATGAGTGGGTTCAGACCAAGAGAACGATCTGGCCGATGACACTGTGGGCCACCATTTTGAACACCTCCTGTAACGTTTTCGTCGTATAGTGCTACGATACGCTGTAGTAATGTCTGTAGCCGCATCATTCAACAATGGTCGTATTCCACTGTCTCAGGCAGCCCCAACAGTACAGGGACCAACCACCTCTCGCCACTCACGCTAGCTCACCCTCTCACTCCTTTCTACCCCTGGCATCTAGACAACAGCCCCAACTAGTTTTGGCTTTGGATGTTGCACATCGTGCTACGACGCCAGGGGTCCCAGGATCGAATCCCGATGTTAGTGAGTGTCCATTCATCGATTTCATCATATCATCACTCATCCCCATCTTCGCAACTTAGCCAAAAGTGGCACAAGAAGCGAAATAACATAAAGCAAACCAATCAATCTTATGTTTGTTCCTTATATTTTCTTTCAATAAATGAATAACATTAATACTGGAGTAGGTATTTATTTGCAAATAATTTTAACTTCCTCCTGCTAACATATTCCACAAGATTTAAGATTAAAAATTGAAAAAGAAAAAATATTCACACAAGGTGCTCCAAGATTTTAATCTGATTCCCAACGATGCCGCGAACGTATGAAGATTGGGAATCCCTGCTCTGGAGTATCTATGGTCATCCAATACATAATATTCCAGCCATATAGAGCACTGAAACAAAACTATTTAATTTTCAGTGCTGTTTGATATCCTGATGAAAATTTACCAATGCAATTACAACCAAGGACAAGCGCCGGTAGAGATAACTAGAAAGTTGGTTTAGTCATGTGTTTGTTTGTTATTGCTCTTGTCTTCTGCCCCTCCCCGTCATGCGTTCCAAGAACTCTGCACCCTGGGTGATTTGTGTCCCTTTGTCGCCTACGATACAATCTTCTCTTGCTTTACCCGGCCTAAGAGGCAAATTAGTGGGCGTTATCGGTCACGAGTGAGACGGACATGTAGTATTTCACACATTTATTGCACATTGTGCAGCTGCTACCTGATGTTCGTGAACTTAATTTCTCTCAGACACACCTCCCTAACTGTTCTTTTCCGTGAAGTCCCTGAACTCGCATGGGCCTTCACTGTTAAGTGTGTGCTTTTCCTTACGTGGTGCATGTATCTGTTACCGCCTCTACTGGTATTGTGGTTCGCCGAGCAGGATGGTCGAATTAGTTTGACCACTTGACCCTAAACACACACCCAAACCTTGAACTACACATATACAAGATTTTCGGGAAGAACTAGTGAAGAACAAACTGAAATTAAGGACAGGAGGCAGTGGCGTCTTGTGGCCTCAAATTTGGCCGGGACTTATTTTTTAAAGAATTCAAAATATAATGACAATTCACATGAATTACAAAAAATAGGTATTTTTTTCTTCTAGACTACAAAACTGGACTTACTTTTTTGAAAGAATTTAAAATGTAATGACAAATTACATGAATTACAAAAAAACGGGTATTTATCTTCGTCTAAACTACAAAACTGGACTTATTTTTTTAAAGAATTTAAAATATAATGACAATTCACATGATTACAAAAGAAACAGGTATTGTTGTGAAACATACCTTTCTACGCACGTTGACTCCTGTTCTTCTGCTCAGCAAATTTTGTTATTACTTTTTCGTTGAAGCCCTCTGTTTGAAATGTATTCTATCTCTATTGTAAGCAAGTGCCAAGGCATTTGGTCTGTCTTGTCCCATTGCATTTCTTAAGCAGGTTTTAATACGCTTCAATGTGCTGAAACATCGTTCAGATTCAGCTGTTGCCACTGGAGTTATTAAAACAATGTTTGTCATTTTTACTGTTAATAAAAAGGTACCCTCTAAATAATTTTAAATAAAAAATGAATGCAATCTACTGATGGAGTTTATATTTTTCAACTCTTCACTACAATAAATAACACGAAGGGAACGGATAATAAATCTGGGAAGATGCCTCTGTTTAAAGATTGTTCTCTTTCATTATGTCCTCGTAGAGCAAGTTCATGTCGACCACAGAATTTTAAGCAATCGATAATTCTATTTAATATATGCCTATTTTTCCGGACAAATTCATTGCGTCTTGTAATTGACAGCCTATGTCCTTCATCAATTTGTGTTCGAACATCAACCCTGCCAAACTCACTCAAACATAGCGAATGAAAGCCACCAAAACACTACAGAATAACACGCGAGATCGAACGCGACGCAACGGAACTAGCCCCGAATCAGCACTCAAATCCATTGCCCTCTCCCCTTCTCTCTCTGCTAGCATGTGACCTTCACTGTAGCGTAGGTGGGTGTAGGCCACTCCTTCCTTTGCGACGTGCCCCGGAAAACGATAATTGACATCAATGCCGCTAGGAGCGCTGTCGTATCCATTGCAACAGACGATGAATTTACGTGGGTAAAAATCGCCTTTTAAAAGACTGTGAAATAGTTATGCGTTATGGTGATTGATAATTACGTGAATACGTCCGTTTTTCTTTAGGGGCTAAGCCCCTGAAGCCCCAAGGGACGAGACGCCACTGGCAGGAGGAATAGTTTGTGTGCCAGTCGCGAGGACCATGCTCCTCCCTCATCAAATTTCCCTGCTGCGAACTGGTGAAAGGAGTCTGTTCGCTGGATGGTCGTAGGAGAAGGAGAGACTTTAACATTACGCTTATTGGAGATTTAAGGTCATCGCCCATTGAAACGTCGGAAACGCGCCACCCCGAACCTCCAAGTGGACAATTCCATGTGCCTTTCCGAGGGTAGTCCGCTCACGTACCGCGCCGCCACGCTCCGAACCACGGCGCGCATGACACTTGCCGGAGCTAAGCGAATTACACGAGAAGGCATTTGGAGACGCGGCCAACGGAAATTTTCCACCCTAGAAACCTGCAGACTTCTGGCACGGAAATTCTGCTCTTCGGTCCACCTGTTTCTCTGTAGTTGGTAAAAAAAAGTAAAGTGCTCCCCTGTGCATAGCACCACGCCATGAAGGCGTATAGGGGGTGCAGGGGTAACGCCCCACACTTTCTTGATCCGGTCGTGAGTGGGGATGATGTGATCAGCATCACGACCCTGACCGCCTTTACCCCCTAGGGTTTCCCCTAGGTACCCATGTTATTCGACGCTGGGTGGGCGCCGGGGCCGCTTCCAACGTTAGAAAAGTTCCCGGATTTGAACCGGCCGGGGATCGAACCCGGGACCTTTAGTATGGTAGTCAGACGCGTTACCGACTGAGCCACCGCGTTACATAATTTGGTTTCAATAGAAGCAGACAACAGAAGTTCTGTTGCAGCGTTTTTCCGCGGAATATCAAACTTCCGATGGCGTAGAAATACATGTAGAAATACATCTGATCGGAAAGAGAACAGACTCAAGATTTCATTTCCGGTTGGAAAAGTCTAAATGTCCATTTGATTAGACGTAATTTGAAGTTCCAAGGGTCGCGGGTTTGAATCCCGCTCGGGCTTGGTTGTTTGTGAATGTCCATTCATCAATTTCATCATTTCATCATTCATCGCCATCTTCGCAAATTAGCCAAGAGGCACAAAACGCGAAGTAAAATTAAGAAAATCAAATCAAAAATGATGTAATTTGAAGTTGAAGTTGCCTCTCTCCATAAGGAATATACATATGTGATCCACGTGTTTGATTGGTTCTCATTTATCTACAATGGCACTAAAGCGTGGACCTTTTCCCCACGTAGCACACGCTTGATAAATGCAGTCTTGCAGGCTAAGAAAGCTCTGAAGCCTGGATAAAAAATTCACTGTAAGGCTCTATCTTATCCTTGTGTACTGGCATGGACGGCAGGAGGGGGCAAGGTGGGACGATTCCCCTCCACTTGAAAATGTAAATTAGTCTAAAAATATGTTCGCACACATTTTAAAAATAACGGAGTAATTTACAAAATATTTTTATTCGAAATTTTGTTGCCAAGAAAGTTCTATGCAACCAAACAAAATGTTTTTTGTTGAGCAGTTTGTATAACGAGAAAACGCTTATTTTTTGTGCTACAAAGAATATTCTTGGCAAATTCTTTTGTAAATCCTCCTTTATTTTCAGTACACATAAGTTCATTTCAGCCACAGGATAAAGGCAAGGTGGAATTCCCCGTGCAGTTTGCGCCATGCCAGAAGATATATTATGGGCATGTGGGGGTAGGACTCCATACATTCTTTAATCTAGGCTATTTTAGAAGTGATGTGATCAGCACCACGCTCCTGCCACATGTACTCCCCTGCCTTGTCCCCAGGTACCCGTTAATTTGAGGCTGGTGAGCCCCAGAGCCGCTTTATCTGGGGACAAGGCCGGAAAAATTCCAAACTTAGATCACCCACAAAGGGGAATCGAATCCAGGTCTCCCACGTAGCACCTTTCTCACCCTACCGACCTTTTCTTTTTGGTTATTGCAAACGAAACAACTATCTTTCTCCTTATGTGTGTGTGTGTGTCTTGCATGCAAGCAGTGGCGGCGATTGGGTTCCAAAACCAGGGGGGAAGGTGCCAAAACTGGGGGGCAAAGACAGTATATTCCCCTTGTATATAAGGTTTAGCATAGTGCAGGGGAAAATGTGGTGAAAAGTGGGGGGCAACTGCCCCCCTTCCCCCCTAATCGCCGCCACTGTGCATGAGTATTGCTGTGCTGATGGACTGGTGCCAATTGGAGTTGATGGGAAATGAAACTCAACTGTTTAGCTACCTTTCATAAGAAGTGGATCTTAGGATATACTCCAAAATGGTAAAACTACTAAAACTTGAGCCCCATTACTTAATTTCAGGACACGCCACTGTGGAGACATAATTATTTCAACTAGCCTCGCGACAAGTTAAGTTTGCAGCAAGGTTTTTGTATTAATCCACGCGAGAACGGCGTTCGGCATCTCCCGCGCCGATCTTACCTCAACCGTCGAGCTGTTCATGTCACAGGCAGCGAGGAAATCGGCAGTATTGCAGCGGAACTATATTCTGCGCGCACGCTTTGGTCTACATGTGTGAATTGTTGCTGCAAACTTAACCTGTCGCGGTGTTTAGACGTATTAGTCTTCTCGTTCTACCCTAACTACGTACATCTGTTAGATATACAAGACTGGTGTATGGGGGCGTCCCCGATGGCACAGTGGTAGCGTCGCTGGCTTGAAATCGAGGGGTCCCGTGCTCGATCCCCCCTCAAGGCCAATGGCACAATCCCCCCCCCAAAATCATGTCATGTGTCCCCCCCATAATTATATTATTCGCGCACTCAAACCATATAGTAATCCCCACAAAGTAAAGCTCAGGACGATAATACAGGGTGTCCCACGAACGGCGCAACTGGGAATTAAGAGTGGCGTTACTTTGTAACCGAAACCTGTGCATACATAAGTCATACACCAAATGTTAGCCCTGTCCAAGTAGATATTTTTAAACATAGAAACAACAAACGGGGTGCAGTGTTGCCAAATGGAAGTGAAAGTGTAAATTTATTTTTCCACAAAGCATGGAAAATTGCATGTCAAACATTCGTACGGAAATTTGGACGTCAATTTCCACCTTGGGTAGGTGGAATATTTCGCCATCTATAGTTCAGAGAAGAAAACCGATCGTTTTCGCGTATAGCCAATCCTGAAATGCCTCGTAAAGGCGTACCGGTCCAAATGGGTGTTTTAAAAAAATTATGAGGTACAGTGGCAACACTGTTGATGTTTGAAGGCAACAAAATGTGTGTTTAGTGATGGTCTATGACATGGAAATACTGGAGACAGGAAAAAAAGAAAATGAAAATTATGGTGAAAAAAGTGTTACTTACCTACTCCTGGCAACCATGCAATGCGCGTAACAGGCAGTGTAGCTTTACAAAAGATGTTGAAAATGACAACCATTTTCCCTGAGGCATTCATCAACACGTTTTATCATGTTGGAAGCAACTTTATGCAAGGTTGATTGGTTTATATTGTTAATGGCTGTGCAAATGTTTATTTTTAGATCATCAAGTGTTCTTGGGTTATTAATGTAAACTGTTTGTTTCAAATAACCCCATAGAAAAAATCTGGAGACGTCAGATCCGGGGAGCGACTGGGCCATAAGTTTTTGCTTATAATGTGATCGCCAAAAAACTCTGCCAACATGTCTAAAGTTTCATTAGACGTGTGACATGTTGCGGAGTCTTGTTGAAACCAACAATCACGTTCATCACGTTCCAACAGAGAAATGAACTGTGTGATAAACTATTCCGTCAACTGTTGTGTTGAAAGAGAATGGACCGATTATTTTTCTCCGCGAAATCGCGCACCACACACCGATCTTTTGTGGATGAAGTGATTGTTCATGTAACAAATGGGGATTGTTACTTGACCAGTGTCGAGAATTTTGACTGTTGACATATCCATTTAAGTGGAACCATGCTTCATCCGTGAAAAAACCTTATCCAAAATATTCACACCGTGTCTCTAATAAAATTTCTAAACCACTGGCAGTATCTTACACGTGCACCTTTGTCTGCTTCCTTCAGTTCTTGTACAGTGTCTCTCAAAAGTTTTAGGACAACGACATTTTAAACTAGGCAACCCAATTTACGCAAGCCGTTGGTGGGTTGCGTGCAGAGTTAGGCTCAATTTCAGGGTTGCCACATGCACAATAGATATTTATAAAATACGCGAAAGAAATATAAACAAGTATTATTGTATAAAATTATTAAAAATATCACTATTATATCGCAAATGACAAAATTCTTTCTGAAAGAAAAAAATAGGTTTTCTAGTATTTCATCGCTGATGAGTCTACAGTAAGGAAAAGAGGTGAGAGGAAACGAAAGGTTACAAAGGAGAGGAGAAAGAGAAAGCGAAAGGAGAAGAGGAAAAGTAGAGGAGAGAAGAAAGATAGGATAGACGAGGAGAGGAGATGTAGTGAGGAGAGATGACGAAAAAAGAACAAAGAAGAGAAAAGAGGAGGAAAACGAGAGGAGAGGAGAGGAGGAGACGACCAGAGGGAAGTGGAGAGTAGAGTAAAGGAGAGAAAAAGAGAAAATCGAAAAAGAGAGTGCAGTGGAGTCGGAAATCTAAGACAGGAAAGGAGATAAGAGGAGTGGAGAAGAGTGGGATGGAGAAAAGATGCGAGAAAAGTAGGGAAGGCGATATGAGATAAAAGCAGAACAGAAAGAGGGGAGAGAAGAAGGAGAAGGAACTGGAGAGAAGAGGTAGTTGCAGAAAATATCGTCTGAGCATCAAGAATGGATGCATTGGTCAAATTATCGACATGAAACATTCAATAACATTTTGAAATGTATTGGAGAATATATTAGATCGGTGCGAAATGCCTTTTGGCTAAGTTCAGAGGAATTTAAAATCTTCCATGTAAGATCCTTGAATTTACCTGCGATTACACCACTAAAAAAATGAACGTAATTTTTAATATTTATAAGAATTATTCAAATTTTCTACACTTCTCGGTTCGTTGGAATTGAGATTTTGTAATTCAATATTTCCCCTCCCGCATCGTTAATTCCAAACTGAATCATTCCGTTTCACACGGCGTGGACAATGAACACAATGGGATATGTCTAAAACTTACGAAAATTTTCTGCCACCGGAAGGGTTTGAACCTACGACCATCAGATTGACAATCCTGAACGGTAGCCACTACCCTACAAGCTTTCGCTCCTTAAACAAGGTAGAAGAAAGACTACACCACGCCTTTAGCTTCGAATGAAACAACAATTTTTTTTTAAGAATTCTGTCGCTCCAATATTGTAAATGTCGTTTGGTATACGTGTAGTTGAACTTTTACTTTAATTTTGATTTGCTTTCTTGTAGTATAACCGATATCTTCGCGAAATAATTTTCGAAGTGATTAAAAACGAGAATATTGGTATTTGTGAAAATGCGAGTTATTTCTTCTAACTTATTATTGTGATTAGACATTACTAATGGAAAATATCTAGAGGCTTGAACATTACAGGACTATGTTCTTTTCCTGTGATACTGTAACAGACAAAATGCTTGTTTACTGATGCAAATCTTGTGTCCAGAACAGTCTTATGAAATGTATTTGCTGTTGCGTAAGGTAACACGAAATAATTACACCGTGTGCGAACTACCAAATTTGTGCAACGTTATACGTAAACAGGCGGAAAATTTTATTCATAAAATCATGTCACATTTGACAGTATTAGTCAAGAGAGACTCGTGGGACACTGTGTTAAGGTGCTGGACTAAATCCTTCTAATTTTTCTTCCTCGAAGTACAACAATTTGTAAGGAAGAGCAACAGTGATGATTTTACTTATTTCTTTTAAATTCTTACACTTTCCTTTAATTTGATTAAAAATAAATAAGAATATTGCTTGCATTTCTGTCATTGACGTAGACCAGAGGGAGAGACAGACAGATATTACAAAATAGTTCAAATAGTGCGAGCGCCATTAAAAAGTCATGATAATTCTATGTTGCATACTTAGAATTATTCATACAATAAAGAACATGTCTAATTGTGAGTTAACAAAAAAAAAACAATAATAAAGAGACATTTTCGCATCACGATTGCAGGTCGGGACAGGGATTGACAGTAACGCACTGTCCTGACTAAATCGCTGAATCGGACGTCTGGTAGCCTTGCATCAATGATTATGAAACTAAAACCACCCAATATTGCAGCTTGAAGACTTTTTCGAAAGAAACAGATTCATTATCATTTATGCAAGAGCAAAATTGAAATTTTTACACATTTCAAAAATCGACGATGTTATTTTCGTATTTATTTATTTATAGGTTCACATTTAAATATTTTAGGGTTCGAGGGGGGAGCATGGCCCACATGGGCCCTCCCCTGGGTACTGTCCTTACGTAGACAGTGGAAGATAAATTTTGGAGAACCTTTCTATTAAATATAGTATTTACATTCACCTTATGCTCAGATAGGTTAAACCGTTTATTGACAATCGTGAACTTTTCGTTTAATAGATAATATTTGGTTTTAGACGACGGGAGAACATTGGTCGAATTTCCTTTCTTGCTCTTTTGAGAGAATATATACTTCTACAATAGCAATCGCGTTCGGAAACCGTGAAAAAAATATGAATTGGTTTTCAAAGGCAGAAAAGCTTGTAGTCTAGCTTGCTCGCGATCAAAGTGACTCACTCACGCTATTCAAGGCCGCTTCTTATCGCAAAACACTGAGCTTCGATGCACAGTGTCTGCACCCAGCACGTTACAAGTGACCAGAGTCGAATTTTAAAGAGAATCTCAAGAATGGTAGATTTCATCAGAGGCGGCTAGGTAGGCACCAGCTCAACATGCAATAGTTTAAGTGATAATTCCTGACAAACAAAAAAACATATTGAATAAATTTGGGATAGTAATACATGTATCCGCTCATTTTTAACAATGTAAGCTCGAAGACAATCTGTATTCCATTTATTTATATTGGCAACTTGGTCAACCGGAGGTTATTTTATCGCCTTCGATAATCGAATTGTCTGATCGATTATTTTTTGTTTACCCAGGAACATGCCCCATAGGAGATTTCCGAGACTAAGTTACGCTACTCACTCGTAGCTCCCCAATTTCCTCACGATGGTGGGTTGCCACCGGTCCTATACACAGGCCGAGAACCTAGAGAGTGAGCATAGGTGGACTCGAATCCATGCCGTCCTGCAGTCGGAGTCCAAAGCACAGCTCCTTAGACCGCACGGTCACGGAGGAGGACTTTCTTATTTTACCTTTGGCTAATCGCGACGATGAGGATGAATTATGAATAGAAAAATAAAGAAGGTCACGCACAACGTAGAGGACGATCTTCAACCTCTTAGGTGACGAGTTCAAGCCCTAAATATGAGGATTTCAACCTTAGACGACCTCAATTTCAAAATTATAAACAAAATGCCTACTTACACTAAACTTCTCATCAAGGCCAAAATAGTGTGTAACTGTAAAACTACCCCTGAATACAAATTAACATTTTTTTTCCATGTGAGTAAGAATTAAATGTGTGGCATACAGAGATAGATGATATCTTTTGAGAAACAATTAACTGTACCCTGTCCCAGCATCTCTGGAGCAAAGCCGCGCATAGCGGAAGAGAAGTGGAGAGAGGGGAGAGGGGATCGAGTGGACACAGCGAATCAGTGCACGCTGCTGGGAAGGCTGGTAACTGCAGTGGTTTTCCTCCCTCCACGCAATCCCATTCCTCTCACGTGTTCATCGCTGCTCAGATACTTGTTTTCGTTTACCTGCTCCAGAGATAAGTAGGACAGAGTGTAGTTCGCATACATGTAGCAAGTAAAGAAATTTATCCCAGAATGAAAATTCCCCATAGTTTTAAAACGTTTGTTTAAGCAATGAATGGCTGGAAATCTTGTCAAAATCTAGTGGTCGAAAATTAATTTCAAGACATTTCATATATATTCACCATATTCCAAGTTATAAGGAATTATTTCGTAGATGTTCATGAAACCGTTATAAAATTACAAATAAAATATGTTCACAAGCTTAGATATACTAATACGAAGAAAGAAATTCAGAGTTAAATTTCAAATGCATGTGTATAAAGTCATTCTAGAAGTACAGAGCTATATCTGAGTATTTAACTTTTTTTGCAGATAACGTTTACAATATTGAGGCGACAGAATAATTAGGAACTGTAGCTCCAAGAAAACAAAGGGCGTAGTGTATTGGTTAGAGTTCTTGAAAGCATTGTGGTCCCATGTTCGATCCTCCATACTAGATGTTCCTTAAAAAATAATCCCTTCCATTAAACAAGACCATCGTAACATTATTTGTAATAGCAGTACATAGTGGCTACATTGTTCTGCATATGGAATTTATAAGAAAAAAATAAACAAATAAATGAATTGACACACGTTCAACAGGATATTCTTATATATAAGATCGTGAATTATGACACTCTAACGATAATTGTGTACTGCTTCAAAGACATTGACAAAAGTTAATGAAATAACTATTTATATGTGTGGCAATTCTGGACATGCTAATTTTACCCCTTTTCCCACTTGAGTTCAATGCAAGGATACCTCCGCAAATATAGAATGAAAAGTTCTCAAAATGTGCAATTCTCCATTAAATGTTTTCGCCGAGTCGTACTACTTTCGTTTTCTTTGTTACAAACAATACTTGTTTGCACGTTACATGCAGCAGAGTTACATCTACATTTCACATTGGTCAGCTCCTTCTACCTGGTTTAAGGAGCGAAAGCTTGTAGGGTAGTGGCTACCGTTCAGGATTGTCAATCTGATGGTCGTAGGTTCAAACCCTTCCGGTGGCAGAAAATTTTCGTAAGTTTTAGACATATCCCATTGTGTTCATTGTCCACGCCGTGTGAAACGGAATGATTCAGTTTGGAATTAACGATGCGGGAGGGGAAATATTGAATTACAAAATCTCAATTTCAACGAACCGAGAAGTGGAGAAAATTGAATAATTCTTATAAATATTAAAAATTACGTTCATTTTTTTAGTGGTGTAATCGCAGGTAAATTCAAGGATCTTACATGGAAGATTTTAATTTGCTCTGAACTTAGCCAAAAGGCATTTCGCACCGATCTAATATATTCTCCAATACATTTCAAAATGTTATTGAATGTTTCATGTCGATAATTTGACCAATGCATCCATTCTTGATGCTCAGACGATATTTTCTGCAACTACCTCTTCTCTCCAGTTCCTTCTCCTTCTTCTCTCCCCTCTTTCTGTTCTGCTTTTATCTCATATCGCCTTCCCTACTTTTCTCGCATCTTTTCTCCATCCCACTCTTCTCCACTCCTCTTATCTCCTTTCCTGTCTTAGATTTCCGACTCCACTGCACTCTCTTTTTCGATTTTCTCTTTTTCTCTCCTTTACTCTACTCTCCACTTCCCTCTGGTCGTCTCCTCCTCTCCTCTCGTTTTCCTCCTCTTTTCTCTTCTTTGTTCTTTTTTTCGTCATCTCTCCTCACTACATCTCCTCTCCTCGTCTATCCTATCTTTCTTCTCTCCTCTACTTTTCCTCTTCTCCTTTCGCTTTCTCTTTCTCCTCTCCTTTGTAACCTTTCGTTTCCTCTCACCTCTTTTCCTTACTGTAGACTCATCAGCGATGAAATACTAGAAAACCTATTTTTTTCTTTCAGAAAGAATTTTGTCATTTGCGATATAATAGTGATATTTTTAATAATTTTATACAATAATACTTGTTTATATTTCTTTCGCGTATTTTATAAATATCTATTGTGCATGTGGCAACCCTGAAATTGAGCCTAACACTGCACGCAACCCACCAACGGCTTGTGTAAATTGGGTTGCCTAGTTTAAAATGTCGTTGTCCTAAAACTTTTGAGAGACACTGTACAGCCTGTACCTTATATGCACGTAGGTGCAATTCTTTTAACGCTCGGTGAGTTGTTGTTTTTGATACACCTGACTGTGCAGCAAGTTAACGAACAGATTTCCTGGGAGATTGTGATATTCTCTGCTCCACATCCTGCAGCACACCTTGTGTCAAAACTGGTGGTTGTCTGTGGAAGGGTTTGTCATTAACTGATCCTGTTTCACGAAATCTGGAAACAAGTCGATATATCGTCGAATTTTCTGGAACACTGTTATTCGGATATTTCTCGCGAAACACAGTTTTTACACTAGCGTACGATTTTGAACAAAAATAATGTTCCACAATGAACACCCTCTATTCCAAAGAGTACTTCATTTCACAGAACAATTCTAATCTTCCCCTACGAACAATGCGAAATGCACGGCTCAAACAGTTCTGAGTACACAACTAACTGATTCTTTTGTTCTCGTTCGGTGGGCGCTCTTATCGCATTGCATGGTTGCCAGGAGTATGTAAGTAACACTTTTTTCACCATATTTTTCATTTTCTCTTTTTCCTGTCTCCAGTACTTCCATGTCATAGACCATCACTAAACACACCTTTTGTTGCCTTCAAACATCAACAGTGTTGCCACTGTACCTCATATTTTTTTTAAAACACCCATTTGGACCGGTACGCCTTTACGAGGCATTTCAGGATTGGCTATACGCGAAAACGATCTGTTTTCTTCTCTGAACTATAGATGGCGAAATATTCCACCTACCCAAGGTGGAAATTGACGTCCAAATTTCCGTACGAATGTTTGACATGCAATTTTCCATGCTTTGTGGAAAAATAAATTTACACTTTCACTTCCATTTGGCAACGCTGCATGAACAACACTCCACCCCGTTTGTTGTTTCTATGTTTAAAAATATCTGCTTGGACAGGGCTAACATTTGGTGTATGACGTATGTATGTACATATTTCGGTTACAAAGTAACGCCACTCTTAATTGCCAGTTGCGCCGTTCGTGGGACAACCTGTACAATACGATTCCTCTTTCAAAGAACTCCCCCCCTCCGTTTCTTGGGGTAAATATACTTTTTAGTAACCCATAAACAATAATTACGTGGATTTTATCTTCAGTGCAAATTTAACTTGTTAAATTAAAATTCTTCTGTGACGTGAAGTTAGAAATGCGGATTCGATATATTTTTGTTCCAAATGATACACCTGCTTTAAATTAAGCAGTATACTAACACTACGCATCAAATGATGGTATTTATGAATATCGAGAATATCGCTTATGTCTTGTACTGCAGCTATAGTATAAGACTTCACATTCACCTCAGCAAAGCGTCAAAGAAACACGCATTCTTGCAACACATTATTGCGAGCGAAGCGAGGAAGAAAATTTTTATATCCATCACTTTACTAGCTTTCAAGAATATTATAATGGGGTGTCAATACTTTCTTAGGATTCCGAGATAATTAATTAGTCTTTTCCAGCATCTCTTTTGGCACGTTAGGGGTCTAAACGTCGCTAAATAGAGTCTTCAAAATTTCATGTTCGAACTCTCTCTCCCCACTACTGAAATTCCTTGACAACCTAAGATTTAACACTATCATTCTTCCTATCTCCCCTTTTAAATTTAATACTCAGTCCTACCACCATAATTTCCAAGCGAATTTTAGACTTACTGTTGATATTGAAGAGTGGATATTGCCTCCTCCAAAAAATTAATTCTCGGTCTCCACACGATAATTTCGCAACAGTCTAAAACAATAGTAATACCCAAGAATTGAATACCCCCCTCAATTTAATGCTCAATCCCCTCTAACTAAAATACCCGCCATAATCTAAGACCTAGAGTTGGATACTGGCCCCTGAACATTTAATTCAGTATCCCCCCCCCCAGAACCCACGTGTAAAATAAGGCCTAATATTGGAGGTGGATATTTCTCCCACCCCCTGCCTTCCATAACACCTTTAAACACGTTCTTTTCTTCATCTAATGGATTAAATATGGTGCATTTAAGGTGTAAAATTATGACATATATTTTGGAAAAATATATTTAAATGTTGAATTTTATATTATTTGAAGGAAAAAAATCCCCCCAAAATTTCGATGGTGCAACCTGCCAGTGCAGGCACACAGTGGTTCGGATCCCACTTTAAACTTTAGGCCCAGTCCCGATTAGCCTTACTGTGCATAAATTGGACTTAAAACACCAAATCACTCAATCAATCAAGAGTGGTGCGATTGTTATTGATTTCCTTTATTTTACGTCGCTTTGAGCCACTTTTGGCTAATTGCGAAGTTGAGTATGAGTGATGATATGATGAAATTGATGAATGGATACTGAAAAACATCCATGCCCAGGCCGGGATTCCAACCCGGGACCCCTGGCGTCGTAGTGCGAGGTGCTAACCACTCTGCCAAAGGGCCGGAATGAGTGGTACGAAAGGGCGAAATTGTGTTATCAAATAACATTTCAATCCGTACATCCGGAACATGTCACTCATGAGTACGGGAAGAATACACAAAGTATTTAAGGCAACCGAAACGGTATTAAAATGCTGAGAAGGAAGTCTCCGTTACGAAGAACTTCCTACTCAAGGCACCTCTACAGAGATAACACCAATCACAGGTGTTATTTTTACCCAAATCAAAACTAATAAAAGATTTCGATTCCCAGTAGACGGTTGCGTGTGTTTATATGGTAACACTCAGACACCATAAAACTCAGACGGATAAGATAAATATAAATTGGACATGCAATTAGGGGACAGGAGATCAGCTGAGACCATGGATTTCGCAATCAAATCTTCTCCGGACAATTTACAATCTGCCTCGGACCATGTCTCGGTTTGATAGAGCCGTAACTTACTAAGAGGCGGAGACTAGGCTCGTCTTAATGTCAGGGAAGTGAACAGGAAAAAGTTGTCTCTGGACTTTACGCGCAGAATCCCGATCATTTTCTGATCTTCCTTCTTGGAAGATTCAAGCTTGCACCGGAGCAGAGATTTCTAACCTTTAAAACTAAGAAAATTGACTGTGTTGAGTTCTTGAATTAAAAATTGTGGCCGCATCATCTGGGTTCGAATCCCAAGTAAGACGGATGTTTGTGTTTGTCTGTCCTGAAGTCCTGAATGACAAATAGGAGTACATTTCTTTGGAGTTACCAAAGCTCAAATTTAACACATTTAGAAAATGATATTAATTTTCGCCGAAGAGAACGTAACCGAATGTGTTTTTTTCGTTCTTCTTAAATGCAATGGCTATATAAAAGTGTGCGTAATCCGGCTGTAGCCTTTATGGCCGTTGCATTTAAGAAGAAAGAAAAAAACACATTCGGTTGGCTACAGCCGGATTGCGCACACTTTTCCCGTTTTATCAGTGGTACCTGATAAGCCGTTGACAAGCTGTCACAATGTACAGGATTGCGCACAAAAAATGAGGCGATGTTGTCAGATGTAAAATGTTCTCAAGCCGTTTTCACTTTTGTTGTGTTTGTTTGTGTGTGTGTGTGTGGACTTACACGTGTTTTTGCAGTCATTAACATAACCTAACCTAACTTTTGAGTTTGAGTAAATCGGTATGATTTACTATTTTATTTCTAATTTCTCTCTCTCTTCTTGTCTAAAGGAAAAAAAAAACAGTTTTGCGCACAGACTTTAAAGCTATCAAAGTGGCAACGTTCGATCAAAATCTGTGCGCAAAACAGGTCAGTGAGATTTATTTGTGCGCAATCCTGGATCTAAAGTGTGCGCAATTCGGTTGCGGCGAAATGCAACAACTCAGTTTTATCTGTGGTACAATCACACACTCATACATATGAGGTAAATTTTTGCCTGGAATGTTCCATCATAAAGAGACTTTGGTGTTCACCCACCTCTAAACAAACCGTGAGGATCAACAAGAGCGAGTAAAGGCAGCCGGAGCGTGTTTCTGCTCACATCACATTCATTATAACCGAGATTGAGGTGCGTTGGGTCCTTTCATATATATTCCCTATACGGTAACACTGCTTTATGAAGGTTGCTGACAACTTTGTGCTCCTTTGTGGTAGTTGGCGAGATGGAATCGTTCAGTCTCATGAGCGAACTCAGACTTTTTTTCCAGGGGGAAAAACATTTTTTGTTTCCAGGAGTGTATACTTTCCACGAAAAATGCACAAGGAACAGATCGAAAATTTTCACCACTCGTTTTCCAGACGGGGGATGGGGAGGGGCGGGGGGCGATAATTACGAAACTCGTAAAGAATTACCACACTTTCTCATTTCTTGTCCTGGAACAAGAAATACTGTTGCCGCCCTCCGTGGCGGGGTAGTTAGAACAGCGCGCTACGACGCCAGGCAGGGGCGGCGCCAGGGGGGTGCCATTTTCTTCCGCACACACTTCAGCACCACTTTTTCCTATTTTTAACCGAAAAAACTCTTCATTCTCGCAATGTCATATTGTAATGTCATATTACAGCCCCTTCGTAATTTGTGCCTGAATGTTTACATTCCATGACCACTTTCTTGGAGTGTAACACACAATATATGTCATTGGACTGCCTTTAACAAGCTGTTGCTTTCCAATTTCCAAACTGGCAGAAAAGCGACGTAAAGTAACCTAATTCAATCACTCAAATTTTCAAACATTTTGTTGTTGTGGTAAAATCAAGCAAAATTAAGCAAATTAACATAAATGCCTAGTAAAAGTTGATTAATATTTGATACAGTGGCTAAAGGTTGCATATTTTTAACATGGAACCCTTTAAATTTCATTCCGCAATCACCTCGGCCAGGCCCGGATTTCCCAATAGGCCTCATAGGCCCGGGCCTAGAGCGGCACTTTGGTAGGGGCAGCACGATTGTTTGTTTTAAATTTATAAGGAATACCTTATTCTCGGATTGCCTCTTCTTTTCTCCGGACACACGAAAGGAATGACTTAATGTAGTTGTATTGTATATATATGTTAACGAAGAATATTTCTTAAGAGAGTTAGGCTAGCAGGGCTCGCAACTAGTTTACTAATTTATTGTCTTAATTACCGACGTTGTTGTTTCGAATGAACGGTATTGTGCTGAGCCGGGTTGGCGATTGCGGCAAGAACGTGGAGCCTGCCGCTTGCTTTTGAAAGACAACACCGGCTTGGCTGCGTCCCTTGTTACTGCCGGCATTGGCCGCATATCAAAAGCACGTGATTCGCGTTGAATTGTTGAGAATTAAACTGTCGGAGCAAGCATTATTAAAAGGGTTTCGCATTGTACTATTCTACTGTTAGTTGCTCGAGAATATTATTCAAGAAGTAGGTGATGTGTCGCGTCTCTCGAGTGTCAGTGTCCGACGTGCGTTTGTTGGGGTAAGTTTAAAACGTCATTACGCTCATTATGAGTGATGAAAGAGTAAGACTCAGTGCGTCACAATACAAAAAGAGAAAAGTGGAGAAAAATGAAAAGCAGGAAGCATTTCTGAAGAAGGTTCCGAAAATCAGTTCTCCTTTTATACAGAAATGTAATCAGGAAAAAAGTGAGGAAAGTGCTGTTGATGAGCCCAGTGCGTGTTCTGTCAATTCTACAGATGTTCCTCATCCATCCAATGAATCTCAGACATCGACATCAGTCAACAGTGGCGGATCACCTAATGATTCTTCAGTTGCAAATGGCGAACTCTGGTAAACTTGAATCTAGTGGCAGTGTTAGCGTAAGTGTTACTGAAAAAGACATACTATATGTAACTATCATTTAATTAATACTGCAGTAATACAGAAAATAATGATTGTTTTTCATTCTTGATGAACGAAACGGTATGGGGGCGGCAGAGCTTGTTTGGCCTAGGGGCGGCAAAGATGTAAATCCGGCTCTGCCCTCAGTAACCCTAGATCATTAATCGTGGCGCCTCCGCTGACGCCAAGGGTCGCGGTTTCGAATCCCGATGGGTGATCTTTC
This sequence comes from Lepisma saccharinum, assembly GCF_977018435.1. Lineage (NCBI taxonomy): Eukaryota > Metazoa > Arthropoda > Insecta > Zygentoma > Lepismatidae > Lepisma > Lepisma saccharinum. The sequence goes on from NC_139246.1 coordinate 48,524,630, forward strand.
CGAGTGCCCTTTCATCAATTTCATCATATCATCACTCATCCTCATCTTCGCGATTAGCCAAAAGTGGTAGCAGAAAAGCGAGGTAGACTCAACCAACTCAATTACAGAAAGTCTTTTCTCTGCTTCATTTAACTCAAACTTGCTGACAAAGTAGCAAAGAGACGCCTTTATAAAATAAATAAGGAAAACACTTCAAGTGAGGAGAATGAGATTAGTGTGACCGGAATGTAGACACATACCAGAGTTCCTCTTTCCTCAGGGGGAAAAATGTAGGGGCATTCTGGTTGTGGCATCGTGGTCTATTCATCGCAGGCATGATCTGACCTCCTGGACGTCGGGGGCATTTTTCAAGAACCACGGACGGATTTGGAGCGATTCCTAACGCCGTTGATTGAAAGCCCATTCTTTGCAGAAGTTCGGCACCTTTTGAGGTAACAGACCATGGAGGAAGTCTTAACCAACCAGTGGCAGTGCCACAATGGAATGTTACAACCGTGGAGCGTTCTCTTTTCTGCACTCGGGCACCGCTACTCTGCTGTCAGGAACCGCCACTTGGTGCCCAGGAGTCAGGAAGGTACGTATCACGTTTCGTCCTGAATGATTAGTATTGGATGCGAGTCGAGAATGCCACTCGCACGTGGGAGTAGATTAACATTTGTTTAGCAACAAAGGAACTACTGCAGGATGAAAAAAGGAAAAAAGCCTCTTTGACCAAGCTTTAAGAGCGTAGACTTTAAGAAGCTTTGAGTGATCTGAGAGACACATATCTGAAGATGTGATTGTGATATGGTGTTCGTCTAGAAAATCCTTTGAAACACTATACCCTGTCCCAGCTAACTTTAGAGCAGGGCCGCGCATATCGGCAGAGGAGGAGGAGGAAAAACCGAGTGGTGAAAGCGCAGTGTTGCCAACCGTACGGTCCAGACCTTAGTCCGTACGCTAAATACACGGCTTGTCAACATTTGCTCTTGCAGTTTTATCCCTAATATTTCCCTAAGAAATCTTAAACCAATCGTATAGACCTGGAGACAAAAATACGGTCCGTTTGCCATGTGCGTTCGGTATTATCATTTTCAAAAGTTTGCAACGCTTGCAGAGAGAACGGGTAACTCCCGTCGTCCATTACACAATCCCGTTTCTCTCACTGTTCATTGGTGGAGCCGTCTCGCGTCACTACTTGCTCGGAGACTTGTTCTCGTTCTCCTGGTCTACAGTTAGCTGGTACGGAGTTTACACAAATTGAGTGATTGGAAATAAGTGTTGTCGCTGCCTTATTTGGGGGAAAGTGGATTACATTCCGTTTTGCTTACTGGCTTATCAGCACAAAATTATCTCATTTGACACATTCCCATCATTTTAGATGAGACAGGAATTCCCCTTTCGGCTAATCAAGTTAAAGGAGAGATAACGTATTAAAAATAAGGGAACAATTTCTATCCCGTACATATGCTTCTTCTGTGCATAGGCCTAACTCATTTGTTAAAAATTTAACTGGAATTTGTTTGTTTTGTTTTGTTTCATTACAAGTGAATTATCCAACAGGTTTCTGGATTGACGGCTATTTTTATTCAGTAGTGGCTATTGACGGCGCCAAAGAAAAGACAGAAGAGAAACGTGGAGAGTGCAGTGATATTTTACGGGAAGCAGTCACGTTTATTACACCCTTACATTTACATACAATATTAAAAAGTTCTGCTTTTAGATCTCGCACAATGCCTTTTTCACAAAAATGGGCAATCCCGCATTTTTTTATATCAATCAAGCTGTGATATTTTAGATTTCTTCCGTTAGTTTTCTGATAATAGTTTTCACAGCTTTCCATAGCATTTAGGCATGATTTGAATTGACAAGATCAAAATAATCTTATTTCAAAACATAGAGCAAAAAGAAATCCAACGCGCTTAAGTTAAAACTCCCTTACATTGGAAGCCTGGAGAGAACAAAACAGGGGTTCCTTCGTAACACGATATCTTGAAAACCATTTTGCACATTTGAATCAACTTTGTGATAAATTGATTAGAAAGGATGAATCTTAACAGTAAAAGTTGTAAATTTTCCCCTGCTACTATATTTTAAAAGATATTCGTTGTCAAATATCTCAATATCTCCCTGGGTAGGACCACGTCGAAGCAAGGACCAGAGGAAACTAGAACTTCCAACTGCGCTCCAGGTACGAACATTCCTTAATCCTTATGTCATTTCCTCACCCAGCCTGTTCAGTCAACCGACGTGTTTAAATCAAATGGTTAAGTATTGTTCTTATTTCACAGGGGCAAGCTCCCCCCCCCCCCTTTACTTGGTTACATGTTAACGTTGTTTCTCTACGTGTACCTCTCGCTGCTATCCCCAGCCCCTCACGTAGCCTGAGGTTCGATCCCCTAAATCTCTGTTCATTTAGACGTGGTAGAGATGCTGGGTAACTCGCGACATGTGTTTTTTTTAAATAGCTCATTGTTATTTGTTTATTGTCGTCGGGTGCAGAGGTTTTACAAGAAGCTCCCAGAATAACGCCGTTGCCCTGCCCGTTGTCAAATAAACTACGAAAGTCTACCGCCATGCCAAGATCTGATTTCGTCAGTTTTATTCGTTGGAGGTACGTACGTACATTAGATCACATTTCGCGCCACATGCCGTCGTTGAGTTGAAGGCGCAATAGATATTTTGTCAAGTGTTCTCGATGTTACTAGTTCAATAACTCTTTTTGTGTGTGGGATTGGGTTTTCTTAGATAGTAAAAATACTGTTTATAAATTATGTGTAAATGTTATCATGAGATTAAATATACTTAGTATTGAAGGCAATAGTAGAATTTACTGACTGGTAATAACTAGGGCCCGGACTTTGTCCTATAAATCTGTAAAATATGTATGTAATTGTCATAAAAATAGAAAAATATGTCTTAATAATTGAAAAACATGTCAGAAAAATGCAGAAATATTCCCAGTAAAGTCAAAAATATGCACAACAGTGCTTTCGAATTCCTCATTATGCGGGAAGTCAGTGTTTTCCAGGGAAGATCAATTACTTTCGGGGTGGGGTATTAAATACCTTTAACAAAAGAATGTAGTTGGAAATACTGAAAATATCCTGAGGTTAATTTACTATTATGTCAGACTTATACCTTTGTGGAAACCGTATGGTGGAACCGTCTCGCGTCACTACTTGCGCAGAGACTTGTTTTCGTTAGCCTCCTCTAGAGATAGCCGGGACAGAGTATACACACTGATATGGGCGTGGCTCAAACGACAATTGATCTTGAAACTCCCGTTCTGGATTGCCGATACAGTAGGGGCTGTAATGTACCGAATGTTATTTTTACTTTTGACTGATTGTTGGGAGAACCGAAAAACAGGTAAAGAAGTGAGAACAATCGAAACTTGTTTATGGTGATTGTCGTACATGCACAACAATAACGGAGAACATTTTCCCTCAATAATGTTCACATGACGAGATAAAAAAAGGGGGATGTATTATTGTCGTTTTTTTATATACTACATTAGCGTGCAAATTAATCCGAACAAGATGCATACTTTTCCAGGTATACAATAAGCTTAAAATATGTTGCAGTTTTAAGCTTTAGTTTCACTTTATTTTAAATAACTGCACAATCTCTCTCGATAATGCCGTGTGCTATGAACTACGATCCATTTTTACTCAATAGTTCATTGTTGAAGACCCGAAGTGGAGTCTATTGTTGAAGTATTTTGTTATCGTCGACAGACGAAGAGTCAGTTGTGTTTCCCAACAGGACCTAGCAAAACGTCATACATCTCGAAAAGTCAATGAGTTCTTTGATAATAAAAATGTACAAGTACTTTCCTGGCCAGGAAACTCACCTGACTTAAATCCAATTGAAAATTTATGGACTATACAAAAGAAGGATGTCAAAAGTGGATTATTCAACTAAGGAGAAAATGCTTTGTGCCCTTGTTAACGTGTGGTACCATGATGAAGAAATTAAAAACATTTGTGCAAATTTAGTGTCGTCCATGCCTAAACTTGTCAATGATGTGATTACAAACGATGTAGGTCACATAAAGTCCTAAGGGTATTTCTAAATACATGTATAGTTATGTATATTGCAGCAATTGCATTAAATGACAAAATGTCACCCGCAGGGTTCACCCGCAAAGATACAGCTCGTCAACTCTAATACTTTTAAGTACCTGTAAATAAAATTAGTTACATTTTACACTATAGTTTTAATTCATTATTTTTCTGTCTAATAGAAGATTGGGATAAATAAATACCGGGCAACGACGGGTAGTCAGCTAGTAACATATAAAATAACCGATTATATGCAAGACAATTACGAAATTATACAGCAATATGTCTTCTTACGAGAAAATTTAAGAAATATGTTGTAAAAACGTGAAATTGGTAAAATATGTCAAAATATGTATCAAGTTCGTCTATTTCGGCTGATTTTTATCAGATACGTAAAGATCTAATGTTATAACATAATGTCCCGGGCCCTAGTAATAACATATACAACTTTGCATACCTAGAAAAAAATAGTATGAAATCACAAATACGACATGCGACATAGAGAGTGAGCATAGAAAAATAAAACACAATTGTTTCGTAACTCATTTCTCTACAATCATATAATCCACAAAGCTACATTTAAGTTCAATGCAAACTGAAAGCAATACTCTCTGCCTTTGAAACGCAGCGAATAATGATAGATATGTGTAAAGAAGACATTTATTAACAATAAAAAACATGTTTAAATCAATCTTGAATCTAAGGAAAGGATAAAGCAGAGACAAATTGCAGGGGACCTCATTTCTTTTGACACCAGCGTAAAGGTCCCATGCCTAAGCTGTCAGCATCCGCACTTTAAAATAGGTCCACGCGGTGCCGTGGATGACCAACCGGACAGATGCTGGCTTCCAGCTGAGACGATTCTCCAGTCCTTCCAGGAGATCGTGACCGGCCGACGTCACTTTTGATATGGTGCTTGTCCAATTGTTATTGCGTATTCAGGAGAGGGTCCCGGTGGGTTCCTCGCAGCGACGGAAAGAGGGAACCTTCTGGTTGCGCTTGTTGTAAGTTGTTCTGCTGACATGCGACCGCCTGCTGGAATCTCTGCCGGTCGACACGCAACACATGCATGCGCAAACACACTCGTATGTTCCTTAGCCTTCTTGCTTTAACACGACTCTCTCTCTCTCTCTCTTTTTCTCTCTCTTTTTATCTCTCTCCTCTCTCTCTCTCCCTCTCTTTTTCTCTCTCTCTTTTTCTCTCGCTTTCTTTTCTCTCTCCCTCTCTCTTTTCACTCTCTCTCTTTTTATCTCTCTCTTTTTTCTCTCTCTTTCTTTCTCTCTCTATCAGTGAGATAGAGAGAGAGAGAGAAAGAGAGAGAGATAGATAGAAGGAAAAGGAAAGGAAAGCAGAAATAGAGGAACGAAAAGCGTTCTCTCTCTCTCTTCCCCCTCCTCCCTCCCTCATTCCTTCCTTCATACTTCCTTTTCTCCTTTCTTTTCTTAGAGAGAGGAAAGATTTCTTCCCTTTCTTTAGAGAGAGAGAGAGAGAGAAGAAAAAGAGAGAGGAGAGAGAGAGAGAGAGAGAGAGAGAGAGAGAGAAAGATAAAGGAACAAGTATATTCATCTTCCTACTCTCTCCTTCTCTCTCTCTCTCTCTCCCTCTCTCTCGTCTTACTTCTCCTCTCTATCTCTCTTTCTCTCTCTCCTCCTCCTCTCTCTCCATACTTCTCCTTCTCTCTCTCCTCCTCTCTCTCTTACTTCTCTTTCTCTCTCTCTCCTCTTCTCTCTCTCTCGTCTTACTTATCCTTCTGTCTCTCTCTATCTCTCTCGTCTTACTTCTCCTTCTCTCTTTCTCTCTCCTCCTCCTCTCTCTCTCTCTTTCTCTAACCCCCATGCATAGGCCTACCCCAATCCCCCCTTTTCCACCTTTTTTCTTTCCCTCTTTCTGTGATTTATATCTTATTTTCCTTCTACCTCTCTATACCTTCCACTTTCGTCATCTCTCTCTCTCTCTCTCTCTTTCTCTCTCTCTCTGGTAGAAAGGGAGAACGGAAAGTGGTAAGAGGAAAAATCATGCAGGACTTCTCCATTTGCTACATTTAGTATTACCACTTCCATAGACATTTTCTTCGACTTCGGCCTGTATTCAAAAGGAAGGCCAACAGTAACAAGACCAGTCTTATGTAGCACACTGAATGAGGTTGATTCATTGATTGACTTGGTTTATTTTTCTTCGCATTTATGCCTCTTTTGGCTAATCGCGAAGCTGAGGATGAGTGGTGGGACAGTCAGAAAGAACACCCATGCTCAGGCCAAGATTGGAACCCGGAACCCTTACCGTCATAGCACGCTGTGCTAACCACTCCGTCGCAAAGATAGGCGGACAGTGAATAAATTTTAAGACTGTAAATGTACACATTATTTACATGCACACACCGACCGCTTGAACGCTTCAGCAGCTTCGCCGAGCATGTAGTGTGTTCGACTATCTCGAACATTCTGTTCGAATGCAATATTAGGCATAGGTATGGGGATTATTCCTGAGTAAACAAAAAATAATCGATCAGGCAATTCGATCATAGGTGGCGGGGAAAGAACTTCCGGTTTGGACAATTTTCCAATGTAAACAAGCGGAATACAGATCGTCACCGAGCATATTTTCTTATAAAAGATCGGATACAAAATGGATCACTTGAAATTTTTGAGTGATATAGAGAAACAAATGTACCTAGAAAAGATTGGCAATTTCCCTGATCCTTTCGATGAAGATTTATGGGAAAATAGTAGTATTTTCAAAGACAATGTTGATCTTCTACCAACAGTTTCGTGCACGTTGAAAAAAAGCTTACATAAATTATAAACATTGACATACTTCAATATTACAACAGTAAAATGTATAATTTCTGACATTGTGTAATGAAACACAACCCCTTTAATTTTATATTAATTTTATCATATGGCTTAGAGAGTGCGTCGTCAGAAATTTTTGTAGGGGGTAAAGGCCAGTAATAAAATTAGAATAGTAGACTTAATAATAATTACAAACCTGTTATAAATGTTATACAATAAATAATTACTAAGCTAATGAAATAAGCAAATTTTATTCGAAATTTTGTTATTATTTATTTATTAATGCTATTCGAGTGCATATGCAGCACAACAGTTACAATACTGAAATGCACAGTTATTGTATTTTATTATTAACTTTTGCAAGTGTCGTTCAAGCAAAGACTTTATTTTACTAATAAAGTTTACAGTGATTACATTAAATTATAAAATTATTTTTTTTTGGAATTCTGGATGATTGTAAACAGTTTCAATTTTTAAATATAGTCAACCATTATGATTTTCGAATCGCGTAAAATATTTTAATTTGAATTACTCCGGTGATGTAGTGTCGACTATAGAGCCTACTCCCTCGTGTTTGTGTCCAGTCTTTTCGCTTTACTGCCGGAATTCACTGATATTTCCGTATTGGATCTGTCTGAAAACTATGTATAGATAACCGAGAAGAAGTATTTGTTCCCAACCTTGTGTTGTAACCATAAGCCACCCAGTGATTATCGCCTTTTCTTAAGACACTGCCTTTACACCTTTGAACTAGTAGTTGTATTGATGATATTATAAACTCAATTTTAAGTGTAGAAAAGGCGAGGCTATTTGATTGAACAATCAGATTTGCTTACACTTAAAACAATGCCATGAGGGGGCCTATACCCCAATTCTTCAGGTGTGATATGCTCTGATTTTTAAGAAATTCTGAATTTCTAGTGTAGAAAAGGCGAGGGCTCAACAGATAGATTTACCCATACTTAAAACAATGGCAAGAGGGGCTTATACCCTAATTCTTCAGGTATGGAGGTTCGGGTTTAAGTCCTCATAAAATGTGAAGCCTCCCCTGATGGCAAAATGTTAATATTGTTGTCTTGTAAATAAGGGGCTCTGGGTTCGAGTCCTGATAAAATATTTAAGATTGAAAACATGTGGCAAAATAATATGTCCACAAGTGAGATTTTGAGAATAATTACTGCTAGTTGATAGCCCCCAGATCTGAAACCCTGGTAAAAAATGTTTTACAACAATATATTGTACAAAAACTGAATTTTCTCAATTTTCTTATTTTCTCATGTTTTATAACCACTTGCTCAATACAATAGAAGAAGAGCGGGTAGGCATAATTAATTGCCTGCATGTCCTGCCGGCACGCAAGAGATAAAATCTACACGCTAGAAGGGAGCATTAATGATTTTTCTGTGCGATTCACTGAAGGGGCCATTAATCTTTCTGTGCGACAGGGGGATAAGTGTAACATGTCTGCAACATGTAAAAGTGTAGCAAAGATTATTGAGATAAAAATACATATTTTCACACAGTGGCAATGAACTGCCCCTCTTCATGCTGAAAGCAAGTCTATTCTGATAATATAAGCCTAGGCAAAGACTTGGAAAATATTATGACAGAAACAAAATCCAATTTTGTCTGTATCAAGGTCTTCAGAACCCAGTAAAATGTGGGCATATTCCATTTGGAGACGTGTTAATATTGTGGCATTGTAATCAGGGGCTTTGGGTTTGAGTTCTGTATAAGATTGAAATATATACAACTGCCCACACATAAGATATTCACTGCTAGCTGATATACAGTTGAGATTTGTGTGTTGTACAACAAGATAATAGAGCAAATATCTTCTAGAATTGCTCTGTGACCCTCTCATTTCTTACATCATAAACATATGATTTTTCTCCTATGAGAATAACACTACATATGGTGTCATCAGGTAAAGCCTCATGGAATTCACAGATAATTTTAATATTTGTTCTGTCATTCACCACAACTTGTTTCCTTTTTGAAGTGTTAATTACAAACATGGGTCTCTGTGCTTTGAATTCATCTGGTGTGTAATACATGTCAGTATTGCCAGTAGTAACCCTCTTGAAAGCCGAAAAGGCCTCATATAATTTGAGGAAATCATCCTTGGACATGTCTAAATTATAATTTTCTCTAGGAAATACCTCATTTCTGCCATTTTTAAGATATATGTTCTTGATGTTGCAGTTATCAAATTTACTTGAATTTTTTTCTTGATTGTTGTGTCTTCCAGTCTGAAACAATACCACCACAAAATCCGGCATGTCGTATTGAATGCTGGAGAATGAATTTGTGGCATCAAATTCATAATAAGAACCAGTTGCGGGCTTCTGTACACATTGATATGTATAAAATTGCAGAGGAATCTGTGGATTTTTTATTATATCTGCTTTGTATTTAAGAGCATAACTGGCCTCATACTCAACAACAGGGATTCTTAGCTCCATAGTCTGAATAATGCATTTGCCTGCATCTGGTAGGGTATTGGGCAGAGCTTCCCCTGTAGAGTTTATTGCACTGTACCTCATCAAAGCATTATTATCATTTGCAGCTCTTCTAAATGTGATTCTTAACCCACCCTTCCACATAATATCTTTGTAATCTGAGAAGAATCCTGGCAACAGGCGCATGGGGAACAGTACAGTGTGGTTTTTAGATAATATCTTATCACCAGCCTCAAATCCACCGATTTTGTAGCATGAAGCCTCGGTTTTGGATAATTTTAATGTGGCCAAAGCTGTGGAGGTAATTCCGGGATAATCCACTCTGTTTATAACAACGCCATGCTTTCTGATCTCAATTTCAGAGAATAGATGCGGCACAAAATTGTCCACCAATCTTATATTTGAATTTGCCGGATAATCTGTACCATCGAGCTTTACAACATCAAATTTGATGTATAGATCTGCTCTGTGAGGGTGTATAAATCCATCCCCTACATCAAGATCAACCTCAATTTCTGTGTTGGGTTGATTTAAATTTGCAAATGTCCTCCTGTTTGGAGGGAATGATTGTAGCTCATAACTCTCAATATTTTCCATTTTCTTCTTGTATGTATTTTTATTTAAATGTTAATTTCTATGATTGCAGTTGTTGTGGCTCCAGCAAAATCAACTAATTCTTCTTTTTCATTAGTGACCATCAATTCAATATAATCTATTCTATTATGACACACAGGAAAATATAATGTTGGGGATGGATTGTAGATAATAGGCTCCATAAATTCAGAATTAGGTTTGAATGTTGCAATGATTCCAGTTTGTTTGTGAGTGCCTATGCCATTTGATTTGGTGATCATACCCTCAGCCACATTACAGTGAATATTCAGAGTCTCTATGGCTAAGAATTTAGGTATATTCATAGCAGTGTGTTTGATGCCTGGTTCAAGTTTTGTGTTGTTCTCAAATCCTAACATCTCTCCTATAGTACACAGATCCACTGTTTCTGTGGCAGATACAATTTCTACTCTGTGAGTGACAGAATTTTGACTTAACACTACACCTCTGGGTAATTGAGCATTTAGAGTGGACAGATTATATTGCCCTGGAGTGATGACAATTTTTTCATCCCCTACTGCAATTGTGTTGTTGTGGTGTGTAATATTAGGGATTAGGTACATGCCGTAAAATGCTCTGAGAGCTATTGTTTTGGGATACACTATGTCATCATGCAATTTGAGTTTCAATATTGAATTTTGGCTGGTGAGATGAAATACCCCCATGATGTTTCAGATACCACAAGGCTTTTTGAAAATCTTCAATTGATGGTTTATTTATTTGAGACATATATCTAAGAACAGATAAACACAAATGTCCACAATTAACATCTTTGAAGTTTTGAACACGGGCATTATTGTAATAAAGATTAGGTGATTTTAGATATTTTATTAAATTTTCAGGTGGAACACCTCCAAATGAATCAAACACAAATGCCTCATGTTTTAAATATTTAAGATAACAAATCCAGTGAGTGCCCTGATTTTTGTACTTATCCAAATTAACAATGCCACACTCTTTGTTGAGTGGTTGTTCCGGTAAAGAATCAGACATGTACACACCTCTAAAATGTTTGATGCCCAGTGGCTTGATTAAAGCTTCAATATCTTGGTTTGTAAGCGGCTCTTGTTTTTTTTAAACTTATTCATGGCTCTCTTAACACCTTTGCCTTGTTTCTCCATTGCCAGGTTATGGCGCCTCTGCTCATCTAATTCTGCCCTATTCTTCTTGGCATCTATTACTGTTTTTGCTATGGCAGCTGATCCCCCAGCCAAGCTCCCCACAGCCCCGAGAGCAGCTAAGATGGCAGGGATGGTAAATATGAATCCCCCCACATGTGATTTTTTTCTTGATTGCTGTAATTTTTTTAATTGGGGGGTACTAAGTAATAATTTCTTACCATGCCCCTTTGCAATACAAGAATTTTTTTTCTTGCGCTGTTTTTTGGTCAAAAGGCTGTCAATAGGCCCAAGAGATTTGAGACCTGCATAAGGTATTTGATACATAACACCCTTGGCCTTCATTGTAGGTTTATTATATACATATTCACAACCCCCACCCCAATTTTTGTTTGGTGCTCATAGCTATGGTGGTTCCCAATGCTGCTATTTTTTCACTCAAAGATGCATCTTTGCTTACAAATCTGCCAAATGCAGCCTCTTCTAATTTCTTGTCTGCAACATGTCTCTTGTCAAGATCAGAATGTGTGTTGTATGCAATATCATGGTCTCTACAAGCAGCATCTAAAGGATTAACACCAGGATCCCCTCTGTTTAATCTATGGTCCAATTTTGTACCGGGACCACAATACTGATAGCCTGGAATGTGTAGTTCAAATGGCAGCTTGTTTATAATGTCATTAACCAAGCCCCGACCCTCAGAAATATTCCAAAATTTGGGGGGTAGAGTATTAATAATTTTTATAAGATATCCAATCCCCTTAGTGTCATTCACTATAAAATTAGACAATTTGGTGCTTATCATGTCCATAATTCCAACCTTTTCATTGTAAAAATTGTGGTTCCCAGCATTTTCCTCCCCAGCTATCACCAATAGCCTATCTACAAGTTTCCTGACATCATCAACCCACACAAATTCTTTAGGCAGGGTGTTGTATTGATTGATTCCACTGCCAGTCTTGATTTGTGACCATATGGGCTTGATTAAATTGTTGTATTTTGCCCCACTGCTTGACTTAACCCTTTTTTGTGTGGGATCATTGTTCTGGTATAGAGCATCTGATTTTATTAATATTTCTTTGTAATATTCATAATCTTGATCTGTATAGCTGCCAGGTCTTTTCCTAGTCATCAGTTCCCACAATCCAGGTGTGCCGGGGTACTTAACAAAAGCACCTTTTTCTCCAAGATGAGATTCTGAATATACAATTATATCATCTCCCATAAATGTTACTCTGAAATTGCCAATTCTATGTATGATGCTGCCATCAAGCTCTGTGTCAGCATATAAGCCAAACACCTCATCTTTATTGTCTTTAGGTGTGGTTAAATATTTTTGAGCAAGAAGACCCAATTCAATAGGATCCTGACTGGCTTCAATTCTTCTAGGAGCAATAGGACTAGGTGTATGAATACTGGAAAGTGGGGTGAATGGATAATCTAATATGTTCCTAGCAGCTACAGGTACAAGCTCTGTGAGCAAATTTTGATTTTGCTCTGTAACAGTTTTGATATTCTTACCTAAATTATTAATAGCATCAATTACAGGCTGTTCTGTTTGTTTGTGTTTTTCATAAATTCCACGGTTCTCTGATTTCCATCCCTTAAATCTTTTTACAAGATAATCTCTTAACTTAAGATCATCAATTATTGGCCTTTTCATGGTTATTTATTTATGTTTCAATGTCTAGAAAATTGTTGATTTTATTTCTGTATTTGCCACTATTGGGTGTTCTTGTCATATCAATTGTGACAAACCCGTAACTGTCCTGGTTCCAGCACTTGCTGCAAATCTTGGAAAAATCATTGTAGCTCAAGTCCCCACCTACATATTCATCATGTATGTGTTTGAGATTGGTATGGTCTTGATGAAACACACATATAAAATTGCTGTTGTCCCGGATCAGTTGCTTGGGTATTTTTGAAAAAGTCTGTGCCAGGTAGAAGCAATCAATGTTTTTGTGCCGGCCCTGTGTAAAGAAATTTCTAACCTTGTTTTGATTATCCAGTATAATGTCATCAAACACAACAACAGAATTATCGAGACATTCATGGAGTGGCTTAACATCTGGTTCAAAAGTGGCAATATCCAATCCATCATATAGCTTCATCAGTTCTAATTTCGACTTAGAAAATGGTTGTCCTCTTTCCTTAACATTATTTAGATTTTTAAGTTTACTGGAATTACAAAGCATAAATAATGTAAAAAATAACAACGGAAAAACGTTGGATTTGGTACTGACCAACTTGTCTAACAATGTCGTAGTTAATCATAACTCTTTCCCTCTTCTAAGCCCTGATGCTCATCATCCTCCCTTATCACTTCAAGTCCACCGCTTTTATGACAAAACTATTCATAATGTTAAGTCACGTTCTATTTATACATATGATTACCGTAATGCTGATTTTTTCAATATATATAGAAATCTTAATCAAACTGATTGGAATCCTTTAACATTATTTAAGAATCCCAACGTAGCATTGGACTACTTTTATGAAATTTTAGATAAAATTATTCGTAATAATGTACCCATAAGGAAGCGTAATAAGAGAAAATCTTACCCGCCTTGGTTTACACTGGATATTATAAGATTACTTAAATATAAAGAATATTATAGACATAGACCTAAATTGTCAGAATATAACCAGAAGAAATTTGTTGAATTACGCAGAAAATCAAAATCTATGATAACTAAAGCTTACAAGATTTACATAAAGAATTCTGAAGAATCCATAAAAAATAATCCTAGGTCTTTTTGGAGTTATATTAAGGGTAAAAAGAAATCAACTAATAATCAGTGTAGTCTAACCTATAATGGAGTATTACTTGACAATAACAAAGATATAGCTAATGGTTTTGCGCAATTCTTTAAGAGCGTTTTTAATGATTCTATTCCAACTTACTCAATTCCTAGTGAAGTACCTATGATAGTAAATCAACCATTGGTATTAGATAGTATTACTGAATCTGAATGTGAAACTTCTATTAGAAAACTGAAATCGAAGAAAGCTAGTGGTCCAGATAGTATACCAGTTTACATATTTAAAGGATGTACTGATTGCTTATTGTTTCCTCTATGCACCATATTTAATTTGATTATAACCACCCAAATTTTCCCCGATAGGTGGAAAATAAGTAAAGTAACTCCTATACCAAAATCTGGTAACGCCAATGAAATCATTAATTATAGGCCTATATCTTTAATTTCAACACCAGCAAAAATTTTTGAACACATTTTATATAATAGAATTTGTTATCATGTTAAACCGTATATAACTCACCATCAGCATGGTTTTATATCCAAAAGATCAACCTTAACTAATCTTATCTCATTTACCCAATTTTTGGCAGACTCATTTAACAATGGTTACTCTGTTGATACTATTTATACAGATTTTGCTAAAGCTTTTGATAAGTTAGATCATGATATATTAATATATAAGTTAGCAAATTTCGGTTTTTCGTTTCCACTGTTAAAATTAATAGCATCGTATTTAAAAAATAGGAAATTTTATGTCACCTACAATTTTGAATCATCCCCTTTATATTGTGTTACATCTGGTGTTCCGCAAGGCTCAAACTTGGGTCCCTTACTTTTTATAATATTTATTAATGATTTATCCTCTGTTATAAAAAATTCTAATTATCTGCTTTATGCTGATGACCTAAAAATATTTAAATCCATTACAAATATAAGTGATTTAGCGCAATTACAGAAAGATATAAACAACTGCTTTCAGTGGAGTGTCACCAATAAGTTAGATTTTAATATAAGTAAATGCAGAACTATTACGTTTAGCAGACATAACTTATATTATACTCATAACTATACTATGAATGGAATAGTTTTAAATAGAGTTAAACTTATAAAGGATTTGGGACTTTTACTCGACTCAAGGCTTGCTTACAGAGAGCACGTACAAACATTAGTATCGGATGCATTTAGAATTTTAGGCTTTATATTTAGAACTACCAGAGAAATTAATAATATTCAAGCTATTGCTTCAATATACAATTCGATATTAAGAAGTAAGTTAGAGTATGTTAGTGTCATCTGGGATCCTTATTTTCAATGCTACCGTGATTTAATTGAAAATGTTCAGAATAAGTTCGTAAGATATTTATATTACAAAAAATTTAAAAGATCTTCATATTTAGAAAGAATATCCTATAATACTATTTTATCTGAATTTGGGTTCTCTTCATTACAATCAAGAAGAGAACTAGCCAAACATATTTTACTTTATAAATTTATAAATAACTTAATTGATGCTCAAGATTGTCTTCAGTTGATAGGATTCACAATTAAACCTAGAACGCTTCGTTCTTATTTGCCATTTTCTTTCGTTAATTCTAAAAATATTGTACATCAGAATTCAGTAATGGTTCGAATATGTAAAGCTCATAATGTACTAATACAAAATAATGTTAATATTGATTTTGCTATGTCCTACAAGAAATATTTATCTGTTATTAAACAATTTTATTCTTAATTAGTATTTTGTTTAAAAAATTGTAATTATATACTTCAAGTTATTTTATCAATGCTAAATATAATTTTATAATACAATATAATATAACACAAACTGAAAATAGGCATTAATATCATTTAATTATTTGTGTATATGCAATTGGTTTATATGTTTGTATATGTTAATATTTATGTTTATGTATATGTTAATATATGTTTATGTATATGGATATTATGTACCATAGTTTATTTACTTGTAAGCCCCCGTTGTAAGTGGAGCAATAGCTCTGTTATGGGGAGTATGTATAAATAAATAAATAAATCAGCTGCTGATATTTTAATTGTTCCAAGCTCTTAGAAAAAACATACAAGTGCCTGTTTTTCCAGTCTAACCAGTTGGGTGCCAATAAAAAATTATCAACCATTAGTGTAGTTTTACCACAAGCAGATGGCCCAACAATAAGACACCTAATATTTTCAGGCAGCAATTTTCCATTTCTCTTATTCTGCTGTTCAGGTTCTGGCAGCCTTTTTATAACATCCCAGGTGCTCATATTATTATTTTGTTTGCATCGATCCAGCTGTGTTCTGGAAGTCCTAGCCATTTGACAAGTAACTTTTTGCCTTTTCTGCGGATGATTTTTTCTATGAGATATGTGTCAGGCTGTTTAGTTTTGCTGAGCTCTTGTTCATAGAACCTGCCTTTGAGAATTTCTTCTCGGTGATCCTTTATTATATATGTGTTAAGGGTCCCGGGTTTAACTTGAACCACTGTAAATAATTCAGTGCTCCAGTTTCTTGTAAAGCCTCTCTTGAATAAGTGCTTATATTTACTGATTCTTACTTGATCACCAATCTTGTATTTGGCTTTTCTTGTTGTTGGCTGATATTTAGGATAATAAACAGTACTGATCAATTTTTGCTCATCAGATGAAGTTACTTCGGAGGGTTTCATGTTGATTGTGGAATGGACCGAGTTGTTATATTTATGTAGAAGTTCTGGAAGAATATTAATCCATTTATAATTACCTTGAAGTGTAAATTGTTTATACATAAGATTTTTTAAGGTTCTGTTGAATCTCTCTACAATTGAGGCTTTGAGATCACTGTAACTCGTTAATGTTTTATTGCCTGGCTTTTAATAAATTGTTGAAACACTGAATTATAAAATTCTTTGCCATTATCTGTTTGCAAATAGCGCGGGGATCTTCCACTCTGATTGATGATTGTCCTCAAAGCTTCTGTAACACATTTTCCAGTCTTGGATTTGAGTGGCACAGCCCAGGCAAATTTTGAAAATGTGTCTATTACAGTGAGTAGATACTTGTAGCCCTTGTTGATTTTGTCTAAGTTTTTCAACTGTCCACTTGCCATTTCAATCAAGTCGCTTTGCCATAAATCATCTATGCTTTTTGTGACTACTGGCAGTCTCTTAAAATTATGTCTGGCCTGTCTGTGTAATTCATCAACAATAATTTGTCTAGACATAATATGTAAACAAGAATATTGCAACTATGGGGTGTTCAGCAGCTGAAACTGCAGGATTTTCTAAATATAATTTGTCTCCAATTTGTATTTTAAATTCCAGAGAGCCATCATCTTCAGTATAGGCTGTTTCTAATGTATTGGGATGAAAAACTAAATATGCTGACCAAGGCAGTAATTTATTTTATTAAAAACATAAACTAAACGTAACGTTTCAACCTTCTAGCAAGGTCTTCATCAGACTCTGTATCAAGTACAAAAGTAACAAGATACAAAAACAGGGCCTTATATATACACAAACATTACTCCCTCCAAACTATTTAGAAAGTTGTTTGGAACTTTCTAGAAGGTGACTTTCACTTTCACCAACTTTACTTTCACCTCAAAGGCTAAACTCAATTACTTCCATATAGAATGTGGTTGGAGGCGAGACGAAGAGGAAGGGATTATCTACGAAGTGAAATGTAAAGAATGTCAGAGTGTGTACATAGGAGAAACGAAGAAAAGGCTGAAAGACAGGTTGAAACAACATAGGGATGATGTACGACTTAAGAGAGAGAGAAATGCAATATTTAAACACACGAGAGAAACAGGACATGACATAGAGTGGGATGAGGCTAAGCAGATAGGAAGGGAGAAGAGAATGCTAGTGAGAAAATGGAAGGAAGCCAAGGAAATAGAGAAGAAAGGTGAAGAAGACACAATGAACTGGAACGGGGGACTGAAGTTAAACAAAGAATGGAAGAAGTTGTTAGAAAGAGTGGAAAGGACAAGAGAGAAAGAGGAGAGGAGAAGGAAGAAAAATGAAGGGAAAAGATCATGAGATTAAAAATCCAACCACATTCTATATGGAAGTAATTGAGTTTAGCCTTTGAGGTGAAAGTAAAGTTGGTGAAAGTGAAAGTCACCTTCTAGAAAGTTCCAAACAACTTTCTAAATAGTTTGGAGGGAGTAATGTTTGTGTATATATAAGGCCCTGTTTTTGTATCTTGTTACTTTTGTACTTGATACAGAGTCTGATGAAGACCTTGCTAGAAGGTTGAAACGTTACGTTTAGTTTATGTTTTTAATAAAATAAATTACTGCCTTGGTCAGCATATTTAGTTTTTCATAATCATGGAAACAAGGCTTAATGGTGTTATGTATTGGGATCTGTAAAATCCTCTAATTCTACACTGGTGATTTTCACTTTGTTATCAGCATTTGTTATTGATAAGGTGGGGTAGTGGTGTGCCTGTGGCTGAAGCCAATATTTGATCTTGATTGGTCTCAATGTGCCCCCAATAAAAAATTGGTAATAAAATTGTGCAGGGGAGAGCATATATATTTTGCCACCTGGTGTAAATGGAGAATCATATTCTTTGTTGGGGATGCTGTACAATTCAAGAATTACTGTATGTTTAGGATTTTCAATTATGCCTGTTATTTCTTTTTCTGCTGTGAGCAATCTGTTTGTTACAGATTCAAGGTGCTCATTGATGGTTCTAACAACATTATCATGGCCTGGCTTGATTTTTATGTCCACAACAAGTTTTTTGTATTGTTGCACAATTTCTTGGAGCTGGGTGGCAAAAACAGACAGAGCATTTGCTTGATTGGATTCCATGGTTCCTAGCTGTTGCTTGATATTAGCTACAATTTGTTGCAAATTTTCAACAATTGCCAATTTTGAATTTTGAGCTGTAAGATCATGGACCTGTCTTCTGATATCCTCAAATAGGGCATGCAATTCATTAATATGTTGATTGGTTGGAAGAGTGGCCACTGTCTGAGTGAGATGTTTGATCTCTGCCTGGATATTCTTGATATCTTCAGATTTCAATATCCTATTCACTGCCCTCTTAATATTTTTAAGTTCCTGTGATGTGGGCAGATTTGATACTGTATTTTGCAAAGATTCAAGTGCCAATTTCACATCATTTAATTCAGAAGCATGAGCCACATTTTGCATAGCATCTTGGAGCAGGGCTATATCTGCCTGAGAGGGTGTGGATTGTTGTAAAATTTCAAGTTTTGTTTGGATATCATCTATCAAGTGATGAAAATGAGATAGTTCAGATTCAGTGTTGAGGTTTTCAAGCTTTGTGATTTGGTGCTGGACACTGACAAGGGTATCTACAATTCCGGGCAATCTGGATTCTAGTACATTTGCCAAATCACTTTGCACTGCTGCTATTGTACCTTCAAGATGGGTTATGGAACTTTGAATTTTTCCAAAATCTTCATATGTTTCAAGTTGCAGCTTAATATTGGCTACACTCCGAGTTATTGCATTCAAAGCATCAGAAGATGGCAAGTTGTTCATAAAATTTTCAAGTGTCTCAATTTTTTCTTTAACCTCGGCTATGGCATTGTTCAGAGGATCCAGATTAGGTATCTGTAATGACTGAATCTGTTCCTTTAGAGTGGAAATCACTAGATCAAAATCTTCTTGTGATTTTATGCTTTTGACAATTGTTTGGAGTTGTGTCTGGACATTATTTATCTGCTCTTCCAATTGTTGTTTCAATTGCTCAGAATTGGTGGCCTGGGTCTTAAATTTGGCTTGAAGAGCTGCTACAGCCTCTTCTAAACTTTGAAAATTATCCAATGTGGCCAAATCAGTATATTTCTGAAGCAACAATTTGAGTTCAGAATCAATTTTAAGAAGAGGGTCCATGCATTGTGATTGCAAATTTGTAATTTCTAATTGAAGACTGGCATTGAGTGTGGTTTGTAAAGCTTGTAAATCACTTCTTAATTTCTTGACTCTGACATCAAGCATCAAAATCTCATCACTGTGATCTTCATGTCTTGTATGGCCAAAAATATCATTAGGCATTTTGTTTAGTGGTTATTTATTATAGAGTATCTGATTCTTAATTCTATAAAAAAGGGTATAAGCTTATCATAAGATCCAGGGACCTCAATATATAAGCAGTCACCAGCAGAAACAGTATAAACAGTGCCAGAAATCATGTTTGAGTGCTTAATTCTGTAAATATTTCTCCCTACTGAAATTTTAACATTGCCCTCAGGGGTTGTAATAAATTGCAATTGCCCACCTACAGGTAATTGGTAATGATTTAAATTATTGTTAAATATATACAATGTTTTGCCTGTTTTATCATCAATATCTGTAAGTATGCTGTTCAGGTGAATAATTAACAAAGCACTCAGTTTAGACAGCATATCAGAAGAGGGTTGTGGGGTTGGCAGGTCCATAATACCTTGTTTTTTAAACCCAAATAAGTTCATAGGCATGTTTATTTATTTCAAATCATGCTCTGTGCTTGGGCATTGAATCCCATTTTTCAAATCACAATGACCCCATGGTAAAGTATGTATGCCACATGATAAAATGCATCTCTTATCATCATGTGGGTCCAGAGCCACTTTTCTTACAATATTGCAAGTCAATAAGTGATCCATACTCTGAATTCTGGATTCTGATGTTTTGATTAAACTCTGGGATTTGAGGCAATTTTTATAATCTTCAAATTCAAGCTCTTTTTCAACAGTTACTCTGCCAATGCCCTTGGCCTTTTTGGCAGCAACACCACTACATGTTTTAAAACTGTACATCTTGGCACTTAACCCAGCAAATGCCACAATAACATCACCAAGTGTCTCATCTTTTAACTTGCCAGGCACTTTTTTGTTGTGGTGTTGAATCCTTGTATGTTCACTGGTATCAAAATATTTAAACAATTCAGGCTGGGACATATCTTTATAAACATCTTCTGTTTGAATATCAAGAATAAAACTGTCCGTGTCCATGTACATCAATTTTACACTATCACCATAAAAAGGTTTCAACACATCATAATACAATTGTGACATATGTGATTTGGCCAATTCCAATATCACAGCCCCTACATAAATAGGTTTATCAAATTTAATCTTTGTTTTTTTCATGTTGAAAAGTGCCATATTTTCATCATAAATTCTTCTACAATTGAAATTAGGCTTTGCAACCAATTTTTTGCTCAGGCTGGGGTCAGTAATTATTTTAACATCGGTATGTTTTCTGACATTTTCAATAGTTTTGCCATACACAGAATTGACCATCAATTTAAACAAAGATTTATCAAATTGGCTCTTTGCAGATGTTCGAAGCTCTGTATTTGCATTAATGTATGGTTTCAACCATCTTGAGTGCCTGAATCTCAAAACTTTGCCAAGTTTGGTTACTTGAACACCATGTTTCATCAGGAACTGGAGGTTTTTGTAATATATGACATAACCTTGTTTTGGCTCCAGAGTCATCATCAATTTCTTCTGTTTAGAGCCAGGTGAGCACTGAACCTCGGGAATTGGGGGCAGATCAGAAAATTTGTTATGTAAATCATCTGGAATTGTCAGATCAACCTCTAAGAAGAGGCCATAATCACTGTCATCAAAATTCTTAAGATCTTCAATATTGAAATCTTCAACCCATTCAAGCCCTGCATATGGCAGTTTTTGCATCATGGCATAACCATAGAGGCTATTTGCATCTACATACTGTATATAATTTGATGGCAATTCTGGATCATAACCAGAAATATCTTTGTTATTTGCTCTGGCATATCTCTGAGAACATTGCACCATCCCCCCTCTTATACATTCCTCCATAAACAGATACTTATTTTGATCCTTGATCAGATCCAATTGCTTTTTAGTGTTTAAAAACATTGCAGACCATGCTAGGCCTGGGGCACTGAAAAAATACACTGGGTCCAGTCTATAATTTTTCATAGAAGATTTTCTGAATGCCTGCAGTATATCAGCTAAGAGGGTCACATCAAATTTTAAATATGCCATGTGATAATCACCAAATGTCTGGCATTTTAAATTGTTCCACATCAATTGGGCATAATGATAATCATCATCAGTGATTCCAGATGCTCTGATTTTGCTGTAAAACTGTTCTTTTGGTGGCAGGGAACACTCATCAAATTTAGAAAAATCTGTAACATAGTCATATGGATATACACCCTTCCGCCTAATTAATTTCAGGTCCTGATTTGGAAACAAAGCACATGTGATTTTGAATTGATCATCAGATAATTGAGTGGCCAGTGTGGCCAGGCTAGCAGATAAAATTCTGTAAGAATCAATAAATCTTATGTGAATAGGAACACCATTAACTTTAATTATTTTGCTAATAGATATATATTTATCATCATTTTCAGCTAAAATATTTAAATTCTGCTTGTCAAACCCCTCATATCTGATCAAATGATGAAAATCATAATTGGATGCTCCATGGCAAAATATAGGGACAAATTTTGGTCTCTTGATCTTAATATTACAGCTATTACACAGGGCCATTTTGAATTTACCATCTGTATGAGAATGGTGTTTCACCTTGATTTTTGTATCTGAAAATTCAGAATCACATACCGGGCATTTTTCTGCATTGTTGAAATCTTCAATCTGTTTCTCTGTTAAAGGCAACATGGGTTTTGATTTTAATAAGATGTTAGATGCTATGTCATGGCACTCATTTTCTATTCTATGTGCAAATATTTTGATGGCATCTGGCCCCAAGTATGAATCTTTTTTAGTAACAACACCATCCTGTACAATCACATAATAAAAGCTGGAAGGTCCATGTAGCTGGTATGGTGTAATTGAAGATTCTTCAGGATCTGGATTGCAGAATGCAAGAGGTTTGAGGTTTGATTCAAAATCACAGACAATATATGCTGGGTGTTCCAACAAGGCTTCAAACTTTTTGAATTTTGCTTTTTCACTTGGATTAGGCATCACCACATGAACAGGTTTATAGTTGCCACAGTATTTCAGATGCTCAATTAACTTGTTTTTGGCAATTTCTGCATTTTTTTCACGAACCCTATTTACCATTTTTTGACCATCAAATACACATAAACATCTTCTGCACAACTTAAATATTCTATTAGATTTGTCTAGTTGTGTTCTGACTAAAGCTTCAAGATTATGTATCAGAGTGTAATGATATGTGCCATCCCCTTCAATTAAGAGCAAATCAATCGGAACAGCAGATTCATCATCAATTGTACTGATTCTGAGAGGTTCTATCGGGCAATTGCCAGTGGAACAAATAAATACATTAATAGATAATTGTTTGCCATTAATATCCCTGGCCCTTTTTTCAAATTTATCAATATTCTGAACAGATATTGGATATTCTAAACCCTCCATTGCCTCATCAAAATCGTGCTCATGTTGTTTGTAATAATTTATTCTCTGAGGATTTCTTGAAACTGGAAACAAAGCAGCTAATATACACCACAAAAAGCATTTCTGGTCGGTATTTTCTATATTAACCACGGCTCTTTTGTTTTTAATATTTGCAGGTAATGGCAGATATGTAGATCCTTGTAATGGGCTGAATTCAGAAATATTAACATATAACTTGTGTGGAGATCCGCATAGGCTCCATCCAGACTCTTTTGCCGCAAATTCAGAGTGTTTAATATTCAATTGATCTATCAACCTGCTTATTATTCTGTCTAAATTTGTATTTGAATATACAGGTACAGTTTCTGTTATATGGGGCTGTGTAAATTTTGTGCCATTTGGTTTCTTATATTGAGTATACAATTTGAGGGACAGCTTATAAGAGCCATTTTGTGCATTAAGAATTGCCTGTACATCAGGTTTTTTACTGTTCAAAAAATTCTTAATGCCACATCTTGGCTCTGATACAAACCGATAATCTCTTAATTGGCTATTAAAACTGCTATGGATAGGTTCATAGCGTGGCTGCTTTGCTGCTCTGGCATTAAGAGGTGCTTCATGCTTCCTTTTCAGACCAGATGTGGATGGTTGTGGGGGCAATGCTGATGACTGTACATAAGAATTACACTTATGCCATTTGTAATATGCCTTGCTTAATATTTTATGGCATCTTGGACACAATTTAGTAGCTTTTCTGCATTTCTTAGAGTTACAAATACGGCAATGCCTAGCCCAATGAGAACTAGATATATTTTTATTACACTGATTGCAATATTTTTGTTTTGGCATTTTTGTTGTTGTTGTTTATTATATACAATTTCTTGGGATTCAAATCAAAATTCTATGCTTAATAAAAAATATCAGTTGGGTTCAGCAGTTAGTGGCTGAGCTGGTGCTTTTATACCCAAACAACAGCAGTAACTAGGTTTTGGTGATAGTTTTGCTCTATTATGTTGATGTGCAACACACTTCACCAGGTTTAAAACCTCATCTCTATATCAACTAAATACAATTCAAAATTGGATTTTGAACTGTGCAATAAATATTCTGTAAGTCTCACTTGTGTTTATATTAACAGAACAAGACAAAACCAGAATTGTATTCAGGATTGCATGTTTTCATACAAAAAAGCCATATTTTTGACAAGTTTATAAACAACAATTACACAGATATAGCTTTACATACATGGCCGAATCTGTCTGAGCAGAGGAGGGAGGAGGGTTTCAGATCTGGGGGCTATCAACTAGCAGTAATTATTCTCAAAATCTCACTTGTGGACATATTATTTTGCCACATGTTTTCAATCTTAAATATTTTATCAGGACTCGAACCCAGAGCCCCTTATTTACAAGGCAACAATATTATCATTTTGCCATCAGGGGAGGCTTCACATTTTATGAGGACTTAAACCCAAACCTCCATACCTGAAGAATTAGGGTATAAGCCCCTCTTGCCATTGTTTTAAGTATGGGTAAATCTATCTGTTGAGCCCTCGCCTTTTCTACACTAGAAATTCAGAATTTCTTAAAAATCAGAGCATATCACACCTGAAAAATTGGGGTATAGGCCCCTCTTGGCTTTGTTTTAAGTGTAAGCAAATCTGATTATTCAATCAAATAGCCTCGCCTTTTGTACACTTAAAATTGAGTTTATAATAGCATCAATCCCACTACTTGAACTCCATGTTATTCTATTGAAAGCCGGAAGTAAAGTTCCCGCCCGCGCCAAGGAAGGACAGAAATGTAAACATCCGGTGAATAGTCCCCATTACTTTGAAAATTGCACTTCATTGGGGGTTCAGCCATGCGTTAAATCGACTGGTTTTGAAGGGAAACGTCACTACCAAAGCATTGTTGCCAACAATCGACCTGGAAGAGCCATGGGCATGACGTGGAACAAAACTTGGTGAGGGGGGCGGGTTAGAATTGAACTTGGGGCTATACTTTGGGGGAAGGGGCAGAATCAAAAAGTTTTCTATCCTATAAAAATAGTGCCGAGGACTATTTTTTCTAGATTGGAGGCACATAGTGGTTCGGATTCTACTTTAAACTGAAGGTCCAGTCCCGATTAGCCTATCTGTGCATAAAGTGGCCTTAAGACAACAACTTAACAACAACAACAATAATATTTTGCTAAATAACTGTTAAATTTGCGAAATCATATAAATTATTCATTGCTTTTCCTCTCAGGTCCGATGAGGTTAGCAAAAGTGCAATTTACTTGTAAATTTTAATAAATTTGCAAATTTGGTGATGCAAGTGCCTATCCGCAGAACAAATTCACGGTCTAATTGGAGTCGCAAGGAAATTAGCTGACGTACTGCTTGGAGGAATATTATAAAAAGAGACTGTTCCTATTTATGGAAACTGTGGGTATTGCATGAATTAACTTAAACTAATGTAATTCTTCAGAAAATAACCATACCCCTTTTTTCCATACTCATATTTGAAGGCTTTGAAATACATATGCAATAGGAAAGTAATTATAGGTTGTTGGATGGGATGTGGTTATTTACTTTTACATATATAAGTGCGAACATCATGACTGGGCAACATAGTCTTCCGCATAGTGCTTTTAGGTCATATCTTTGAATCCTCGGTACTATTGTTTATAATTTGTTAATGTAGCCCCAACGTGTACGTCAGTGCCGATTTTAATGTTCCGTTACATAAAAAAGTGGGCTTAGTTATCAGTAGATTCGGAAGTTGAAGAAAAATCCTTTTTTTCCTTAGTGTCAGAAGACGAGGCCCAACATAATATATGTTCATTTTGGGTCATTGTAGGTCAGAAAAAGGTGGGTTTTATTTGTCCTTTTTTGCCTTTTTCGCCGTTTTTTGGCTTATTGGTCCTTTTTTTTAGCCTTTTTTTTAGGTCTTAACGGCTTTTTTTGCAACTTCACCTTCTTTCGGCTACGTTTTTACTGCCCATTCTCAATTCGAATCATCAACAGTTCATCCATCAGCTCTTAAACATCCTTTCTGTAGTAAAGAAATAAAAAGAAAGAAAGAAAGAAATACATTTGAACTATGCCTGAAACGAGAGAAAAACATTTTTGGGCGACTGAAGCAGGTACGGTACAATATCCTTTAACCGTAACTTGTCTGGAAAATCGCGCTGTAAGTGGTAACTTTCTCTTGTTTTGAACCTTCAGTTTTTTCGCACTGTGTGTTCCATACCACCAGCATTTTGTATTATTTTTATTCATTAAATTCCTTTTTTCCGTTTTAGGTTCTTTTTTTTATATATTTTTAGGTCTTTTTATGTCTTTTTTTTGGCAATTTATAGGTCTTAAACTTCCAAGCCCTAGTTATTAGTAACATATATTATGTGTCAGTTATTATAATAAAAAAAATAATCTCACACTGTTAAAAAAATTGTTTGGCTCTCGCTTTCGTGGGAGCGGTCCTGTGTTCTATTCTTTGTGGGAGCACCAAAAATTTCGGTATCGAGCCAGCATCGTAAAGACAATTGGGAATCTGTGGTAGTAGTGGTGGACTTCGGTCTTGGAAGTCAGGAAACAGCTACGATGGGACTCGATGCGCTGACCATGCATCACCCAATGAAAATCCGCTTGGTATGCATTGGTTCTCAAAGGGATGTTGTGCCACTGAGTTTTAATTCTCTGTACTGGATATACATTGGTACATACAAAATAATAATAATAAAAGTTCCCACGTAAATGTCTTGTTTACACTTGAATCACACACTGGACTTACCAGTTGTGGGCAATTTCATTGACCCAGAAAATGGACAAAACTATCTTTGGACAAAATTTGACTCCACCCCCTCCACCCTCGATAGGTATATCAAAGTATAACACGTACAACTTTTATTGAATTCACCTCTAATGACGATTACATGTATATAGCTTGTTAACCTCCAACCTTATCCAGACACAAGGACCATTCTTTCTCAATGAACAACGACTGTAGAAAATGTTCCAACTGCCTCGACTAATTTTTACGAGCCAAAAAAATCAAAGCTACCAATTGGTGACTGAACCGGGGCTCATTAATTCAGTGCTTCTTGCGCGGAATTGTGCAAGAAAGTATCGGGGGTTCAGTCAAGCGTAAAAGCCGACTGGTTCTGAAGGGAAACGTCACTCCGAGAGCAGGGATTGTTCGCCAACAATCGACCGCGGAGAGCAAATCCACACTCTAATGAGAGTCGTAAATAAATTTGCTGGCTTATTGCTACGTTGACCTATTTACTTTTCTTCATATCAAGGTCTCCGAACTATGGCTTAGTACTGCATACGAGATGATTAATGATCCAAAAAGAAACAGCAAGTTCCGAAAAAAGAAATTGACAGATACTATAGCAAAGACACGTGCAAGAATACTGGTTATGAATTGTATTATGGACTGGCTCCTGACTCACTTATAATTTGTAAATCCTTCCAGTTAAATAATTAAAAAGTAGGTAAAAAAAGGTAAAGTGTAGCACAACGCCATGAAGGCGTATAGGGGGTGCGGGGGTAACGCCCCACACTTTCTTGATCCGGTCGTGAGTGGGGGTGATGTGATCAGCATCACGCCTTTGACCGCCTTTACCCCCCCCCCCCCCCCAGGGTTTCCCCCAGGTACCCATGTTATTCGACGCTGGGTGGGCGCCGGGGCCGCTTCCATCGTTAGAAAAGTTCCCGGATTTGAACCGGCCGGGGATCCAACCCGGGACCTTTAGCATGGTAGTCAGGCGCGTTACCGACTGAGCCACATGGATTTTAAATTGTATGGTTAAAATATACAAAACAGTAATTTGGCTTGCAGTACTCCTATGAATGTGAAACTTGGTCCCTAACATTAAAAGAGGAACATCAATTATGAAAATAAAATACTTGGAGAAATATTTGGACCTAAGAGGGATGAGGAGACAGGTAAGTGGAGAAGGTTACACAATGTAGAACCGCAAAATTTGTATTCATGTCCAGATATTATGAGAATGATTAAATCATGAAGACTTAAGCCATGTGGCACGAATGGGAGAGGAAAGAAGAGTTTACGTGATTCTTGTTGGGAAACATGATGGTAAGAGACCTGTAGCAAAACGAAGATGGAAGGATAACGTTGAGATGGACCTAAAGGAAATCGTTAAGGATGGAAAAGATTGGATTGATCTTGCCTAGGATAGGGACAGATGGAAGGTCTGTGCTGCTGTAGCCATAAGCCTTCGGGTTTAAAAAGGCTAGAGAGTTAGTTAGTTGTTATATAATGAACATATTACAGAATACATGTTCCTAATAACGAAGTCCAAAATTCTTAAGTAACCAAAATATTACGGGCCTTTCACAATAAGATAAAATTACTGTTTTTTTTTTTTATGGAAAGCATATTTTGAATATTTATCCCAGAAATATATCTGCATTACTCAATAAAAAGTGGAGAAATGGCTCCTAAGTATGTAACATACCCGAAAATACAGGGTGTTCCAAAATGAATATCGGGGTTTCAATTAAGTGTATCTTCTATTACATATACATTACAGAAATGAAACATACCTTAAAAGGAAAGGTAACTCAAACAGTTTTTGTTTCTACTTCGCAGATGATGTTTCGTAACTCCGCCTCAGCACGGCGCTAGTAGTAAAGATGGAGATGACTCCTGAGCGTAAAGCCTTTGTCTCTTGGAATTCGCAAGGTGTAACTCAGCAATTGGAGCTCAACGTACTTTTCGGCGGGAATATGGATGTGATCCCCCATCGGATAACAACATCCGAAGATGGTACAACCAATTTAAGAATACGGGATGCCTGTGCAAAGGGAAGAGCTCCGGAAGACCACGTCCACCAGATGAGCAAGTGAAACAGGTCAGAGCAAGTTTCGGTCGGAGTCCCAGGAAATCTGTAAAGCGGGCGAGTCGAGAACTGTCAATGCCGTCCACCACTGTTTGGAGGGTGTTACGAAAGAGACTGCACATGAGGCCGTACCGTCTACATCTGTTACAGGCCCTAAAGCCTGAAGTTAATGTGACCCGTGCCAACTTCTGCGAAAATGTACTGGACATGGAAGATGATTTTCTTACAAGTGTGATCTTTAGTGATGAAGCCTCATTTCATCTTAGTGGACGAGTGAATACGAAAATCCACACCAAACAGTGCAGCACATGAGGGATTTGCCAAAAGTGAACGTCTTTTGTGCTCTATCCAAAGAACAAGTTTATGGACCTTTCTTCTTTGTGGAAAACAATATCACTGGTACTGCGTATTTGGACATGCTCCAGCAATGGTTCTACCCTCAACTGGATCGTTAGCAAAAAAGAAACATCATCTGGCATCTGCCCCCACACTTTCATCGTGAAGTACGGAATTGGTTGAATGCTGTTTTTCCCCAACGATGGATCTGTCGTCATTGTGAGGATGCCGTGGCTCTTCTGCAATGACCCCCAAGATCTCCCGACCTCACCCCCTGCGATTTCTTTTTGTGGGGGTATGTAAAGGATGTATAAGTGCCACCGCTACCTGCCGACCTCCCTGAATTGCAACGCGGGATTGATGCAGCCGTGGAGTCTGTTACAACAGACATGCTAGCTTCAGTGTGGGAAGAAATTGAGTAGAGCAGATCAGAGAGTTCAACGCCCGAAAATGAGGCTCGGTGAGGCTCGCCTTAATGGATTTCTCTCGTAAGGCATGAGCCTCATTTTCTTGCAGTGTTGCCAGCTCACCCCAAGAATATT
Source organism: Lepisma saccharinum (assembly GCF_977018435.1). Classification (NCBI taxonomy): domain Eukaryota; kingdom Metazoa; phylum Arthropoda; class Insecta; order Zygentoma; family Lepismatidae; genus Lepisma; species Lepisma saccharinum. Next base: position 48,554,477 of record NC_139246.1, read on the forward strand.
TCACCATGTGATATTTTACAGGCGAAGCTAACCTACAAATGGGAGTTGGCAACACTGGCAACATCAATTGCGGTTTAATATTGCCAACTCACCTCAAGAATATTTCACCATGTGATATTTTACAGACGAAACTAACTTACAGAGTAGTACAGCAAAGAGAATTCCACGCCCGAAAATGAGGTATAGTGAGGTACACAGTGTTGCCAACCTCTTACTCGAAAAAATCACCAAGGTTTTTGTTTTTGGGTATAACCTAACCTCAAGCAAGGAGCTGGCAACGCTTGAGGCTTTCTCGCAGTGTTGCCAACTCACCCCAAGAATATTTCACCATGTGATATTTTACAAGCGAAGCTAACCTACAAATGGGAGTTGGCAACACTGATTAGTGGAGGTGTATGGGTTCACCAGCATCAATTGGCGATCAGTGTTGCCAACTCACCCCAAGAATATTTCACCATATGATATTTTACAAGCAAAGCTAACCTACAAATGGGAGTTGGCAACACTGATTAGTGTAATCAGCTCAGTTGAGCGCCATCAATTGGCGATCAGTGTTGCCAACTCACCCCAAGAATATTTCACCATATGATATTTTACAAGCAAAGCTAACCTACAAATGGGAGTTGGCAACACTGACTAGTGGAGGTGCACGGGTTGAGTGCCATCAATTGATGTTGCCAGTGTTGCCAACTCACCTCAAGAATATTTCACCATGTGATATTTTACAGGCGAAGCTAACCTACAAATAGAAGTTAACAACACTGGCAACATCAATTGCGGTTCAATGTTGCCAACTCACCTGAAGAATATTTCACCATGTGATATTTTACAGGCGAAGCTAACCTACAAATAGAAGTTGACAACACTGGTAACATCAATTGCGGTTCAATGTTGCCAACTTACCTGAAGAATATTTCATCATGTGATATTTTACAGGCGAAGCTAACCTACAAATGGGAGTTGGCAACACTGATTAGTGGAGGTGCACGAGTTCAAGAACATCAATTGCCAGTGTTGCCAACTCACCCTAAGAATATTTCACCATGATATTTTACAGACGAAGCTAACCTACGAATGGGCAACACAGACTAGTGGAGGTGGCCGGGTTCTGCAACATTAATTGCTAGTGTTGCCAACTCACCTTAAGAATATTCCACCATATGATATTTTACAAACGAAGCTAACCTACGAATGGGCAACACTGACTAGTGGAGGTGACCGGGGGTTGCGTCCGAATCAGCAGCAGATGTCACCTGCACCGTTACATCCGGGGACTCAGCTAATTTTTGTTGTCCGAATTTGCGGTAGACGTGGAGTCGGAGGGAAGAGCAGAGAGGCGCGACAGATGCACGCTTGAACTCGCTGTGACGCTGCGCTTGGCAGCCATATTCTAATTTTTATTTTGTACAGGCAATATTTACTGATTAGAGGATGTAAAACTCAGTTATATTTTAATATTTTATCGATAATGCAGAAAACGTAAATGATGAAATAGCGTGTTATATTTTTAATATGAGTAGTTAGGTGGAAATCATTGACATGTTTGTTTGCGCCCCCCACGCAGTGGGTGAAGTTCGGGCTGACACCTGGCGGGAAAAGTGACAGCCGTACTACAAGGGGACATGCAGATTCGGACGACTTGGACGCGACTTCGAGTGCACGCGAGAGCAACGGGGAGAGAACAGGGTGGAGCGCTTGCCAATCCGGACACGGCCTTTGTAAACCTCTCTCGGGAACGATGTGCCACACACGCGCGCGCGCGCCTATCGGTAGATTACGTTTCGCGTATTTATTCGTTGCGCTGACACAGCGTGATGAGTAAATAATGCATTTTCTCATTTTTGAAGTACGAATGCACTTTATCGTAATCTTCCAAGTCTCGGGGACACTAATGTTTGTATATCGTGACTTTTGTAAACCTCTCTCGGGAACGATGTGCCACACACACACACGTGCACGCGCTGGCGCCTCTTATTATTTCTGTATTATGGCGCAAACACATCTAGAAAAACTACAATTTTGCTCCCTCTCCTCTCTGCGTGTGCTATCAACAATACGTAGGCCTTGGGACGACGAAAGTTACACAACGGTGAGCCTCGTCAGTACACCTACCCCGCAACATCTGGAGCATGCAAGTACATAATAGCGGGTCGCTTGGGTGTATACAATTTGTTTTGTTTATATTTTGTTTCAGAGCGAGCGAGATAACCGGAGCATACAGGCACACAACAGCGAGCTGGGATGGAAGATCGTCAGCATATCCGGAGCGTGCAGGTACATAATAGCGAGCTGCTTGGGCGTTAGCGTGGCTTCGCCGGATGCAATACACACGATGCTTAGGTTACAACAGGTTGTTAACATTAGCTTTGGGGAAGAATATTCTAGAGAAGATTGTCTCAGAACATTTTCATAGTTTCACACCTCTATTAGATTGGTAGAAAAATATATTAGTGGGCAATAAAATCTGAAGAAGATTTGTGTCTAGCAAAAATAAGCTAAATAGAATTACACATGCATACAATATTTATTTTTTTCTATCTACAATCATATTTTTCTTATATATTTTTTCAATTTTTTTTATAGGGTTGATTAAAGCACATATTTGAGGAAGACAACACTCTACCACCAACCGATCACATATAAATAAACATACCCAAAAAAAAATGCGCTCCATGAAAAGTTGCCCTGTGTGCAAAACAGCCATATCAAGCAAAAATTTTGCAAGACATTGTCGCACCTGCGTGCCAAGCAAGCATTTGGCTGCCACCGAACTGTGTTCCGGATGCAATAAATACATTACAATTGCGTATGTCAAGAAGCATAAGCTTACTTGCCTAAGCAAAAATACATCTGGGGCCCAGCCTTCGACCTCCACCAAGAGGAAGACAGAAGCAGCCTCCATCAATGCACCACCCGCCAAACGCGTCAAGCCTGCGATAAAAGCAGACCAGTCTGCTTTCCAGCGTTCGTTAGAGGACTTTCCTTTTATTTCGGAGGGCTCATGCGACGTGCGTAGCTTTTTAGAGAACGCGCAAGCGCAAATTATTTCCGTCCTCGGCGATACGCTTGCAACGCACTCCACCAAATTCTACGCATCGCTTCGTTGCTGGTACAAGAAGCCGTCTGATGAAATTTACAGCTTCTGCCACAACACCAAGGCGAAGACGTTGCATCTGGCGGATGTCGACAACCTCGAGGATATTTACAACAAGTTTGTCGAGGAGCTGGTGGCAAAGCAGGAGGAACATCAAGCCAAGGGCTCGGGGGGTTCGCTGTGTGGCGAGCCTCACGAACTGCGCGTCAAACTTTGCAAGTTTGTGCCTCTCTCCGCCTCCAGCTACGTCCCCTTACCAGAAGCGATTGTGGAAAAGAAGGCTGTTCTGAATGTTCAGAACAGTGACGCCAAGTGTTTCGTATGGTGTGTGCTTGCAGCATTGCACCCTGTCCACTGGAAAAACCATCCATACCGAATTAACCACTACCTACCCTACGAGCCAGAGCTGAAAGATGCCATTGCTGGGATCGACTACCCGGTGGAGGTCTCGGACATTTGCAAGTTCGAGGCCCACACACACAACCTGCGGTTGGCCATTAACGTTTATGGCCTTACTGACGAAAATGTGGTGTACCCCATCCGGGTGAGCGACGTAGACGACGACGGTGCGCAGGAAATTCACCTTCTGCTCATCAAGGATGAAACTCGCCATCACTACACCCTCATTCGCTCGCTCTCCCGGTTGGTGTCGAGTCAAAAAAGCAAGCATAATGGTAGCATAGAAGTTTGTCGCAGGTGCTTGTCTATTTTTGATAATCAAGAACAGCAGGATTATCACCGCATCAGAGGTTCCAACATCGCTGTCGAGAAGCTTGCTTGCCACAAACTCTATTGCAATGCCAACGAGCCTGGGGTGGCAGACTTGCCCGAACCTGGTACCGTGGAGTGTTTCCACATGTACGGTGCCATGGTGGAGCACCTCGCTATCATCATCGCGGATTTCGAGGCCTTCCTCAAACCCCTGTCCACTTGCGATCCCGATCCCGAAGTTTCCTCCACCACCCCTTACCAACTCCACGAGGCATCCAGTTTCGCATACGTTGTGGTGCGACGGGACCAACACATTGCCCCCGAGCCCTACGTGTATCGCGGTCCCGACGCAGCCAAACACTTCCTCGAGAGGATGGTTGTCGAGGCCATCGAGATAGGGAAGGTGCTGTTGACCCCCAAGTCTATGCTCCCACTGTCCCCCGACGATCAACGTAGACACGAGGAGGCTACTACCTGTCCTGTGTGCACCTGTGAGTTTAGCATCAACAACCGTAAAGTCCATCACCACGATCACTTTAACGGTAGGTACGTTGGTCCTTGGTGCAACGACTGCAACCGCTTGGCCCGGGACTCGCGCTTCATCCCTGTGTTTTTTCACAATGGCTCGGGGTACGACTTTCACCACCTGATCAAGCATCTTGGATACGACAATGCAAGAATCAATGTCCTGGCACAAAACGAGGAGCGTTATATTAGCGTCAGCAAGTGGGTGCCGATCCCCGCCGACTCAAAAAGCAGGAGCATCGAGCTTCGCTTCCTCGACTCCCTGAGGTTCCTCCCGGCCAGCCTCGATGCTCTCGCAGGGAAGCTTAGCGACGAGCAAATGCGCATCACCTCTGCAAATTTTCCGAACTTGGATGCCGGTCTCTTCAGGCGTAAGGGGGTCTACCCCTACGAATACGTCACCGACTCTACCAAGTTTGCGGAGACGTCGCTACCTCCCCAGGCGAAGTTCTACAGTCAGCTACGAGGCTCGAACATCACCGACGAAGAATATCATCACGCCCAGTCCATGTGGCGCGAGCTAGGTTGTCGAACTCTCGGAGACTACCACGACGCCTACCTCAGACTTGATGTGACGCTCCTCGCCGATGTGTTCCAGACGTTCCGGGCGACCGCTATGAACATCTACCACCTGGATCCCGCCTACTTCTATAGTCTCCCCGGACTGGCGTGGTCAGCCATGTTTCTGGTGACGAAAATCAAGCTGGAGCTTCTTTCGGACGTAGACATGGTGCTGTTTGTGGAACGTGCCGTGCGGGGTGGAATGGTCCAGGTGTCGCAACGGCACGCGCGCGGCAACAACCATCACATGGCTACTGGCTACGACTCCACCCAACCGACGAGCTACATCATGCACACGGACGTGAATAACTTGTACGGGCACTCCATGATGCAGCCACTCCCCTTTAGAGGGTTCGAGTGGGCCGATCCTTCCAAATTCGACATCGAAAGCTTCGACGATTCGGAATGCGGATTTTTCGCCGAGGTGGACCTTGAGTTCTCCGAGAAGCTGCAGGATTCGTTCTGCGATCTTCCCCCTGCACCCGAGTTCAAGTGTCCACCCGATTCCAACCAGACGAAGCTCGTCATGGATTTCGAACCCAAGAAGAATTACGTCCTGCACTACCGGAATCTCCGGTGGTTGATGCAGCAAGGGGTCACGGTCCACGCAGTTCATCGCATCCTCAAGTTCGAGCATTCTTCATGGTTGCGTCCATATATTGAAGTCAACACTAAATACCGCACCGCAGCCACGTCCGAGCTTGATAAGGATTTCTTCAAGCTTATGAATAATGCAGTGTTTGGCAAGACCATGGAGAATGTACGGAATCGCGTGGACATAAAATTGGTGACGAGGAAAGAGCGATGTCGTCAGCTTGTCGCGAGTCCATTGTTCAAGTCTCGAACAATCTATAACGAGCAGCTGGCTCTGATTCATATGAAGCAAGGTGTGGTGAAACTCACCAAGCCCATCTACGTTGGAGCCACGGTTCTGGATCTGAGCAAGCTCCACATGTTCGAGACATACTACGACATATTACGTCCACACTACGGCCACAACATCTCTCTTCTCTACACGGACACGGACAGCTTGGTGTACCACGTTCACACAGCCGACGCATACGGGGATATAGCCACAGTTCCATCTTTGGTTAACCTTTTTGACACGTCAGGCTATCCCCAACCGAACCAGAGCGGTATCCTGGCCCGCAACAAGAAGGTGCCTGGCAAACTCAAAGATGAGAAGGACGGAGATGTGATTCTCGAGTTTGCAGGTCTTCGCGCCAAGGCCTATACCATCAAAGCCCAGGGTAGCGTTACCAAGAAGGCCAAGGGTGTCGGCAGACAGGTGGTTCGGGAGCATCTCACATTCGAGGACTTCGTGGATTGCCTCAAGACCAGGTCGTCGGTTCTAAGAGCAGAACAGCGCATCCAGAGCGTCGACCATGTGTTGACCACCAACAAAGTGAGGAAGATTGCCCTGGATCCCAACGACGACAAGAGGTGTGTTCTCCAATGTGGAATCCACACACTGCCGTGGGGGCACTATCGCTTAGCAGAAAGCAAAACCTGCAACATATGCCCATCTTCAACAGAAGATTCATAAAACAAAAACAAAAAAAACAAAAAAAATCATTTTGTTAGTTATTACAAAAAAAAAACACTGACTGTCATTACAAAAAAAACTTTGACCGTATTTTAAATAACCAGCATACCTATGAATCTCTTTGGTTTCCGAAAACAAACCAACATGGAGACTGTACACCGCGCGACGACAGATCATGAATTTCTACCTTCCATGTTAACTAAACTCAACGGTCTACTGATTGTTCACCTTAATAGCATTTGGACGAAATTGGATGACGATGTAGGCAAGATGTTTTATGTCTTTAACAACAATTTACATTTTTACAAAATTCCGATCGATGGAAAACTTCAAATTACCGTGAATCCGGAAAACGTAGGCGAAATCAAAATATCTACCGGCAAGAACATTTTTCGAATCAAGCACGACAAGATGCTTTCTAACATTACGTACGATGTTTCTGCAGGAGATTGTTTATACGTGGAACTCCTAGGAGATTACGACAAACTTATTCCTCTCTTCGTAGAATTACGAATCGTCTATCCTATTATAAATAACCGTTAACCAAAATGCCTAACGATATTTTCGGCAACACCAAGCGTGTAGACCACGCAGAAGAGATTCTCATGTTGGACGTCCGAATTAAAAAGTTGAGGAGCGATTTGATTGCTTTGCAGGAGACCTTAAACAAAAGTTTAGAGTCCGAGATCGCTACGCTCCAAACGCAATGTCTCGACCCCATTCTGAAAATCGATTCCGAACTGAAAACGCTCATAAAAAATTATGTCGACGTACCTTCTTACGACAACGTTCAAAATATACAGTTGAGCGTGGATAAGCTTCAAAATGATTTGGCCAAATTGCAGCAATTTCAATCGAAAAATGAAGATTTGGAAAAATTGAAACTCGAAATCGAAGAACGAACTTCGGCAATCGAAAAGAATTTCTCTGAACTTCAAACCGTCGTGAAGGATATTGATGTAGAACGCTTGCATGTTGTTGTTTCCAAATTACAAGAAGAATTCGCCAGCACGTTGGAAGAAATTAAATCCAAGTTACAGACTTTGGAAGATACCATGACGAACCTACCATCGTCAGACGAACTGCAAGTCATCGGCAAAAGCGTCGCGAACATAAAAATTCAATTGGAGGCTTATCAAGATTTCGAACACATTCAAACCACCATCGCTACGCTTCAGGCATCTCTGGAGTTGATCAACGAAGAAATTAAAAATATTCACGCTGAAGCAAACGCGTTGACGAGCATACAAGACACGTTGAGCACGGTTCAGCAGAAGATCGAATATTTAGAAAATTTGAACGTCGAATCAAACCTTGCTCATTTTCATCACGTACTGGACAACATACAGAATGACTTGGAATCGTTACGGACGAGCGTACCTTCGAGCGAAGATTTGGAAAAATTGAAAACGGCGGTGACGGCACTATCCGATTCGAGCGACATCAAAAGTTCATTGAGCGATCTCGAGAGTAGGGTGGCCAATCTCCCCACCTCAAAAGAATTACACGCTTTGAAAAGGAGCATATCACGTATGCTGAAACGACTAGAAACGGAAACGGCGAACGTGGAACAGATTCGAGACGAACTTGCTTCGCTGGTGTCGACGCTGCCCACTTCGCAGAGCGTCGCCGACCTTCACACGCAGTTTACCGACATGCGAAGCATCGTGAACGATCTCACCGAGAAAAGTTCGAAATTGAATCAAGTTGAGAACCTTCAGAGTATCGTCGTCAACATCAGAGATCAAGTTGGAGTGCTGGAATCCACGCAGGAATCGACGCTGGCCTCTTTCGGTGCCAAATTACAAGAACTCAACGAAAACTTCAAGCAGTTGAACGTGGAAGTGAAAATCAAACCGTCATTTTCTACAGTAACGGATACCATCGTCGAACATTTGTTGCCCGTACAAAATACACTGGGACAGCTTCACAGCAACCTCGTTAGCGTCGATACTAAATTCGCTAAACTGCATTCTCTGCAAGCCATCGAAATCAACAGCGTACCCAATCAACAGAGAATCTCCACGTTCGTCGAAGGTAACAAACTGTACATGTTACATCCTTATCATCCGTACTACAAGTTTCTCCTCGATGGCACGATTCAGATAAACGAATTTTCGTACTGGTCTCACGGCAGAAAAGCTAGCGTTCCCACCATGACCTTGATATCGAATCGTGGTGTTCAGAAAGCAGGAAACATTCCTCTGGCACGTTGGAACGAAACGCGCAACATATATGAAATACACGAAGACGAAGATCTCACCGTTTTCGACGTGAGTGCCGGCGATAAGCTGATCATTCAAAACACGAGCGAAGTGCCACCCTCTTTGAATCCCATCACGCTGGTACTTCTCTTCAAACGTAATCTCTAAAAAATGTCTAGGCAAGCCATCGTCGAAGAATTGCATAAACCTGCACGCCGCAACTACGAACGTTTGGCGGTGGTGACCAAGGGCATCGACGACCTCTGGCAAAGTGACCTCGTGGAGATGAGTAGCGGCAATCTAAAAAATGTACATAAATTGAACAAGGGCAACAAGTACCTCCTCACCGTCATAGACACGTTTTCGAAATTCGCATGGGCTCTACCTTTGAAAGCCAAAACAGGAACGTGCGTCACGGAAGCATTCAAGACAATTTTTCGCGAAAGCGACAGACGACCTCGGTTTTTGCAAACAGACAATGGTAAAGAATTTTACAATGCCGTATTCCAAAAGTTTATTCGGAAACACGACATTCGACATTATTCAACCTTCAGTCACATCAAAGCCAGCATTGTGGAAAGATTTAATCGAACCTTGAAAACACACATGTGGAAACGATTCACGCTTCGAGGAAATTACAAATGGGTCGACATACTGCCGGAACTCGTCGACACCTATAATAATACGGTACACAGAACGATAGGCATGAAGCCAGCTGACGTTACGAAATCTGACGAGCAGCGTTTAATTTCTACAGTTTACTGTCCAAAGTACACTCCCACGACTACCAAGAAATCAAAATTCAAAATTGGAGACCAGGTGAGGATCAGCAAATTCAAACGCACCTTCGAGAAGGGGTTCACACGAAATTGGAGCACGGAACTTTTTACGGTGGTTCGAGTTTTACCCGGAAACCGACACACGTATATAATAAAAGATAGTAGCGGCGAGATTTTGAAAGGAAGATTTTACGAAGAGGAACTCTCTAAAACAAAACATCCCGACACGTACCTCATCGAGAAAGTATTGCGTAGAAAAGGCGACAAACTTTTGGTGAAATGGCTGGGACTTCCGGAAAAGAGTTGGATCAACGCGAACAAAGTGATCTTGTAAGTATGTGGAACGTGGTGAAACGTCTACCGGATTCGGAAAGTCAAACGAGAAAAAAGAACGGTGAGTTGCTTCCCGACAGCATCCGCTGTCTGATCGTAGGTCCTTCGGGGTGTGGGAAAACAACACTGCTCGTGGACAATTTTCTCCTCGCACCGAATTGGTTAGATTGGAAGAACAGGCACCTGTACGTGTTCTCGAAAAGTTTGGAGCAAGCGAAATACCAGCAACTGATGAAACTGTACGATGGTCTGGACATTGCAACGTTCGCTTCGGAAATAAAACCCCTCGACGATTGTCGTGAAAATTCAGTTGTTGTGTTCGACGATGTTATCCTGGAAAATCAAAATGAAATTCGCAATTTTTTCACGCAAGGTCGTCACAAAGGAATAGATTGCTTCTTCCTAGCTCAAACGTTTTCCAAAATTCCAAAACAGTTAGTACGCGACAACGCTAATTTCATATGTTTGTTTCGTCAAGATCACACCAACCTCAAGCACGCGTACGATGACTACGTAGGCGGAGACATGAACTACAATCAATTTTCGGAACGCTGCTGCTCCCACTGTTGGAACAGTGACGATTTCGGATTCGCGACGATCGACATGACTAGGAAACCCAACGACGGAAAATACAGAAACAAAATCAACGACTTTCTAAACGTTGCAACGTTGTGAGAAACGACGTGTATAAATAACGTTATGACGAAACGAAAAATCGAAGACGAAAATCTCAAGTTGCGAAACTACCTCGCGAAACGCTTCAAAGGTTGGAAATCCGAGAATCGCGGATTCTACGAAGAGAAGAAACGTCAAGATCAACCTGTGATCGACGCCATCAGTGATCTAGGTAAAGAAATTAAAGGCGTCACGGAACAAAATAAAAATTTGATCAACGAACTCGTACCACTTGCAGCTAAAAGTTACACCGTACCCACGCCCATTTCGAGCATTCCTTCGACGCCGTTCGAACTAAGAGACGTACCGCCACGACGTCGAGCCATAGGTAGCACGTCGTCGTCTTCGGATAAGATCGAGTTGGGACCTTTGGCACGAGACTACCTGAGCACGGCGAAATTCGACAAGGATGAAGTGTTCGGATTGTATCCGAGCATGGAGAGCAACGAAGGCGGCGGTGTGGTATGGAAGATTGGGAAATCGAAGGTGACTTTTGAAGGCAACGACATTAAAGTCAATTTAGGCGATAAGAATAGCTGGAACAGGTATCCGGGTACGGTGGGACTGTGGGAACTCGTTGCCAAAAAGCAGCCGAAGGATTACACCGAAGAAGATTACCAGAGTTACAAGGAAATTTTGATCATGACGGATGCCTTGTACCAGAACAACGACGCCTCGCAGAATAGGGTGAAATCCAGCAGTGGCGAGAAGTACAGAAATCTCATCAAACCGATTTGGAACCAGGTGAAAACAGGCAGCGGCGTCAAACTCTACAACACCCTACCCAAAGAGTTTGTGTGGGTGGACGACGTGCGCAAGCTCATAGACAGGTTGTTGGTTATTGCAGGAGAGGAGAATGCAGGCAATCGTAATTTCTACAACGAGAAGGTTGGCATCGTGGACATGATCAGCACAAAACTTTCCAACTTCATCGTAAACGACGACAAGGGCATAGGGTACCTCATTAAAATCATCAACACGCTGCCTCCGAGATTCTGGAACGTGGCCGAAGGAAAGGGTCTCGTGAACGACATCATCAACAAGTTACCTTTCGAGATGCATTTACCTGGCTACCAGTACTGCGGACCAGGTACCAAACTCGAGAAAAGATTGGAGAGAGGAGACAAGGGTGTGAATCTGTTGGACGCCGCATGCAAAGATCACGACATCGCTTACAACACCACTCGCTCCGATCTGGATGCACGTCACGAAGCAGACAGAAAGTTAGAGCACGCAGCTTTCGAAAGATTCGTTAGCAGAGACGCTTCGCTGGGAGAAAGAGTTGCAGCACTGGGCACCACCATCGCCATGAACACGAAACAAAAACTTGGATGGGGTGTGTAGAAATAAAAAAAGTTTCTCAACCCGTGAAAAAAATTTCTTCGGTATATAAATAACACTACGTAAAAAAAAAAAAAAAAAACTCCAGTTGTGTTTGCCATAAAAAAATGAGTAAACAATCACTAGACGCCCAAGCATTAAAACAAATGCTAAATTCATCAGTCGAATATGTAAAAATTCAGGAATTAGAAGTGGACAAACCTTACAGGATAACTTCCGGTTCAATTGTTTCTACCCAGTATGGCCCCAAGGCGCGTCTGTTGCTCAACGCACAATACAGTCTATTTTTACCAGATCGATACGCTAACATGTTATCCGACGAGAAGCTAGCTATTTTAATCGAGAACAAAACTCAAATCGTGTACAAGGGTACAAAGGAACTTCTTGGTAAGAAAACAAAACATGTAATAGAATTTGTGTAACGGCTCTGCGCGGAGTATATTCTTGAAAAAAAAATTACACGGAACAAAAAAAATTTCAGAACATTTATATATAAATAACATACCGAAAAAATTACACAAAACAAAAAAAAATCTCAGAACATATATATAAATAACATACCGTGAAGATAGCATATAGAGCATCATCATGAAACCCAAGGGTGTCGTGTACCAGATACCATACTCCAATCTGAAAAATCTAGGTGCCCTCGATGGGTTACTCACCAAGAAACAACGCGAGAAGAAACGTTCTTGCTTGACGAAAGGACACGGAATGAAATTACTTCTCAGCACACCTCAATTGAAACGCTTGCAGCGTTCGCGAAAACAGCAAAAGATCGGAGGTTTCATATTCAGCATCCCAGCCATCCTGGCAGCATTAGGGGCCGTTGGAAGTTTGGCCGGCGGTAGCGCCGCCATCGCGAAAACCGTCATCGACTCGAAGAAGAACAAGGCGGAACTGGAAGAACAAAAACGTCACAATCTGGCTATGGAGAAGAAGGGGAAAGGTATAACCAAAAAGCAAAAAAGCAACCTCGATGCTTTGAAAAAATATAAAAAAAAGAAGAAGCCCTGTCCAACTTCGATATTGAATCTCTGATCGAACTGTTGGGAATAAGAAACTTCAGGGGTGTTTTCATGTCCGATTCTCTACCCTCTGCTGTGAAGAAAAAGGAGTATGGCGTGGTCAACCTGGACAGTTACAAAAATCCTGGTACACATTGGATATGCTACCTTAAAATTGACGATAACAATGCATTTGTTTTCGATTCGTTCGGTGGCACACCGCCTGCCAGGTTGGTGAAGTATCTCAGTGTTGCCAACCTCTACTACAATGACAAACGCATCCAGGGTTTCACCGATGTTAACTGCGGCCACCTATGCCTTTCTGTTCTCGCATACATGTCTAAAATAAATAACCCGTCGGTGGAACATTTTCAGAAAGCATTGTGGAATCTTAAATACGATGGGCGTGTTCCATCTCACGAGCGAATCTTCGATCTTGAAACTCACGCTGCACGATGACATCGTCTATCCTAAATCCGTGGCTCTGCGTGCATTCTACAGCATGTACCTCATACCTAACGTCACGCAGCACAACAACAAAATTAGCGTCGGAAGCGAACACATCGTCGTCACGCCAGGCCAATACAATCTTTCCACTTTGCAAGCTCAGTTACCCAAAGGCACGTACCTTTCTCAAAATTCGGTCACGCACAGAGTGGAAATCGTATCGGCGACGGAGACCGTGGACCTGGGCACCATAGGAGAACTTTTAGGTTTCGAGAACAACACAAAACTCGAAGCTGGCATCAAGCACACAGCAGTCAATATTCCTAAATTTCTAGCCATCGAAACTCTGAACGTTCACTGTAACGTGGCGAAAGGCATGATCACGAAATCCTCGGACGGATTGTTAGGAAGTCACAAGCAGACAGGAATCATCGCCACATTCAAACCCAGTTCCGAATTCATGGAACCGATCATCTATACACCCTCTTCGCCGATCTATTTTCCAGTATGTCGCAACCGCATAGACAACATAGAGTTGGTGGTGACAAACGAGAAAGGAGACGTGGTGGATTTCGCAGGTGCAACAACCACTGCCATCGTGGAGATCAACATATAATAAATAACACACATAGTGAAAATGGAGCAAATCGAAAGTTACGAATTGCAATCTTTCCCTCCCAACCGTCGCACGTTCGCCAATCTCAACGAAGCGAACAGGGAGATCGAATACGACGTGGACGTAGGCGACGGGTTCGTTCATCCTCACAGAGCAGACCTCTACCTTCAATTCGACGTGGTGAAGAAAGAAAGCGGAGACGCGTTTCCACCCAATGCAAATTTGAAACTCGTGGACAACTTCGTACCTCACCTGTTCTCGCAGGTGGAGGTGAGGAAACACAACACCGTCATCGACAGAATAGATTATCCAGGCATCACTTCGACGGCAGTGGGAACATTGAAATTATCCAAAACAGACGCAGCATACTACCAGGCGGGAGGATTTGAAGCGGGAACCAAAATATCGACGAGAAGTCACACAGTCCTCTTTCCCATGCGTCTGCTGCCGGGATTCTTCTCGGACTACAAGGACATCATGTGGAAGGGAGGATTGCGCGTCACGTTTCGAAGAGCAGCCAACGACAACAACGCACTGATGCGATACACCAACTTGAACGCCGACGGCACGCCGATAGCCAACACATTACCCGAAGCGGCCAAGTGCGTCATACGGAGCATGGAATTGAGAATGCCGATCGTGGAATACGAGACGAACTACGCCCTCAAGTACAAAGCAGAGATCTTGAAGAATCCGCAGGTGCCGATTCACTTTCACGGTTACCAGTGCGTGCAGAAGATGGCATCGGGGAGTCACATGGAATTCGACGTGACAACTCAGTTCAACAACATACAGTTCGACATGCCAGATTTCGTCGTAGTGTTCTTTCAAACCGGGCGCGATAACAACCAGGAAAAAGATTCCAGCAAGTTCGACGACTGCAAGATCAAAAACATTTATCTAAAGAATGGACGCAACGAAGTGTTCCCGCGCGAGAATTACAACCTCGACATGACCAAAGACGATTATCTCAAACTTTACGAAGCTTACACCTCTTTCAAACGCGTGACCGAGGGAAGCATGGACATGTACTACACGCCCAGCGAATTCAAAACCCGCAGACCCATGTTCGTCATCAATACCACGAAGAGGAAGCAGGTGGTAGTCAACGATCGAACCAACATCAAGGTCGTCTGCGAGTTCAACAGTCCGTTGCCCGAGGACACCGTATGCAGTGTGATCCTGGTCGCCGAGAAGTCCTTCGTCCACGACGTGAAGAACGAGAGGGTCACAGAGCAGTTTTAACAAGGTTTTAACATTTTTTCTTGCACAATAAGAAATTTTTGTACTAGCACAATCAGTTTCAATGGCACAATACGAAAAATTTCACTAGTCCAAGATCAGTTACAATATCAATTTCATCACTTATCAGTTACAATATCTTTTTTGCACTATAGCACGAGAGACAAATCAGAAAATTTGCACAAAAATTTTGTTGTTGTTGTTTTTACACGAGAAAATTAACAATAAAATTCTTTTTTTATCGTTTCAGATGCTGTCGAAACATCAAAAACACATACACACACACTAGAAAAAAAGCATGCAACTTTATTTGTAACACACACACATACATTATCCATCTTCATCAAAAAAATATCATAATAAACATAATTATTTTTATCTATATCTCACAATAAAACTCTATATCCAAAAATATTACAACATCAAATAACACTAGAGTCGTTAGTACACGTTGCATGCATTACGGAGGTCCTCTGTAGGGTTTCATGGAAGTTTGGGGGGAAAAAAAAAAAAAACACGTGAAACCCTACAGAGGTGCGACTATCTAGAGTCGCAGCCGTTAGAACCTTTTTGGGTTTGGGCACCACGCACCCTGGCGGGGTTAGGAGCCAGGAATCTTAAAAAAATAAAAAAAATTATTTGTTTGTTTGCTTGCGTCACAATACGGAAATAATAAGAGGCGCCAGCGCGCGCGTATGCATGTACAGCACTTCGTTCCCGCAGGAGAGGTTTACAAAGGCCGTGTCCGGATTGGCAAGCGCTCCACCCTGTTCTCTCCCCGTTGCTCTCGCGTGCCGTCGAAGTCACGTCCAAGTCGTCCGAATCTGCATGTCCCCTTGTAGTACGGCTGTCACTTTTCCCGCCAGGTGTCAGCCCGAACTTCACCCACTGCGTGGGGGCGCAAACAAACATGTCAATGATTTCCACCTAACTACTCATATTAAAAATATAACACGCTATTTCATCATTTACGTTTTCTGCATTATCGATAAAATATTAAAATATAACTGAGTTTTACATCCTCTAATCAGTAAATATTGCCTGTACAAAATAAAAATTAGAATATGGCTGCCAAGCGCAGCGTCACAGCGAGTTCAAGCGTGCATCTGTCGCGCCTCTCTGCTCTTCCCTCCGACTCCACGTCTACCGCAAATTCGGACAACAGAGATTGGCTGAGTCCCGGATGGAACAGTATAGGTGACATCTGCTGCTGATTCGGACGCAACCCTGGCCACTTCTATTAGTCAGTGTTGCCAACTCCCATTTGTAGGTTAGCTTCGCCTGTAAAATATCACATGATGAAATATTCTTCAGGTAAGTTGGCAACATTGAACCGCAATTGATGTTACCAGTGTTGTCAACTTCTATTTGTAGGTTAGCTTCGCCTGTAAAATATCACATGGCGAAATATTCTTCAGGTGAGTTGGCAACATTGAATCGCAATTGATGTTGCCAGTGTTGTTAACTTCTATTTGTAGGTTAGCTTCGCCTGTAAAATATCACATGGTGAAATATTCTTGAGGTGAGTTGGCAACACTGGCAACATCAATTGATGGCACTCAACCCGTGCACCTCCACTAGTCAGTGTTGCCAACTCCCATTTGTAGGTTAGCTTTGCTTGTAAAATAACATGTGGTGAAATATTCTTGGGGTGAGTTGGCAACACTGAACCGCAATTGATGGCACTCAACCCGTGCACCTCCACTAGTCAGTGTTGCCAACTCCCATTTGTAGGTTAGCTTTGCTTGTAAAATATCATATGGTGAAATATTCTTGGGGTGAGTTGGCAACACTCATCGCCAATTGATGGCGCTCAACTGAGCTGATTACACTAATCAGTGTTGCTAACTCCCATTCGTAGGTTAGCTTCGCTTGTAAAATATCACATGGTGAAATATTCTTGGGGTGAGTTGGCAACACTGATCGCCAATTGATGCTGGTGAACCCATACACCTCCACTAATCAGTGTTGCCAACTCCCATTTGTAGGTTAGCTTCGCTTGTAAAATATCACATGGTGAAATATTCTTGGGGTGAGTTGGCAACACTGCGAGAAAGCCTCAAGCGTTGCCAGCTCCTTGCTTGAGGTTAGGTTATACCCAAAAACAAAAACCTTGGTGATTTTTTCGAGTAAGAGGTTGGCAACACTGTGTACCTCACTATACCTCATTTTCGGGCGTGGAATTCTCTTTGCTGTACTACTCTGTAAGTTAGTTTCGTCTGTAAAATATCACATGGTGAAATATTCTTGAGGTGAGTTGGCAATATTAAACCGCAATTGATGTTGCCAGTGTTGCCAACTCCCATTTGTAGGTTAGCTTCGCCTGTAAAATATCACATGGTGAAATATTCTTGGGGTGAGCTGGCAACACTGCAAGAAAATGAGGCTCATGCCTTACGAGAGAAATCCATTAAGGCGAGCCTCACCGAGCCTCATTTTCGGGCGTTGAACTCTCTGATCTGCTCTACTAAATTGCCTACAGACTAGATGTGTGCCGTGTCACAAGGGGATCCCACATTGAACACTTGTAACTTGTGACAAAAAAACTGTTTGAGTTACCCTTCCTTTTAAGGTATGTTTCATTTCTGTAATGTATATGTAATAGAATATACACTTAATTAAAACCCCGATATTCATTTTGGAACACGGTGTATAAGTATGTAGCATGAAATTGATGTTTATTGTACTGCGCACATTTATTTTGTTATTATTATTAGTATTATGCTTTTAATTTTTCATATTTTCTTTCCTCGTTGGCAAGCCCATCATTTTTTTTCTTCGTTTTTCTTAGTCGGCCGTTTCTTGTCTTTTTCTTTGTCAACCCAGAAGACAGAGAGGCCGTACGGCTACCCCAACCTATGAATTCCAGCGACACCCCAGGATCCAGTATAACCAAACCCCTATATAAGTAACTAAATTTTACATTTTCATAATTTGTACAAATAATTAATAATCGGATCCTTTATCCATTGCATAGGCGTGATGGGTGGTTTACATGCAATAGCTTCAACAAAGAATGTATGCAGGAACTAAGCTAGAGGTGAATAAGGACACGAGTTGGCAGTTGTGTGTGTTATGTGAAAAGGGGGGCTCTTCCAGAAGTGACTTTTTTTCCTTTTTTGTGCAAACCCCGGTAAATGGAGAGGAACCATGAAAGACGGTTGACCATTGGTCCAAGGGAGGACAGAGGAGCCAAAGGGCGATAGAACTGACGGACTGGTTGGCTTTTCTTTCTTTTTTAAGAAATTTTGTTGGAAGAGCGAAACGTGCGTTTTCCAAAAGAGTGTGTTTGAGAATCTGACGAGAGGATGAGTGCAACTGTGTTATAAGTGTGGAAAGGAGAAGAACTTTCGTTGTTCTCATACTCCTTTGTGTCTTTTGGTGAAATGGACGGAACAAATGTACAGTGGATGAGAGGATATATCTTCCACTCAGTTATTCTACACCACGAGATGATGAGCTTCTACCACCAGAACCATTTAGTGCTTTGCAGGCAAGGATAGCTAATCCAGACAGACATGGAAGTTAAGTCAGACTGCAGTGGTGACTGGCAGTAGCACTTTTTACTATCGTCCCTCGTCTCCTAAACCATCACGGACAGAGGAAATATGGAAGCTAAGCGTGTGTACCTCCAATTTATCAAGTTGAATTTTTAACGTGCACGAACTGAACAAACTCACAATTCAAATATTTCAATTTTTTTTCCTTTGGGCAATGGGGTTTTATCTAATGTAAACAAATGGGTGGGAGAGTTGTACCTATTGATTTTGTTTATTTCATTCCAGAATAGATTATAGTATAAATTGACAGCTATTTATTTTCATTCTTTTTACTAAGAATAGTAATAGTTAATGGCAGCTACCCTTTCCCAGTGCCTGGTTGGAGTGGCAGCGGAGAAGAATGAACCCTGGGAGTCTCATGCTCTGAATATTCTTAACCCTTCGCTACCGCTCTGCCCAGCACAATATTGATCCTAACATTGTAATTTGCCATCATCTACAATTTTTGCTTGGCTACATACAAAAGGAAAAAATAGCAAGGAAAAAATCTTCATATAGCCTATCTGAAGAAAATGTTAAGATGATATTGTATTACAGTACAGTTCCTAGTTAATAAAACTACGCCATCAAATTACTTTCAGTTACGATTGGATGAAAATTGAAGAAGTCTGTGGAGTAGTAAAACGAATAACTCATTCTTTGCTGAACTAAGCGGTTCTGGAGTATAACGTTTTTTTTCTCGGGATATAAGGCTTCTTCATCTACCTTCTTCGAAGGTACCACGTAGTATTTCGTCTATTTATCCTTTCAATCCTCTTAATCTATCATTACCATATCGTGACATTCTGGGTTCATTATGATAACGTCCGTTTCCATGGTGAACAACAAGCACCGCAAACTCTCTAAATAATTGTTTGTTATTATACCTCTAAACATTTAGTTAAAACAACCACGATGTAGATAATATTTTCGGATTGAGTTTACCAATGTAAAATTGTAATTGTATCTGGGCTGAAACTTCTTATTATGTAGATGTCACCCTTGTTTGAGCCACCTTTTGAAAGCCAGGAGTTGATTCATCTGTGTGTTGTAGATCTGTGAGAAATATAATGTATCTCGACAATTGACAATTGAAGGAAACAATGTGTGCAAAAGAATTCCCCGTGGCAAGGGTTGCTAAGGACGTGAAAAAAGGGCATTTTCACCCTTAAAAAAGGGCCGATTGAGCGATTTTTTAATTTTCCCGGCCTTTTGGGACGATTTCATGGGGAGGGGGGGGTCGTAATCGGGGAATCCACGACTTTTGCGACACCGTCATATGCGACACTAGCATTTTTGCCGTCATATGCGACACTGTATGGAAAATATATTCCATGACAGTTGCGACACCGTCATCTGCGACACAAAGTGTAAATAGCTTCCCGTCACACTTTATCCAGGCTTAGGACTGGCAGCATCATGGAAGCTGGTGTGTTTTTTAAAACCTTTATTAGTTTTCCTTCACACTGGCATCATGGAAGCTGGGTGTTTAAAAGCTGGATGTATTTATCCTTTGTCAATGACGGATTGTTGTTACGTACCCAATAGGACCAAGTAATGTAAATAGTTTGCCAAAGAATAATAGAGATGGCAGCACCAGGCGTGCTAGGTTAAGAATTGGCATAATATATGTGAATAACTTTATAAATAAGAACAAAGCAAATTGGAAAGATGAAAAACAATAGAATATATTATAAGAAGACAAAGAATAAATATGAAAGAAGTAAATTAATATATATATTTTATAAATCAAATCAGTGATCACATGTAAGTTAATACGAAAATTAAGGAAGTCAAAGCACTGATACAAGTTTGTGTCTTTGAACAGATATTACATCTGTATGATTGATTTACCATTCCTATAGGGGAAATTTTGTTTACATCAGTGGCGAGCGCGTTCTGATCGACGCCCCATAGCACTTTTTGGTTGCGCAGTTTAACTGTAGCACCTACTTGGATGCGCATGTCAATCGGCTGCACCAAGTATACACTCTGTTGTACCTAGTTAGTGGTGGCGCGTTCCAATTGCAGCCCCAAGGGAGGATATTAGTATTATTCCCAAAGCTTAAAAGAATTCGTTAAATAGTCAAAACATAAACAAATTGAAATCCAGAGGGAAGTTCACAAAAAAGACAGGAAGGAAGTCCAGATCCAGAACATCCATTAAGGGAAGTCCATATCCTACATATTGAGAAGGAAGTCCAGATCCAGACCGTCCATTGAGAAGGAAGTCCCGATCCAGACCGTCCATTAAGAAGGAAGTCCAGATCCAGATCTGTCCATTGAGAAGGAAGTCCAGATAGAAGAATATACACATAGAGAAAATAAAATAATAAAAAGCATAGAAGAAAGTAGCTTATCATGTAAGTATTCGTACTCCATGTATCCTGTGTTTAAATAATATATTCGTTTAAACGTCTCCATTGGAAGGCATCCTGTCTGGTTTCGTTGTCTACAAAGAACCCTACCCTGTAGATAAGCTAACTGAGTTTTAAGATTAAGGTTTATGTACCTTTGCACCAAATGAAGGTAGCATTGTTTAGATCCCTTGTCAGTATAGGAGCAGACTGCAATCCCTTGTCAATGTAGAAATGTAGAATTAGTCGTTTCTCTTGTAGTTGAACCAACATCTTACTATTTTAATTCTAATTTCTGAACGTACGCCATTCTCCTCAAAAAGCGCTTAAGATCTCTATGCATTTCATAGTTGGCAAACGTTCTTTGTATTCTCTCATCTAATGTAATGTACTGACGTCGTCTACGTTTCCCTTTAAGATTCAAGGCCTTCCTCTCACATAAGTAGTCGTTGTACGCAGCTTCGAATCTTAAAGTCTTCACTAATTGGTACACGTTAGGACTTGACTTTTCCGTCAATACATTAACTGTATGGTTCCATCCCTCGACTGCATTGTTAGTCCTGTGCCGCTGTTGGGAGCAGTTCCACATGGAAATGTCGAAAACAGAGTTGTTCAGATCCACTGTTCAACGAAATAATCCAAAAATGTTCTCAATATGTCGTGGTTTGGCGCATTTTCCATCACACACAACCATCCATCATCAACGTCAGCCACAGGGAGGTAAGCCCAGGCCCGTAGCCAGGAATTCTTTGTAGGGGGGGCGAAGTCAATCCTAGACGGGGCAAATTTTTAATTTATTGTGTCGCATTGGCAGATATAACAGGGTACACAAGGGCACTTGCCCCCTCGCCCAAAAGAGGTAAGTAACAGAAATGGGATGATATCTTGAAACTACAACGAACAAAAGAACTTCAAGCAACATCAAATAGCAATATTTCGATAATGACCTTTCCAGATTGCCAAAGAATATGAAATTTAACATAAATACCTAGGTACTAATAGGGAATGTATCTAGTTGATATTTGCAGGTCGATAATGTTAATAGATAACTTTGGGCCTCTCTGCAGAACTGATTAAGGAAGCCCTTTATAAATGATGCTTCATAATGATTCCCTCTAGTTTCCAGTATGCAAGATTTTTACGCACAAAGGAATCTAACGAGAATCCCACAACACCATTGTGTTGTGTTATGCAAGAAAAATAGAATTAAATAATAATGGTTACATATTACCTACACTTTGATGAATTGTGTAAAAATTTGTAGCTAATACATTTTTTCTGTACTTGCTAAAACATTAAAACATGGGTCCCTTAGTCCATCACGGACACTCTTACTGTCAAAGGGGAGACTCTTGCATCACTACAGACAACGTTTGCCTACTGGTTACGTTAACAATTTTGCAAAATATTGTGTGGATTGTATTATATTATAGTTGAAATACATTTTTTGACACCTGACAAACAAATAGGAATCCTTTGATTGATCAATTACTTCTTGGATTACAGTGTCATCATTAATATTTCATGGGGTGTAAGGGGTGGTCCTTCCATGTAGTGCACCCAATAGTCAACCTCAACACCCTGGACTGCAGACTAACGAGGCTCTGGCGACTGGCCTCATGGCCAGTATAATTTTGTTTGTGTTGTCCTGTGTTTTATCCTTATTTGTGCTGAGTGCTCCTTTACAGCCTCGTCTTTTAACGAAAGTCAGAAGATTTTATGATTTTAGTTATGCAACGTTAGAGTTGTTATGTGTAACGATAAGGGACTGGACCCTGTATAATGTGACGGGTGCAAAATAGCCTTAGTGCTGACGCACCCAAAATTTTAAATTCAAATTCAAATTAATATTTCATATTAAGTTTCATAGAAAGAAATTGTTTTAATAGGTGCAATAATTTCACGGAGCACCATGGCATTCTCTTTAACATTTTTTTCCCGTAGATCGTTTGGCTTCCAGGGCCGACTCCTGCCGCCCCATAGCTATAGCTCTGAACTTGGACTATAAGAACAGCAGAAATTGCGAGCGAATCGAGCAAGAAAATTTTACGAAATGTTCTTTTATTTGTATAAAATTTGAAATCGAGGGGGGGCAATTGCCCCTCTGTGCCCCTTGCAAGTGTCCTTGGCCGTCTCGTAGAAAAATGCAAGGAACACGTAAAAACTAATTCCATCATGAGTACCCAATTGTCCTGCTGTTCTTAGATTCTCCTAGTCTTGTTTTTTTACTTCAATGTTTGCTTCCCCTAGAATAGACTTCTGTCCAAGGTCAGGGGGAGGGGACAATGCCCCCTGCCCCCTGTAGTTGTGGTACTGTTTATGAGTGTCTCTTCATCAATTTCACGTCATCCTTCATTGTTGCAATTAGCTAGAAGTGGCAGAAAAGCAACGCAAAGTTACAAAAATCAAATATCCACTCCCTCTCTCTACCACACTATTACCAAAAGATAGACTTGGGAAACAAAAATTTAAGCAATTCAAAGTTCATAGCAACACATCCAAGAAAAACATCCAAACACATTAGGCACCTTTAGTACAATACTACTCAAAATGTCGCAACTGTTCTAGATACTGAAAGTTGTGAAATCATTTCCCGAAGTCTAATCTGGAAGGAAATCCCCCCCCCCCAATCCTGATACGACATTATACGGAATCCCATGCACCCTAATAAATCACAAAATCAATAAGTGTCTTTGTAATGTTGCTAGAGTAACACATGATATAATTGTAAAGATTAGTGAAACTTGCAGGTAGGAATGTGTTCTGTATTTTTCACAGGGGGGCAGTTGCCCCCCTGCTCCCCCTCTAGCTACGGGCCTGGCGTAAGCCAGAGTTGAACACATTCTTACACACAGCCGCACGTCTGGATCTGTTTTGTAATCGTTTGTCAGTCCCAACTCCTGCACCTTTTGCCACAAACATTGGTTAAAGTGATAATTACAACCACTGATCTGAGCCTCGGGAAATACTTTCTTCAAAGACTCTATTGCTGCTGCACGTACGCAAGTGTCGCTAATTCTGGTAAACAAATTAGAAATCGTAGGGAAAAATCCAAGCAGTGTCGCTTATGACGGGAAAAAACCAGTTTTTGTCTTAGTGTCGCAAATGACGGTGTCGGAAATATCGGAACTCCGTAATCGGGCATTTTTCGCTTCCGTGGCTTCCTTCATAGAGAACATTTATGTCAGTGAGTCAGTCAGTCAGTCAGTGTTGAGATTGGGGCTTTATAGTTATTGAATGCGTAGTTTGCATTTCTGATTTCTTAAAAAAGTAACTTTCATAACATTTTCAACCAATGTAGTGTTTTGAAAAATTGAGATATTGTTTATTTGATTAGTGCAAAATGTTTACTAAATCACTGAGTGGGGCTTGGACCCGTTAAACACTTCCATAATATACTGACATGTATCTGTAGTATTTTAAAACCACTGAGGTTAAACTCTTTGTTGGGGACCTCCTGGAAGTAACGCCTGTTCCGCTTTTAAAACCACTTATTAGCCGATCTCTGTGGCAGAGTGGTTAGCGTAGGGTTCTAAGATTCCAGGTGTCCCGGATTCGAACCCCACCCTGGGTGTTCTTTGTGAGTGTCCTTCATCATCTTCATCATATCATCACTCATTCCCATCTTCGCGAGTAGCAGAAAAGCGAAGTAAAAAAAAACAATTTATCAATCAACACTAGTGTTTTTTCAATGCAGGTTCGAATTCCTGTTAAGACATTGACATCTTTCTCCAATCATCCTGTTTCATGATTCCATCCTACATCTTTTTACGTACAGAAGTAGAAAGGAATTTCGAAAACTTAATAGCAAAAATAAGTCCCTTTAAATTAATATTCCTCGTGGATTTCAGCATGTGTCAATAACTCTAGAAGAATTCCCTTCATAACCGCGGCCTTTCTGTGAAACAGCTAATTAATTCAGTCAATTAACAATTCCCTGGACTTCTTTCTCTCGCGCGCTTTTAAATCAACCAAATTGATAAACCATGTTCTGCCTAGTCCTTTTTCTAAGATAAAAGAAAAATAAAATTACTGCCTTTATATTGCCTTTCCGTGTAGCATCATGTTCAAACAGATTGTCATTTAATTCCCTTCTATTGGCGGCTACTGGCCCATCCCCACCTCACTTTATTTTGCTGGAGATGCGACATGAGGCATGATGAAATGCGCAACCAACTGTCAGCCTGAATCAGCAACGACATTCATTGGTCCAAGGGCTGCGAGTGTGAGCTGGTTCTGATCAAGCAGTGCATGATTCTAGTGCAAAATAAGATTCTTATTTCTTAATCAAATATTTTCCGCTTCGTTGCGTTTCTGAGGTAAATAAGAAGAGGCATTATTAATGGAACGTGACCGTGTTTAAGTTTTTGCTGGTCTCTTGTTTCGCGCTGTTTCATAATTTCGTCGCTCTGTCTCTCAATGTGTTTTGTTTCCTTTCATGCACTTATATATTTGCGTTTTTCTTTTCTTTTGGGTCGTTTTTATGCCATTTTTTTTTAAAAAACTCGCGATGACGAGGTTAAATAGTTATTAGATGAAAGTAATGAGTGGACGTTCGCAAAGAAATACACACCCTCAGACCGGGAATCGAACACGGAATCTTCGGTGATGGGGTTGTGAGTGACCACTCAACACGATCGGCTGATGGATACACGAGAGGGAGGTTGAAGGTGGTATACATAGGCGCCGACTCCATGGGGCTTGGGGGGGCTCGAGGCCCCCCCCCCCCAATATTAACGATGTGGGGACAGAGCCCTCAAATAATTTTGCTTAAAAGGATCTAATGAATTATTTTGCTTCTCTTGTAAAGTTTACTCTGAATTGTGCCACATGAACTTAACTTTAAATACACATTTGAAATGTTCTAAACCATCAACTTTGGGGGCTGTAACCGCTAAACCATCAACTTTGGGGGGCTATGACCAGAGCTCTCTCTCTCTCTCCCTCTCTCTCTCTCTCCACTCTCTCTCTCCTCTGTCTCTCCCTCTCCCCCTCTCTCTCCCTCTCTCTCTCTCTCTCTCTCATCTCTCTCTCCACCGCTCTCTCTCTCTCTCTCTCTTCACCCCCCTCTCTCTCTGAAAGAAAGAAAGAAGGAAGGAAGGATAGAGAGAGAGAGAGAGAGAGAGAGATTACTATATACTAAGTACATAATTATGAGTATTGTTAACATTTTTACTAAAAAGAGTTTCAAAAGACGATGTACATGTACTAGGGGAGTGGATGGGAGTTCGGGGTACAAATGGCTCTCACATGACATTCAGAACGAGATCACTGATATATTAGGGAGATCTGTTTTGCGCTCCGTGGTAGCAGATATTAAAAGTTGGGAATAGTTTGATATTATGGTTGACGAAACTCTTGACATATCCATCCGTGAACAATTGACATTCTGCATTCGAACTGTGAATGAAAATTTTGATATTTTTGAGGAATTCATTGGCTTTTACGAGATTTCGAACACTGAGGCCAAAACTTAAAAAAAGGGAGAGAGTGAGTCATTCATTAATTTATTTCAGTGATCAGAGCCCCTTCCCCCCAGTAATCTTGACAAGTCGGCGCCCCTGGTGGTATATACTTCTAACGGCTCTAATATCCTGAAAACAACTTAACATGCGAGAGATGATGGAAAAATATGGCACCTGCGAACAAGAATTAGTGCTATTTCCTTCTGGATCATTTCCCACGAATGAATTTCCTTTTGAAACACACATCAGAAATTCGATTGCATTTTCGAACATTTAATCATGCAAAATACGCACGGAAGCATTCGAAATTTGTTGAAGATGTGTGCTAAATTTGTTGGTGAAGAACTACTACATCAATATGAAACAGAATCGTGAACATATGGGACTTATTTTGTATATTGTGAGTTAGAATTTCATTGGTTCTTCGTTATTGCATTTCCCCCTTTCAGTGCTGTCTTTCCACATGTGGATAAGATAAATTTTGTATTACTACAGCACGAACGAATTTACTGAAGTACATTTCATAACTATTTTGCTTCACATTAGCACATTTGTACTGTGTATCTTCAGGTATATTCTTCTGTTCTTTCCTATGTATTTCAAAGATTCTTAACCATCATGAAAAGCCACATATGCCTTTAAACTTTCTTCCCTCCACAAAAATAAATAAGCATCAAGTTCATGAGTTCATGATCCGTGAAGAAGTGTCTTTATATTCAGAAGTTATGATGGCACAAAATTCACGACAAAAACTTAGCAAGCATGAATAGGTTGTTTAATTCTGAGCTCACAGGAGGACAGATGATTAATTTTATGTGAATTCCTTTACAAGAAGTTGATACTGGGCTTTTCATTGCGAGCTAGTTGCATACACCACTCACGGCCATAGGCGTGACTTGACGGGGTCACTTGACCCCCAAAATTTTACAAGTTAGGGATCCGGAGGAGCAAACTACACCAATATTTGATATTTTGCAAACGTCACAGTTCTTTAGCAAATAATCCTTTCATGAGATGGCAAACCTTTCGAATCTCTTCCCCCAAAAGTTAAACCCGAGGCCTGATTCTGCCCCCTCAAAATTAGACCCCAAGTTACGCCCGTGCTCACGGCCTATTCTTTGCTTCGTGAACTGCAGTCAGTGTATACTCTATCCCCGGAATGTGTGGAGCGGGCCGCGCAGAGCAGCAAAGAAGGGGGAGAAATCGAGTATCCAGAGCGAAGCAGTACACGTTGCTGCAAAGGCTGGTAATAGCAGTCCCTTTCCTCCTCCACGCAATCCAATTATATCTCACTTGTTCATTGGTGGATTCGTCCCTCGTCACTAGTTGCGCAGAGACTGGTTTTCGTTCGCTTGCTCTAGAGATACCCGAGACAGAGTATGGATATATTAAATGCTAAATTTACTGCCGTCTGACCTTGGGAACTATTTCTGTCTGCCAATCGTCTACGAGGGCTGCGTGCTGAAGAGGGCAGCAATACCACTTACGAGATTATTGAAAAGGACTCATGGACACTTCTGGATTGTAACGATCACATTGAAACTTCATTTGATTGTTACAACCCAGAAGTGTCCGTGACTGTACAATGAGTCAATGCTCTTTAACCTCTGTTGGTCTCCTATCATAACGTGCCTTTCAGAATTCACCAGCGTGCATCAGGCAAGTAAACCAAAAATCAATTTTGGTGATATTTGAAAAGATTTTTGCTGAAAGTGACAACACTTTGTTATAAAAATCTTGTCATATCGGGATATCATATTTTCAATGTTCAATATAATTGACACTCTTTGCAAAAATAGCAAAGATGGGTATGAACACTTCCCTGTCCGCATTGCAGAACACGCACCCGTTATGAAGTGTGATGCAAACTGATGTCGTCTTGGTGTAAACTGGTGAATTTTTTGGTGAACATTGGTTGAATTAAGGAACGCCGATAAATGGTGCAGCCGTAAATTCTGGAAAGTGCGGACAGTGTCTCCGATTTTTGCTTGTTTGGTGTCCTGGAAGATCCAGACATAAAGACAGTTGAATCAGAAACCCATAATTTTCAGCCAAATTGCTAAAGAGTAATGGAACTTAAAGCTCTTCTTGAACTATATTCCGTTCTTTTCCGTTTTTAGTTTTTTCTGCAATTTATTAGCAAAATATTTCTTTTTTCTTTTCTTCCGCTCCACATTTGTCCACAATGGAAGTATTTCCCGTACCACCTACACCACCGATTACTTTGACATGCACGTAGCCTGGGGGAGGGCTCATGGGGCTGAAGCCATGGGCGCGTGCCCCGACCCGCCCCCTGAGATTTCTGGAAAGAGTTAATATAAATCGATGGCGAAATTGCAGAGATATTTTATAACAAAAAGTATTGTTTTCTGTGACTTACAGGACGTAAGTTACAGTAACTATTAGTATTATTATATTATCATCATTTGAAGTAGGGTTACATTTAAGCTTGCAGTCTATGATATCTTGATTATCTAACTATAAAAAACAGCTTTCAGTCCTACATGAATATATATAAGATATACAGAATATGGAAATTACAAATGGATGTAATTTAAAAAAAACATAAGTAGTAATAATAGTAATGTAATAATAATAACAACAACAACAAAATTAAAAGCAATAATAGCAGTAATAATATCAATAATAATAACAAAAATGTATGTGACTCTGCCCCCTCCCTGAGAAAAATACTGCGGGCACTTTTGGCTGAAGCCCCCCCCCCAAAATCCTACAAATATCTAATTTAAATAGTGAATGGTAGGAATTAAGTTTGCTTTATTAGTTGTAATATATAGAGAAATTCATTTTCGGGTCTTCTACCCCCCCTTTTCACCTTTAGATAAGGGATGACCCCTCCGAAAAAATTCTGGCTACGGGCCTGCTGAGTGGTGTTTAGCGACTTGACACACGGAAGTAATCCATGACTGCCGAACACAATCAAACCGATTAGTGATTGGTCGATTTTCAGCCACTTTTGCAGATGGTGCCTATTATTGCAGAATATGGCCAGAATTTGTCCACAGTGAATACACTTATAGAAATAGAAGAAAGTAAATACAATACATTTGAGACAAAGACCAGGGCAACGCAGTGTATGATGGAGCGATTTTTATCTCTACAACAGTATGTGTTGTTTATCAATGGATTCCAAGTGCAATATTTTCACTCTTTAACTGTAGTTCAAGGTAAATGAGAAAAAAAGGTTTGTGCATTTTTCTCACCCGCCTCTTTGCAGAGCGAAATGTTTAATTCCACGCTGATAATATCTGTAAAGACACTTGAAGCACTGAGTGCTGAGGAAAAACCAATTCACTGTCGAACCGAGAGATGTTGAAGGGGAGAGGGGGGGGGGGAGATAGCCCTTCGATTACTTAATAAGTGTTCGGAACTCAGAAAGTCAACCCATCATACTCCTGTGCGCTGTCAAGATGGAGCGATAAGGGGCTTGAGAGGGGAAGGGGGCAAGGGCCCCATATGCAAATATTGCTGTAGTCACTGCTCCTGTTTGACAAGCTCGTTTCATATTGGAAAGGGAAAAAAAGAGAAAAGCACACTTAATTTGTTTGACTTGCCGTACGCACGCAAACACAAGTCGCTTTAAGAGGATATTGCTGATCTGATTGGTTATGATCATTGTCATCTTCCACGTGGCTATTTCATTTTATTGTTTTGCTGCATGTACCCAGTAACAGGAACGTTTGGGATTCAGGGGGTACAAAGTTCAACCTACAGACACAAATACATATAATACATATATTATACAGGCAGAACGGGTTCGAATCCATGCCTGGGCATGTTTGTTCTCTGCTAGTGTCTCTTCATTTTATCATATCATTACTCATCCTCATTGTTGCAATTAGCCAAAAGTTTCCAAAAGCGACGATAAATAACAAAAACCAAACTATTTTTGTTTTCATTTTGGGACAGGCTACACGGCTTCCAACTATTAGAGTAAAATTGTCATAACCTTGTACAGTGGGATGCACAGGTATTGCTCGGCAAATTGTCCATGACTATTTTCATTAATTTCTCTCTTGCATCCTGTGAGTTTTTAAGAAATAGATTTCTACGAATGGTAGTGTAAAGGTCATCAACAGATAATTTGAAGTTTTGTTTCAATTCTTGAAGCTCGTCACTTCGTAATTCTTATGCATCCCACTCAACTACCAATACAAAAAGCTATATTCACAAAATGATTTTGATTTTTTTAAAAAAAAATTAAATGTTTTTATTTCATGTACAATTCCAGAACAGTCCTGATTTAATCATTTTGCACTCATTTTGAACAATATTTTATTTTCTTATGAAGTATTTGGAAAGCTCAGATCATGGAATATACTAGAATGTTATATAATATGTTCAGGTGGTTTGAATTCTCTTGGATAAGGATATAACATAGGCACAATAAAGGTTTTGCGTTTAGCTACGAAAGAGAGATTCTTTGAACGGCAGCATCTTTTGCATCTGTCAGGGAGTTTATGTTCATGACCAATTTACAGTATTTGCACTGAAACCAGGATTGTACAAGTAAAGTATACGTTTGATGGGTGAACTAAAGTCAAAGATTTTGAAAGTTCACTATATACTTAGATATAAACTGGTCTGAAATGGACATACAGTTTAAAGTGGAATTAGAACCAGTGTGCAACGTGTCTACATTGGGAAACCAACGGTAATCCTTGATTACATGGCGACTTGATTCATTCTGTTAGGTGCAAATTAAAGATTTTGCGAGCTGTGACCTATAATTACCAACATTGTTACATTGAAGAAGAGAAAATCAGTATGTAACCGTACGGTACCGTGGAGTAACATCTTATCAACTTATATAATAGTTCATAGTTCGGTATAGTGCAACTGCAACAAATCTGTTCAGCACTGCACACTCTTGCGATCTGAGGTGTAAGGGGAGACCCTTTAACGTAGTACACCCAATTGTCAATCTCACTTCCACTTAGTACACCCTGAACTGCATTTTGCAGACTAACGAGGCCTTGGCGTCTGCACCTAAAGCCAGTATAATTCTCTGTAGGACTGTGTGTTGGTGTTTTGTCCTTATGTGTGCTGAGTGCCCTTTGCAGCCTCAGCTTTTAACCCAAGTAAGAATATTTTATCCTCCGACATTACAATCATGTTATATTAGTTATATTTTAATTATGGTAAGGGGCGCAAAATATGTGACGGGTGCAAAATAGCATAAGTGCTGACGCACCAAAGGTTACAAATTCAATCAATCAACTCTTGGGATCTGATATCTATACCCAGCTTAACCCCTCCCCTTCATCATTCCCAAGAAGCTTTCAGATACCATCACGGGACCTTCTCTTTTCAGTAAGATTTGTTTAACATGCTGTCTTTTTGCCAGGTGTTACAGAATTTGTAAGGCCAAAAAGGTGAAACTACCCCATGCACACGGCAACATCCCGTGAAGGTATCCCGAAGAGCAAAGGTGGCGGAAAGGGGTGGGGTTATGGTGGGGCCTCACAATTTCGGTGGTGGTGATGTTATCAGCACCACTCTCTTTCCACCTTCTTTCCGCTCCTCCGGTACCCATTTACTAGAGGCTGGAGCCGTACTGGAAAAATTAGCAAGTGAAATCACCCGCTCATTGTTCTCGTTTGCTAGTCAGACCCCACACCGACTTTATTTTAGTTTTAGAAATCTATTTTCATATGTTATCCTAATTTTTCTTGCTTTCCAATTACAAATGTTTACTCTTCAATTTTCAACAGCACAGACAAACCCATGAGAAGACCTCTGACATCGCGTTGTGATAACCACTGCAACTGTTGACAGGAATAGTACAATAACAACTAAATTACATATGTCAGCTTCTCATTTGTAAGACGGTCGGTTTAGTACCCCGCTTCCTGAGCCCATGTCCACGTAGAAGATTTATTTTGTTTAACTTTATTCCAGGAAAAAAGTCCTTGACAATTCAGCAACGGACCTGAGGCAACAATTTGCAAGAGCTGTTGTGCGATTTCGCATCTACACGCTATTCTTCGCAGCACTTACCCGCATGTAAATTTGATTGACACACCCTGCAGTAATCGCTTTTATGGAGGCCATTCCTCACTGCCAAGGCGGAGTGTATGGGATGAGGCATCGGCGTGTGAAAACATCGCTCCCCGACGTATACGCGCAACATGCAAACGATGATGTGATGCGGATCTTTTCATGACAATCAATGCCGGAATGCCATCTCCGCATTAGGCAACTAACAAGCGGTAAATCTGGTGGGATGTTACTGCGGTAAATGTTCTGTACACTCGGCAGAAAATGTGTGTCTTATGAGATGAGATCGATACTGTCTCATCTTGTTGTTTGAACGACGAAACTTACTAACCTGAAAAGTTCATCCACACTTGCAAATTCTCTTCATTAATTTTAAGATTGGAAATACAGTAAAATCTTGTTAATCCGGACTAATGGAGGGGATAAGTTGATCGGTTTAACGAAAGTCTGGATTAACTGAAATAACCTAAAAGAACAGTCAGAAAGAGCATTAAAACCAGCAACAAAACACGTTCATTATGGTGTATTTAAAGGGCATAGGCCTAAATAAACTATACAGCACAGGCCAAACAGAATTTCATCAGTGGTTGACTGCCTTTTCTTTAGGGAAGTTCTTTAGGAAGAACCTTGCATTCTGCTTTTTTGTTGTCGTTGCCTTTTGCCTGTCCGGATTAAGCGAAGTCCGGCTTATCGGGTTCCGGATTAACGAGGTTTTACGGTATAAATAAAGATCGGTTTCGGAACGAAAGTCGTTCGATTTCCTGATGCTGTCTGATTCGAAAGGGGCGACCAGTATGAAAATTAACGGGGATCTCAAATAAAATGGGATAGAAAGCATACAGCATACAATTTCTTGACTATGTAAAAAATACAATTTAGAATCATTCGTATCCATTAATGGTTCGGTCATCACAGATTCCCCTGCCGAGAAGTTTGCAGTCTTGTGGATTAAAGGAGGACACCATTCTACAACTGACCTACCTATGCTACAGGGTGTCCCACGAACGGCGCAACTGGGAATTAAGAGTGGCGTTACTTTGTAACCGAAACCTGTACATACATAAGTCATACACCAAATGTTAGCCCTGTCCAAGTAGATATTTTTAAACATAGAATTAACAAACGGGGTGCAGTGTTGTTCATGCAGTGTTGCCAAATGTAAGTGAAAGTGTAAATTTATTTTTCCACAAAGCATGGAAAATTGCATGTCAAACATTCGTACGGAAATTTGGACGTCAATTTCCACCTTGGGTAGGTGGACTATTTCGCCATCTATAGTTTAGAGAAGAAAACCGATCGTTTTTGCGTATAGCCAATCCTGAAATGCCTCGTAAAGGCGTACCGGTCCAAATGGGTGTTTTTTAAAAAATATGAGGTACAGTGGCAACGCTGTTGATGTTTGAAGGCAACAAAAGGTGTGTTTAGTGATGGTCTATGACATGGAAATACTGGAAACAGGAAAAAAAGAAAATGAAAATTATGGTGTCAAAAGTGTTAGAGTAGTAAGCCTTACAAGTGCAATAAAAATAGTAGGAGAGACTGTATCAGCTCAAATTTACATGAAATATTAACTATTATTTACAAAACGACCTCAAGGCTGCAATCAAGCGAGCTTCCGAACGCCATTTTTGTTATTTTAAAGATGGCGCCTCCTACACACACCTGAAAAGGAGTGGTTTCTTGCCCCCTGCCAGCCTAAAACGTACGGGAATTTCTCGGAAAATGAAAATTCAATATCTGTGTGCATGCTTACCACACCAGCAAGTTTATCAATGAAGGAGGAAGTTCGACAATGGCCTCAGTTCACAGGCAGATGGGTGGAAAGGCCTTCGCAGTGGCTCACAAGTGACTGCACGTGGGCCCCCCAAAGACTTATTCTTCTGGAGGTACACAGGCACTAACTCAAAGTTGAAAATATACGTAGATCTGTGCTAAAATGCAACAAACTTGTACAGCCCTACATACAGAAATCTACTAGATAAGAAACAAAAACAAATTTAGGTTTTAATTTGACTCTTTTGTAAATGTACTGTCCGCTGCTTATTGGTGCTTTTAGTTAAAATTCTTGAACTTCACGTTGTGGAAAACAGAATGAATGTGTTTGCCGTCGACTGGCAAAACGAATGAGCCATAAATCTTTATGGTCCATTGCACGACGAAACCGTAGCATACAAGTTAATAAGTGTCCTCCAGCAGACGAAATGTCTTCCGCACCATCAACGTGACAGATCGCGCTTACCTAATGCAGCCTAGCGTAGAGCGGTTGACACGTACGTCATCCTCAAGCTCTGAGAGTTCTCATTTCGCCGACGTAGGCGTGTTCCGATCCTGCAGCCTCGCGTGTTCTTATATAATTAGAACCGGAGCATCGGTTGACGTATCCACTCCCGGTGTTCCGTACGTGACCCTTCAAACCAAGCAGTCATTTTTGGATATTCCTCACCTGGGGCACGTAGCACAAGAGGAAATCTCTGACAAAGTGTTGAAATACGAACTTTCCAGCTTTCCATTACTGGGCGATGTTAACAAGTAGTTTTCCAGAACCAAATGGTATCTTGTAGCAATAACAGGAGTAATAAGAAACCAGCGATAAAGGTAGCTGTTGTCTTCATCGCCTTGGCTGTCTTGTGCTGTAACGGATATTCGACAACGCCCCGCTTCGCCGCCGTAGAAATTATGTAGCCATCGCCTGAAGAGGCTGCTTCTCTCGGATTGGGGAATTGGCCTCGGGGAACTCGCTGGAACAAGGCAATAATTTAATGTCGTCTAAACTCGAAACTGCTGGGTAGACAAGGGTGCTTTAGGGAAACTTATAGTTCCAGGTTAATCCTGAAGATCTGAGTTTACCCAGCTAATTTGTAGTAATTCTCAGAGAGTTGAGACCGCGCTTGGAGGATTATTTATATCAGAACTAGCTTACAATCCAAGACAAACCGTGACACTGCAAATACAGGGTGATTATAAAGTTTCGACCAATTTCTGTGAAAAACACATATTAGAATCAAACCAATGGAAAACACTTAGTAACATATAATCTATCAAAACTTCTACAGATAATTTAAACCCAACCTGAGAGTAACACAAAATCCATAACAGGTAGCACTGAGCCTTATTCCAAATGACCACCCTGCACGTCCACACAAAACTCCCAGCGATGCACCGCTGCACGAAACACCTTTTCTAGCAATGCTAGAATAAGGCTCAGTGCAAACTGTGATTGATTATGTGTTATTCTGAGGTTGGGATTAAATTATCTGTAGAAATTTTGATAGATTATGTGTTACTAAGTGTTATGTTTTCCATTCTCATTATTGGTTTGATTCTAATATCTGTTTTTCACAGAAATGGGTCATTTGATCTTTTTCAGTTCAAACACTGTCCGGTCACCATGACTAAAGCTTATCGCCCACTGAGACGCTGAGAAACGCGGCAACAGAAATTCTGTTGTCTGGTTCTATTGAAATCAAATAGTGTAACGCCCATTACACCCAAACGCGGAATTTCCGTGCCACAAGTCTGCAGGTTTCTAGGGCGGAAAATTTTCCGTTGGCCGCGTCTCCGAACGCCCTCTCGTGTAATTCCGCGTCTCCTCGTTTAACTCCGGCATGCGTCATGCTCGACCCCGCTGTTGCGCGCGCGGCGGCGTGGTTCGGAGCGTGGCGGCGCAGTAAGTTACATTGGCGGACTACCCTCAAAGAGGCAAAGGCACTCGAAGATTCGGGATGGCGCGTTTCTGGCGTCTCAGTGGGCAATAAGCTTTAAGCTTACCATCGTTTTTCAGTTACCACACCAAATGTTGAAATGATATCTTTAACTAATTCCACGGACGCTACATTGTATCTTCTTTTTAATTCTTGAAATAATTGACGTGTTAAAGCTGCAGCGGCACAGCATAATTGAAAACAGTTCGTATGCGTTTATTTTGTGTGTTTTCTTCAGGTTTCTCTGTTTACGATTACTCGAAATTCGTAAAGCAGAGATTCTATAATTAAGAATAACGTTACGGCCATGATTGGAGAGTTTAAATGACGAACGTATATTTCTATACTCTGTACCGGGAATCTTTGGAGCTAGCGAACGAAAACAAGTCTCTTGGCAAAGAGTGGCGCGAGATGGCTCGGCCAGTGAACGCGTGCAAGGGAACGGGATTGCGGGGAGGGGAAAACGACTACCGTTAGCAGCATGCTTCTGCTCCGCCCATTCACCTTCTCCCCATCTCTACCCCTAGGCGCAGCCTTGCTCCAGAGATTACCGGGATATAGTGTAGATTCACCACTGAGACGGAGATGGTGTTTTAAAAATTAATACCGTAATGAGACCAGACCTGTAGAGACGACATTGACAATTAGGCAATCCTGGGTCGAATCGAGACTTGCTGTAGGAGACTATGATTTCAAAACGTTGTCTCCAGAGTTTGTTTTAGTCCATGTGATGCCCAGATAGCCTAATCGGAACTGGACCTACAGTGTCGTACCCACGATTTTCGAAAAGGGTTGGTTACCTACATTTTATTAGTAGTAGTTTTTAATGAACACTGGGCCAAAGAGTTGGGTTTTTACCCCCATTAACCCGCTTTGGGCACGCATTGTGCTTCCGCCAGAGATCCATCACCTGAACTTCTTGGTTGCAAGGTGACAGTGCAATCACTTCGCCACTATGCAACTTATTCAGATATATCAAGAGTATATCTACCCAAATGCTTTTAGATATGCCGTACGTTATGTTTGACGTTCCAAAAGTAATTCATTACCAGTAACTGTGACCCTGTGCGGCGTGGTTGCATACATTCAAAATAAAAATATTTCGAGCGTTCGTAGCGTCGAAACGAGGCGTCAAACAAATAATGTTATTACGAAAAGTTGTTCGCCTTATTGGCCTCTGTAAACCGCAAAGGTTCTTACAGTCGTTTTATAGTGCAGTGTAGTGTACAGTGTGTTTCAAAAGTAGTGCAACCCAAACTTTGAAAATTTATATAATGAAAACCGTAAGAGATATTTACACCGGGTTTCCTGCATTATAAAGCCTCATCCATTGAGATACTTTTCAATGCTTAACATTATCGGTTTACTCCATACAGGAAATTAAATAAATTAATATCTGGCGGGAGGCAGAGTTAAATTTTTTCCAGAAGTGCACTTTTGAGTGAGAAAAATATCTATAGGAATTATCGGAGAGTCATAATTAGACGTGTGATGACTGATGCCATGTCAGTCTGTCATTTACGACCAATATTGGTCATGTGCAGCATTTGATGGATTTATAACTGGCAATTTTATGGGTTGAGTGAAAAAGTACCACCGTTGGGACATATCTCCGTAGCTGGCAACACTAGCAGGTCGAAATTTTGCCTATGTATTTCGAACCTCGAGACTTGCCCTTCGAGACCGAGACAAGAGCGAGACAGGCCTCTTAGCACACAAGACGAGACACTGTTAAGTCTCGCCTCGTGTCTTCTGGATAGCATACCTTGGCAATTCAACAGTTTCGCTCAAAAATTGCATAGTCTGTGTTACAGCATCACATGATTGAAACTGCACTAACTACTCGGATAATTTGTTACACCATGTACATAGCGTGACCCACAACTTGATTTCTAACCCAATTTTCGATGCGATTTAACTACTTTTAATTCTCTTTGTGCGTGTGTCATTCGCAGATCACCGTGGCTCAATTGACTGAAGAAAAAAAGTTGCTACTCTGGAGGGAGGACAAAAAGTAAATTCCACATGGGAACAAACACTACGCGTGGATCAAGAACAACTATTTTTTTTATTATTATCTTTCGGCAGGCGGTTCTTATTTCCTAATTGTGGACGTCTTGTCTTGGTAACCTTTTAAACGTGTCTTTTAATTGGCTGTTCTCCGGGTCGCTCTTAATTGCTTCATGTTGAAAATGCTGTTGATAAATGGTTACAACCGACAGCTCTTCTTTCCACGTTCACATATTGTATTTTGCCTCAAGGGAAAATTTCGCGATTCGCCGCGGAAAAGTGCTTACTTTTCTTACTTTTGTTTTTGTTAACACAAAGGAAAAAATAAACTTTCCTTGCTGACGTCCTTTAGACTAATATAAGAAAAGGGAGAACCCCTAAAGAAAGCCCGCCTGGTTAAATAAACCAGGACGTCAGTTTCATTGAATGACTGTTTCCCCGTTTATTTTGTGTGTTTACACTTTATTGTTTCAAAATTATTTAAATGCAATAATAGTGTTTCCAGAACAGGTTTGGTTTACATAGTAATTTCCATCTTTTATTATTATTATTATTTGGATGGTGTGATAGTAATAGAGAAAAAAGATAAATCCAATTTTACAGCTTATTTAATTCAAGATGCAAGATAGGTTGGTGAGGAAGTATTAATTACCAGGAAATGAATTTGAATTCGGAGTTTATAGATTTAAAGCTGAACCTGTATATATAATTAGATTTGATTATAATGCGACTATGTGTCTTCAAATTTCGTGATAAGACATGTAATTAGGATACTTTGCCGTTATTATTACCCTCATGTTGTGGAATCAGAGGTTCAAAATCGAATTATTGATGTAGTATGAGAAAAGGAATAAATTTAAAAAAAGAAATATGTGGAGGGTGATGTATTAAAAATAATATACATATTTATATAATTAGGAGATATATAATAAATGTTAAAGCAAATTATACTAAATGGTTAAAATTATTTATATTATTGAGTTGTCTCGTATATAGGCTAATAGTTAAGTAACTACATTCCCTTAACCAGATGAGACATATTATAATTTGCCTACATTAGGATATGTACAGGGAGTCCATAAAGTCCTGCAAAAAACTAAAACTCTATAACTTGAAAACTATTAAGTTTATTAACACAATATTTTGTGTGTACTTACAGCAAGGTTCAAAGTTTATTTCCTGCTTGTTAGGTTCATCGCCAAACCTCCAATTGTGCACCATTCACGTCCAAACACTGTTGCAGTCTTTTTGTGAAACCGAGAATTGCGTGCTGACGGTGCTCTCCTGGGATATTCAGAATCACATCTCTTATTTTTTTCTTTTAGGTCATCCAGATTAGCTGGTTTCTGTGAATACACCTCTGTCTTTACATGTCCCCACAACCAATAATCGCAAGGTGTCAAGTCTGGTGATCTTGCAGGCCAAGGTGTGGGCCCTCTTCGGCCAATCCATCTACCTTGAATTTGTTCGTTAAGAAACTGCCGAACTTTTAGGGCCGGGCCTTCACCTTCTTGCATACGATCTTGTGTAATGTTGACTTCGGTATTCCCAGTTCCAGTGATCTTTGTTTCAGCGATTTCATTGGACTCCGATGCACGCTGTCCTGCACTGACTGGAATCACATCGTCACTCGATCCTGGCCTTCCACTGCATGGCAAATCTGACGCACTTCCCGTTGCCTTGAACTTTTCATACCATCTCTTTTTATTAGAATTTGCTGGGGGTGGTTTCCCATATGTTGTCTGGAACTTTCTCTGCACTGAAACACAAGATTTTAACTCTGCAAACCACAGAACACACAGTGCCTTTTCCTGGATGGACGCCATCTTAAGTCACATGATCACGTGATTACCAGTGCAAGCGTCACTGAGCAGTGTGGCCAGAACAAAACTTTAAACTTCCACCCTTCTCGCCCAAAAAATGTGTATTGTTAAACGCAACAGCTAAAAAGTTATAGAGTTTCAGTTTCTTGCAGGACTTTATGGACTCCCTGTATTATGTAGAAGAGAAGCAAAAACATAAATTAAATGTTATATTATTGAAATTTTTGTTTGGGTTTAACATTAGATATAAAGGTTAGTAATTCATGGAATATTGTTTGTTGATTTCAATCTTATTTTCTATTTAGAACGTCTTTCAGACTATTTCATTGGTGGCAATGAATGTATTTCCGCTAAAAATATTGCTACGGCGACCTCTACTTTTAGTCTCTTAAAATAACACAAAAATGCTACGGCAGCTGTTACAAATTCTATGTGTGAAATAATTAATTTAAAACTGACTTTCCTTTTTCCAAAGGGAATGTTGCTTTCCTCACTTACATCCTGACGCTCATGTCTCTGCTCTATAGTGCTAGAACATTTGAGGGTTCTAGGATGGGGAGAAAACTTAGAATTACGCTTATGGGAAACTTACGATGGTGTAGGAAAACACATGAACGGGAACGTGACAGATTCAAGATTTGGTTTGTGTTAGGAAAAGTTCCATTTGATTAGCCGTAACTTGAAGATGTTTGTCTATAAGGAATACATGGAAGTCTATACATAATTATTCATCATATTTTTTTTACAGATCGTATCTAGCGAAATAATTAAGATATAAACAGCAGATGAAAACGAGTATAGGGGAGCCCTCGTACCGAAGCGACAAGCGAGTCTTGGAAGCGAACCCTCAGCAATCAATGCAACTTTTCGAACCGAGGCGACACGATAAGCTGCACGTGTCGCTCGTTTTCTCAATTTCGAGTATCGCGTCACCTCGGTGTGTTGTTCGCGCATGCGCGGTGAATGCATGCTTATGGACTGAAGAGGCTTGTGCCGCTTGTGAATCTTCGTTGTCGCTTGTTGCCTGTCGCGTGTCGCTTCGGTCTGAAATCTCTCTGATAACTCCCAGGAAGCCGATTGTTTAACGCTGTCGCTTTGTGCAAACGGTCCTTGGTTCGAACCCCAGCAGTTACTTAAGACTTTTTTGTTGATGTAGCATCATGAACACAATTGGAAGATTCTTGGAAATAAGTAACAGAATACTGAGTAGAAACACTCATGCGATGGCTGCAGGGTCTTCCAACGGACGGCAGGCAACCCATTGGCGGGAACTGTACCATTATATCACTTGTAAGGTACAAATGACAGTGTATTAGAACCACGTGAGGATGTTGTTAAATGCACTTAAGATACATTTCAACAGTTTTTAATTTTTATGCAATAATTGCTCATGGCCATTGCTGCATTGTATTTTTAATTGACGACTTTTACATTACTTGCTAAGATGACAATGTACTAATTAGGCGAAGTGGTTAGCACAGCGCGCTACGGCGCCAGGGGACACGGGTTTGAATCCCGCCCTGGGCATAGGTGTTCTTGTGTCCCTTCATCGATTTCATAATATCATCAGTCACCGTCATCGCCAAAAGTTGTAGAAAAGCGGCGATAAATAACAAAAGTCAAATCAAAATCAGGCAGTGTACTAGTTAATGAAACTGACAAGCAGATAGCCTCAATAGAACATATTTGTCTAGCCGGGACTCTATCCCGATAACACCTTTATTTCACTTGCTGCGCTAATCACTACATCAAGGAGACCAGCTCACTGGTGCCTCATTAGCTTACATAATGACCATTTCACCGAACCGCGTGCTCTACAGGAAGTGACAGAGGAAGGCATCAGCCCGCTTAGTCCCTATCACCACCAGTGACATATAGGACCTCGCCCACCTTTGTGGAATTCCGCCTGTCTCGGACAAGTCATCAATCTTCTCGGAGAAAGTGGTGA
Organism: Lepisma saccharinum; assembly: GCF_977018435.1. Lineage (NCBI taxonomy): Eukaryota > Metazoa > Arthropoda > Insecta > Zygentoma > Lepismatidae > Lepisma > Lepisma saccharinum. Next base: position 48,596,422 of record NC_139246.1, read on the forward strand.
CATCACCTGTCAGCACTAATTTGCAGGAGACCCATGTCGCAATGACGCATTTAGAAATTCCGAGAGCAAAGTTGGTTTTCTGGTTTTCAATATGTTTCAACATCTTTTTTGCTGGATTTAATATGAAAGGCCACGTAATTGTCAATATTAAGAGTCGATCTGCATGTAATTGGCGAGGAGCGAGTTTCTGGCTGTCCAGAGAGCTCAGACTACATTTGCCTCAACTGAATATGACAGATTCCCAACATCCATGAACAAATTGATTTGGCGTTAACTTATTTAGAAGACGAGATTGAACTCGTAAATAAGTAATTCTGTCTCGACTTTAGGTACTTGTTGCACAACGTTGAAGAAAAGGGTTGCTGTGAAAATTTAATCAACTTTAAAAACACGTTCGAAAAAACAAATTGATAGCACTGGTTCTGTACTATTCTGTCTCCTACGTCCCAACAGATGGTACCTACACTGCCACAGAATGTGTCCACACTGTTGTCCAACCAAAATTCTTCCTTCGTGCAATATGTCCATCAGAAAAGGGTACAAATTGTAGGAATTTCAGTATGTACGAGGGCTGCAGCAAAAGTAAATGGCAACCATATGTTTCCACGATAATGCGGGCGACGCTACTAGATGGCAGTGGCTGCCAAGACATTGAACTGAGGGAAGTGGGAAGTCAGTGCTTGTTTAACAGTCGTGCAGGATGTTAAACAGCGTTCTTATGTGAAAATAGCAGTTCTCCGTGGAAGGAATGCGAGAGAATGTCACACTGAGCTTGTGGAAGCTGTAGGAAATGATGCTCTACCATACCAAACTGTTGCGAGGTGGGCAGCAGCATTCGGGCGTGGAAGAGAAGAAACTGTCGACATTCAACGTTCATGACGACCTGTAACTCCGCGTATTTTGTCTTTTTCTCTATCGTGATACAGATCTCTATGCTGTTCAAAATTCATACATTAAACGTTAGCATATATCGTGGCCTTCCAATTGCATATTTTAAAATTTCTTGCCTGACCCGCATTATCATGGAACAAAATAGTTGCCATAACTTTTGCTCTAACCCTCGTATTTGAATAATGTTTACAACTCTGTTTCCCGCTCCTGTACAGACACGAGAAAGGTGATCCTGGAATCATATCTTAACTCTGACTAAAAAAATCACAATTTGGCAGAATTGCATATCTTGTAAGGATAATAAATTAATGATTATAACCGAGAAAAGTTTTAAGTTTCATTTCAGCAGTTATTGTGCAGTATATGAGTGTTGAATACACGTAAAGCTTAACAGTAGAGGATGTTGTGGGCATATGCTTCATAAAGACTTAGTAGACAATTTAACTATAATCATCGCATCGAATATCCTTGAATGCATGCAGCACGTCAGATATATTCGTCGTTTTGGTTGCCTAACTGTAAGGATAAGATGACATGCACCGCACATTTCCGTTTCACATGACTAATTTCGACACACTTCTGCTTAGGTTCTACCACACTCGTATCTGTCAGTTTCGGGAAATATAGTAACTTGGCAAAAAGCAAGAAGTACAACTGTGTCCTACATTCCTCTATTTATCTCAAGAGTTCCCTCAAAAACTCCTGCACTAGCGACTAATCATTGGTAAGGATTTTCCAACAGACTCTAGAAATATGTATAATATCTGTGGGAAAGTGGATGAATGAAGGATTCAGGATATGCAGCAATAATAGTGAGGAAACAATGAGATGGGGATAAAACGTACTAGTATTCAGTTTCGGGCACCTCTATTATAAATCAGGGTCCCGGGTTAGAATCCCTGCCTGGCATGGATGTTTGTGTGTGTCCATTCAGTAATTTAATCGTATCATCACTCATCCCCATCTTTGCAAATTAGCCAAAAGAGCGAACTAAAATAAAGCAAATCAATCAATATATCAACCATTATAAATCAAACTAAATGTCCTTAATTTACGCGCAGAATACCCCTCCTTGTTTCTTTATGAAGCACTTCACAAATTCTGTGAAAGTAAAGGAAATGTAGCCTAACCAAACCTAAAGCTAACGTCAAGTACGAAAACTTAACCTAACCTAACGTAACCAAACGTAACATAACGTAACGTTTTTGGCGGCGGAAAACGCCAACAGGCCCTCGTCTCAGTTCCACGTTCATATCGCATCTATGTTCATTGCAAATTTTCGTTCTTGGAATAAAACCATTTTTCTCACCTCAAGCTATACATTCGTCACGATTCGATTGCTCAAGGTACAACACAACCTACGACGATTACAAAAATCCACGGACAAAGCCAGTGGCGGCGATTGGATTCCAAAAAAGGATGGACAAGGACAGTTTATTTTCCTTGGTAGATAAGGTTTAGCATACTGGGGTAGAAAAAGTGGCAAAAAGTGGTCGGGGGGTTCTGCACCCTAATCGCCGCCACTGGACAAAGCCATATACACGAACTTCAGTGAACCCACCAGGAAACAAAAGAATACCAAGAATGTTATTACCAGACACACAACAAATGAAAATCGGCGATGTGACAGTAAAATAACCAAGAACCTTATATTTCCCACACAAATTTAAGAAAAACAACTTCAAAACGAAAATAATTTGTAGTTATAAAAAAATAGAAACTTTAAATCCAAAAATGAAATAAAAATCATAAATACGGAGATAAACATGAAATATAGAAAGTGATTCCTCGTGGAAATTCGCATACACCTCAAAAACCAAAAGTTAGACCTGGCAATACTGTATGCTTACAACATGGATTCCGATACAGGATAGCTGCTATGGTAGGTAAGGTAAGAAAGTTTATATAATTTAAATAGGAACTTCTGAAAAATGCACAATTAAGTACTATTAGCGAACATATATTATTTTAACGTCGACACAAATAAAAAATCTCGCTCAGCCATTTTAGCCCTACATTCTATACCCACTAGACAATAATGTTCAAGTTATCCAATCATGATTAATCGTCATCCACATTTAAGTAACATGTTCAATTCTTCAAGAAGAAAAATGAAGTCTATTATTCCACAATTCATTGCAGTAAAAAAACGTTATCACGTGTTTAGTCTGTGCGTTAACATTCACATTCTTCAATTGTTTGTTCATGCAGCATTTAAAATATTAAAAGCTGCAGCGCCATCTGTGTTTATCTCTAATATAGCCCAGTCAATAAAGTTTTCATGTCAGGAATAATACCATAAAACCTGAATTTTGGTCAGTTGTTAAAACACTACTAGTAGTGCAAAATCCCAAAAGTCCCTGCCCCTCCTCGCGGTTCTTCCACCCCAGTGCCCCTTCCAAACATCAATTTCGCAGACTCTCAGTAATTGGCCCATATCTCCGTAACCAATGGTTGTAGACAGGTAATATTTTCTTTAGTCTTAATACTTATTAGCTGGGCTAAACATAAGATCCTGTTTAATATTTCGATAATGTTGGTAGTTTTGACGTAACTAAGAAAATCATCTTTAAAAAGTGATTTTTTTCTAGTACTTTCTAAAGTTTTTGCCTTGCAACTTTTGAACAAATTAAATGGCAAGAAATTGTTTCGAATAAAAGTTGTAGCCTAATTTATAAGCTTTAAAGCGATATAAGTTATAATATATTTTAATGAAAGATGCGCCATAAAATGTCTCCAAATGGAGGACAGAAACAAATAAGTCTCTCTTTATCACAGTCCGACGGTTAAGTCCGGAATCATTGACTTTTCGATTTAAGCAAGAGACTTGGTAGAATTAATTGTTATACCACTTAAGACATGTTCAGTCGAGTAGCCAATCTCCGCCATCTGTGTGCTGATGGCCGCCATATTGGAAAGAATCCGCCATATTGGATATTTTTGATTTGATAAATCTCGGAAACGGTGGCATTTGTTAACTTCAGGATTTTTCAGAAATGCTCCAAATAGTGTAAACTTTCATAATATATCAATAAATCTATTTTTGAAAAATAAAAATAGTGGTTTTGTAGAAAACTCACTGTAACACTGAATAACTGCGAGTTAAAAGTCTTAATAATTCTCGAACCATACAATAGTATTTTATATTTGGTAACGTTACGAAATATTTGTTAGAAGACTTTAGACGTACTGAACCCTTAAAATACTATTTTTTGTATTTATAAATTTACCTTAAATAAATTTCTTTTAAGACTCTTTTCATTGTTGACAGCAGATCGCCCATTGAAAGCACGATTGTTAAAGGTCCAGGAATTTTAAATAATTTCAATTCGCGTCCAAGATAGAAAATCTGCAAGCGTAAATGTGTTCTGGACCGTAAAGAACCTTTTTATATTTAAAATGTTTTAATTTTATGGCCTCTTTTGTAATAATTTGGAGGTTTTTGGAGGTAGTTTTCTTAGAGACTCACAATAACGATTTGCATTGATCGTAGTGCCTCTTGGCGGAAATGCGCGAGCGGTCTTTTGTTTGAATGCAGTGACCAACTGGCTTAATGAACTGGCGGCAGAAGAGTATAACATGGGAATTCTGAAGCTCGTGCCCCAGATACGACAAATGTTTAAATGTAGAAGGTGATTATGTAGAGAAGTGAAGGAAGCTTCAGGTATGTAACAGAATTGTTTTTTTCCAATAAATATTGTGTTCTTCATTTTGTATAACAAAACGGTCATTATTTTCTGGATGACCCTCGTGTGTGTGTGTGTGTGTGTGTGTGTGTGTGTGTGTGTGTGTGTGTGTGTGTGTGATATATATATATATATATATATATATATATATAGAGAGAGAGAGAGAGAGAGAGAGAGAGAGAGAGGGGGAGATATTACAAAATAGTTCAAATATTTAGTTTTTTAAGTGTTAGATTTTATTTAATTCTTGCTTTATGTTAATAATTATCAATAAGATTTGATACTTATGTTAGTCTTGCATTCGTGTTTTATATGTTGCTAAGGCCCGTAACCAGGATTTCTATAAGGGGGAGGCGGTAGATCTGAATTTGTGGAACAAAGAGAAGATCAGGAATGCTGTGAGGTTGGTTGAATTAGATTATTTCAGGTTGCTTTCCTACCAAGTTTGTCTAATCGCGGCGATGAAGATGAACGATGATATGATGAAATTGATGAAGGAACACACTCACAAAGAGCGCCTATGCCCAAGCTGAGATTCGAACCAGGAGCTCCCTGCGTCCTGGCGCGCTAACCACTCCGCCAACGAGGTAGTCTTGCATCAATGATTATAAAACTAAAACTACCCAATATTACAGATTTCTACACAACAAAGACATTCATTTATGCAAAGAATTTTTTTTTTTACAAATTTGCAAAATTATCGATGTTTTTTCCATAGATTTTTACAGGGTTCATATGTAATTATTTCATGGTTCGAGGGGGGGCGTGGCCCCTCCCCTGGGTACAGGCCTGTCTTACAGTTAGCGAACTGCTTTACGTTCGTCTATGCGAGGAGAAAAGGTATTCTTAATTAATGGTAGACCACTACTAAGAACCAGTCCAACAGAGTACAATCTTTACAATTACTCTTCAAGTACCAGAGTACACCTTCAGGTGGGGTCTAAGAGGTCTGATTTATATCTATGTTTATTTACTTAATTGTCAGGCTATCGCAAGAACCATGTTTTCCTATTCGATTAACCTGTGCAGGAGTTACTGCCACGGAATGAATATATCACCTGCCCCACCTCAGAAGGAGACATTCATTTCGCCATTTCGTACATTGCTTGCGGGGTTTAACTTGTGCCTCGTATAGTTTGAACGGTACAGGAACTTCCAGGGTGTTAAAGATCCAGGAACGCATAAATTATAATGGGTTCTATTGGGTTCAGCAACAGGACCGGAACCTTTCTTCTCGCACAATTTAAATTCGGTCCAAGTTGCGTATTGTTGCACTGAAAAAAAGGTTCCTGGACCGTATTTAAATTCTTCAAGGAAATGATTTTTAGACCGAATTCAAATTCATCCGGAAAATAGGTCCTGGACCTTATTTAAATTAATTTTTAAAAAAAGGTTCCTGGACTGTATTTAAATTGATCCGGAAAAAAAAATGTTCCTGGACCGAATTTAAAGTGATCTGGACGTTTAACAATCCTTTTAAAAGCAATAGAGGCAGTTTTACAAGAAGGTCAAGGGCAGTTCAAGGATAAGGATATAATGTTTTCATAGGATTTCCATTAATTGCTACGCATGAATTACACATTATGAATTACGCATGAATTATGATATGAAAATTCTGTTAGGTGACTGTAATGCACAGATTGGCAAAGAAGAGACATTTAAACCCACGATTCGTAAAGAAAGTCTTCATGAATTAAGTAATGATAATGGTATAAGATTGATTACTTTTGCAACCTCAAAGAATTTAATTGTGAAAAGTACCACTTTTAAACATAAAGATATCCATAAATATACCTAGTCTTCTCCAGATGGTAAAACTCATAATCACATAGATCATATTCTCATTGATAAGAGAAGGCATACTAGTATAATTGACGTTCGTACACATAGAGGTGCTGACTGTGCCAGTGACCATTATTTAGTAATTGCTAAATTAAGAGAAAGACTCGCAGTGATAAATCATAAGCAACAAGATCTAAAAGTTATAAAATTTAATACAGGAAAATTTGCTGATTAAAGAATTAAGAAAGATTACCAAATTAAACTGTCAAATATTATAGATTTGATGTTTTGCAGGATTTAAATGATGATGAAAATATAAATGAAACAGACGTAAATAAGAATTGGGAGCACATACGTAATGCAATAGAATCAGCAGCTAAAGAAAGTATAGGATACCATAAACCAAGAAAAAGTAAGCCATGGTTTGATAATGAATGTCATAATCTAATAGAAATAAGAAATCAGGCTAGACTTAGGTGGTTAAATAACTCGGATGATACAAATCTAAACAATTATAATAGAATAAAGCGAGAAGTTAACCGCACGTTTAGAAGTAAGAAAAGAGATTACTTGAAAAGCAAAATTAACGAAATTGAAACAAACAGCAAAAATAAAAATATCAGAGATTTATATAAAGGTGTAAATGAGTTTAGAAAGGGGTGGCAACCTAAAGTAAACTTGATAAAAGATAATGACGGTGATTTTCTAGCTGACCCAAGCGATATTCTAAATAGATGGAAGAACTACTTTAATGACCTTTTAAATGTCCATGTAGGAGATAAATCAGAAGTGAATGAAGTACACACAGCAGAACCTTTAGTTCCAGAACCTAACTTGACTGAAGTTAAAGATGCTATTAAAAGGCTAAAGAATAACAAAGCACCTGGCATTGATTTAATACCAGCTGAGTTAATTAAATATGGTGGAAATTCATTAATATGTCAAATTCATAAATTAATTTGTTTAATATGGAATAAAGAAGAAATCCCTCAACAGTGGAAAGAATCCATAATTGTTCCTGTGTTTAAAAAAGGTGATAAAATGAACTGCAATAATTACCGTGGAATTTCTCTACTCTCAACAACATATAAAATATTATCTAACATTCTTTTAACAAGACTTACCCCGTATGCTAATGAAATTATAGGTGATTATCAATGTGGATTTAAACGTAACAGATCAACTACAGATCAAATTTTTCACGTCAGGCAGACACTTGAGAAAAAGTGGGAATATAATCAAAATGTCCATCAGCTATTCATTGATTTCAAAAAAGCATATGATTCGGTCAAAAGAGATAAATTATATAATATATTAGTAGAGTTTGGAATACCTAAGAAGCTTGTTAGTATGATAAAAGTATGCACCAGTATAACAGAAAGTAAAATTCGTGTGGGTATTAATGTGTCTGACAAATTTACAATTCATGATGGGTTAAAACAAGGAGATGCATTATCTCCATTGCTCTTTAATTTTGCCTTAGAATTTGCTGTTAGGAAGGTAAAAGAAGCTAAAGAAGGGCTAAAATTAAATGGTGTGACTCAGTTGTTAGCATATGCAGATGATGTAGACTTACTGGGGGATGATGTGAATACAATTAAGAATAATGCTAAAATATTTTTCAAAACTGCTAAAGAGATAGGTTTGGAAGTTAACAAGGAGAAAACTAAATATATGCTTACAGGCTGAAACCAAGTGTTAGGTAATAATCAAAATCTAATTTTTGATAACAACTCGTTTGAACCAGTTTCCAAATTCAAATACTTAAGAGTAATATTAACAAATGAAAATTATATTAAAGAGGAAATAAAAAGTAGGCTTAATTCAGGAAATGCATGTTACTTCTCTCTTCATAAACTTTTGTCTTCTCGTTTAATATCTAAGAAACTAAAAGTTAAAATATACAAAACAGTAATTTTGCCTGTAGTATTAAATGGGTGCGAAACTTGGTCCCTTACATTGAAAGAGGAACATAAATTGAGAGTATTTGAAAATAAGATCCTTAGGAAAATATTTGGACCTAAAAGGGATGAGGAGACAGGTGAGTGGAGAAGGTTACATAATTTAGAACTACATAATTTGTATTCATGTCCAGATATTATTAGAATAATTAAATCAAGAAGACTTAGGTGGGCAGGCCATGTGGCACGAATGGGAGAGGAAAGAGGAGTTAACAGGATTCTTGTTGGGAAACCTGATGGTAAGAGACCTGTAGAAAGGCCAAGACGAAGATGGAGGGACAACGTTGAGATGGATTTAAAGGAAATCGGTAGGGATGGAAAAGAGTATATAGATCTTGCTCAAGATAGGGACAGATGGAAGGCCTGTGTTGCTGCAGCCATGAACCTTCGGGTTTAAGAAGGCTAGAGAGTTAGTTAGTTAGTTAGTTAGATGAATTACACCAAATGAATGTGGAATTGGTCTCTGGGAGCCTACCTTTCGAGAATACACTCTTCATTAGCATATGGCCGCGATTTTGATATTTGGAAATGCAATTAAAAATTAAACCTATCCCACTTAATAATCGTCGGGCGCAAAAGAAATTTAAAGGAGCAAAAGTTATAGAATGTGAAATATCTTTAGTATAATTGCAAATTAGTACTATGAGAAAGATATCATGTATACGTATAGCCTATATACATTCTCCTTTTCATAGGATTTACCTTTAAAATCATTGCACCTATCTAATTGATTGATTGATTCAGTTGGTGTTTTAAGTCCACTTTATGCACAGTACGGCTAATCGGGACTGGACCTACAGTTTAAAGTGAGATCCGAGCCACTATGTGCCTCCACCGGGGATCGAACCCGGGACCCCTTGATTACAAGGCGACGACGCTACCACTGCAGTATCGGGGAGGCCCCGCACATATGTAATGGCGTATGTATTGTGAATTGCCATGATGAGTGTGAAAATGCCCACGAAATTTCTTACCAGATTTAAAATTGAAATTTTTGGGATTCAAATTTCATCTTCATGAAAATGAGACGGTCTCCGCCTCTTGAAATGCCAACGGTAGATATACATGTGTATTTCAATTCCGTATGTCGATCATTTTGATTAATGGCCGCCATATCTATCTACATCGGAAAAAATCAGATGGGGTTCCCTTCTGAAATCACATATTTTATGTAAATCTACACGTGGGCATGTATCTATCCGGAAGTTCAGTATTTCTCGCCTACAACCCGTACTACAAGTACTCAAGATGTTCAACTCTCTTTGTGTTTTTTAACCTTGCAGTACGTACAGTCACCGCCATTAGAAATGGGACACCTATATCCTTAAATTCTCGCTTCCCTGCAAAGTGTAATGTGTTTTGCCTAAGTATACGGAGACAAGTGGATTTGAATAGCAAATTTTCAATGACAACTTCTACCGTCGCCGTGGAGTTAGGCGACACACATAACACCTTGCATGGAAGCGAGTATTTCAGGATCTAGGTGTTCCATTTTTCTTTTGCCGGTGACTGTACGTGAGTGGCACATATATATCTTTCATTTATGTGCACAGACTATCGTTGTTGTTTGTTAATAGAATGTTTCCTTAACTTCGAATGAATCAGATTATGCTGCAGAATTGTACACAGATCAATCACGCAAAACCTCATAAATCACACACGTATTTCATTTATGAAACTGTCAAGTAGCTAATTTTAATCTTGTAGTAGAAAGTCTGTTTTCGAAAGTGGAAAGGTGCCGATTTTTACCACCTGCCTTTACAAACAATAACCAATTTTATCTGCAGAGCAGATTCGACTCAGGAACCAAGCACCTTAACGCTTTTACGATTGAACAAGTCTGAACTTGATCGCAATCTAGCGCTCTCCATCTGGTTTCAAGCAATGTTGAGTAAACGCTCTGCGTGAACCTAATTTTCTAATAGTGGTATCTGGAAGGATAGGTTTGATAAATAGTCTCTTGCAAGATAGCCAGCCCTACATATATACGAAACTACCATACGATTTACGTTATTTTAATCAGGCCAGCATATTCATGGTTTATGCCCTTAAAATTATCGATGAAATAATGTACAACGTTGTATAAATTGCATAAATAGATATTTAGATTAAAGTAGGCATTATTTTTATATTTCTTTATACTTTACCATTTGTTCTTGCAAAACTAAAAGATTCTATCACATTATGAAAGTATTTTCTCTTTCATTCCCATCTCATTCACAACTCCTTCCATATAAACAACACACGAGTTTATAAGAAGTTGCTCCACCTATTTTTAATTGCGAAACTGACATTTCCAACTATGGATATTGGACAGACAGTTTTGCTGATATTGTCGAGTATATCTGATTCGAGTGCTATCTGTTAAGCGTATACATGCGATACTTTATAAAATATATAATTTTACTCATTATAAATAGAATATGCTGGCACTTTCATTGAATGCTGTTCAAAGTTATTATAGTTACCAGCTATAAACAGTGGCGCCAACTTATATGGGCTGTGGGGCCAGAGCCCACTCAATAATTGGTCGTGTTGTTGTTCTTGTTAGTAGTAGCGGTAGTAGTAGTAGTAAGGATACATTGTTGGTGTGCATCAATATAATTAAAAACACTAAGTTGCTGACCAAGGCCGTTTAGTAAGATATAAAAACACTTAACATGTAATGTTTCAACCCTGTATCAGGGTCTTCCCCAGACGAAGAACTAAAATAAAATATGGAACCAAGACTTAATTATATTACAATTAATATCATGAAACTTTCAAGGGAAGATTTTTTTGTGAATTTTTATCTCAAGTATTTGAGCCCGCCGAATGCTTTTCAAAAGTTGGCGCCCCTGGCTGTAAAATACTTTTTTTCGGAAGAAAAACCAAGACTTGTGTGGTAACTGTAAAATAAGTTGTTGATAGAAGAAAGTCTTGAGCAAAAGCTTAGTAAATTCCAGAAGACACAATGTATTTTGTACTATTTGGTGTTTATCTAATATTTCAATATTAACTATTATTAATTGTAATACAGCACGTCATTTCATTAGTCGTTAATTACGTCACTGTGGTACTCAGAGGCAGAAGAAGAAAAAAGACTTGTTAACGAAAGTAAAGCATGCAGTTTCGTGAAAATTTCCATTTCAAGCCCTGCAATGACGTCATGATTAAGAAACAATAGGAAAAGTACTCGTAATGCGTTGTTTACTCGGTAATAAAACGAAGAACCATTCGTTGTATGAAAGCTTAAGTGCTTGTAGATCTCTTGGCACAAGTAGAGAGAGAGACCATCATGTTGAAGTTTGGTCTTGGTTAAACTTGTTAGAATCGGTCCAATAAGAAGTTCAGGTTAATGACGAAGGAAATCTTAAGATCCAAGAGGACAATATATCTCTTTAATAACTCTATGCCTTACAGAACTAATATATAGTAGACTGAGAGTTGTTAGGCAAAGTACCTCTACTGGACAATAAATCACAAGAAAATGCTAACCAAATGGTCAAACGTGCAGAGGAAAACGCTTTAATTTTGAGAAATGTAATTGAAAGGGCACCAGACAGCGAGTGCTACCTTGACACACTGGTAACACTGAGTCCTGCAAATTGCAATGGACTGTATCCACTGTTCCCAAAGACCTTATGGTGTGGTAGAGCAGTAAATCACGGGAGGTGGGTTGGGCGGTTCCCCAATTCCAAGGGTGTTAATTGAATATTCGTCTTGGCAATCAGCGTGTGAAACTAAGGTTGAACTAATGTGTGACCAGTCATGTATTCCTACGTTTTAAAGATAAGTAATGACATCTCTCCCCTCCTTTGCGAGAGGCCACTTGAAACGTTGTAAAAGTTGCATTTTTTTGTTGTTTAGGCAACTTCAGTCACGTACCGTGCTGAAATGGGACTCTCGGTTTTCCTACAGATGGCACTTCTTGTATTAAACAGTATTCTTGGTTGTTTTATTTTAATGTTTTGGTAAGTTTGATTGGAATTTTGTTCCACGAATTTAACTAAAAATTAATTAGACATAAACTAAGTTTAGGAATCTGTTTTACTTTCTGTTCAGGACGTTTCAGACCAATTGTTTCTTTAAAAGCATGGTATTATATGTTAGGCTGTGTGTGATATTTTCACTATTGCTGAACAGACCTCGCACACATCCATCATTCAACGACCATCTTTTCTTCAATATACAGGGTGTACATACAATAATGTAGCAGTTTCAACATTTTTTAATTTCTCGTAGCGACGGGGTATGATAACAAATGTTACATTGGATGAAAGAAAAACTGTGAAATATTTTTTAAGCATACCCACGAACTTGTACTTTCCTGCACTGCCGCAGGCGACGCTACTGTCAAGAAATGGCGACTCCAGAGGAGAAAGCATTCTGCTTATCTACCGTGGCCACCACGTTCTCCCACTCACACCTCATGCGATTTCTCCTTTTGAGTATTTGTGAAAGAACATGTTTACGTGCCACCCTACCGACCGATCTGCCTGAATTTAGAAACCTCATTGTTTCAGCCATTCAGTCTTTGACGTCAGACATGCTGATACGAGAGTGGCAAGGAATTGACTTCCGACTGATGTATGCCGTGTCACCAAAGGATCGCACATTGAACACTTGTAACGTAAGTTGCACTACAGTTCCTCTTTCATCGAATTTAACATTTGTTCTCATACCCCGTCACTACGAGAAAAAAAAATGTTTAAACTTCCATATTATTATATGTACTGTACACTCTGTATAGGAGACTAATTCCGTCTTCGCCTTGTAATCAAGGGGTCCCGGGTTCGATACCCGGTGGAGGCGCAAGTGGTGCGGATCCCACTTTAAACTGTAGGTCCAGTCCCGATTAGCCTTACTGTGTATAAAGTGGACTTAATACAACAAATAAAAAAAAAGGAGACAAATTCAACAAGTTCCTAAGCATCGGGCCTGTTGTTTATCTGCCACGACCCAAAGATTAAGCACGAAGCAAATACCAAATACCTGAGGTTAAAACAAGAACTGAGTTCTGAATAATAAAATATATGTAACACTAATCATAAGTGCGAACGTTTTTCTTGTGTTTGATTTTTTAAATTTGATTTCCACTTTATGCACAGATAGGCTAATCGGGACTGGACCTATAGTTCAAGTGAGATCCAACCCACTGCGCAATGTGCCTCCACCGAGTATAACCGGGATCCCTTGATTACAAAGCGAGGCCGGTACCACTACGCCATCCGTGCCCAAAAGTGCAAATGAATTCACCTGGCACTCCATCATTACAAGTCGTCAGACATTAAATCATTAGCAATCGGACGAAACAAATATTTAACAAAATCTCTGAAAGTTATACAGGTCGCATTTCCAGCTGGCGGCTGGAAACAACGAATCAGCGATCAATTCAATTCTCTTCGTCTTACATTGGGCATGTTCATGTGTGTCGCCCCAGTCGAATCTGGTCATGCTACCATTTGTAAGCAGCAGCGCAACATCTGCGCGTAGCTACATTATCTGTGCCATGCACTAAATTCGAACAGTCTCGAATTAATCTGCAGTCTTTTTAGATATTAACTAATTAATTTATTTTGTGATCTTTTTCGGCACCGGAAAAATATTTTAAGAAGGTATATAATTTACAACTTTCATGATTTAATGTAAATATTGTAAAAGCGCAAATTACACGATGTAATTATGCAGATCCATGGATACATGTAAATATCGACCAAGTTCCCTTGGTATTTTGTCAACAACCGTTCGCTATAAAAAGGGACCAGATTCCTGTATTTTTGGGCTTTCTCAGGCTGGTATCACAGGTCAACCTCGTACCCTATATCCTGTCCCAGCTAACTGTAGAGCAGGGCCGCGCATATCGGCAGATGAGGAGGAGGAAAATCGAGGGTGAAAGGGCAGCGTTGCCAACCGTAAGGTCCTGACCGTACATGTACGGACGTACGGTCCAAACCTTAGTCCGTACGCTAAATGCACGGCTTGTCAAAATTTGCTCTTGCAGTTTTATCCCTAATATTTCCCTAAGAAAATCTTAAGCCAATCGTACGGACCTGGAGACAAAAATACGGTCCGTTTACCATGTGCGTTCGGTATCTTCCTTTTCAAAAGTTTGCAACGCTGCATAGGAAATCGGGGAACTCCCGTCGCCCATTACACAATCCCGTTTCTCTCGCTGTACATTGGTGGAGCCGTCTCGCGTCACTACTTGCGCAGAGACTTGTGCTCGTTCGCCTGGTCTACAGTTAGCTGGTACGGATTCTTGCGATACCATTGATTAATCTTGGAAGAGTTGCCCGTTATAGATTTGTTCGCATATCTGCCTTTGTCAACTCGATCCAGGATTGCCAGTGGATAAGTTTGATGTAAAATGTGCATAAAGTACAATAATAAGACATATATTTTCCATAAACTTTTCATTTCATAATGGAGGGTATAAATCCGACACCAGTGACCAGTCAGAGCCTGGTCGTCTGTTTACCCTGTTAGCCTGACTGAGAAGTCCGATTTGGGTAACTAAGCTGTGACCATTCACAAGTCCTAAAGGACCAGTGTAGGTGCCTGTCACGACACAAGGTACCGAACGTTGCTGGCGGAATTAAACAAAGAGCGTCGGATGGACAGCATATTGTCAAACGTAGCCTACTGTAAAACTGGGAAGAGAGAGAGTTGGTCAGGGCCGTTGCTGGATAAAAGTTGTACAATAGTACAAAAGCACAGAAAATTAGTACACAAAACACCAAAACACTACAAACAAGATAATAAAAACAATTGACAAAAACAGACTACGCTTGGCAACGGTGTAACTACAGACTTCGCAACTGAGGTTGTTGACACTTATCGAGCCACAAACTCCCGAAGATGATAGGTGTTTTTTGGGCTTTTTTTTTTAGTTATTTAGGTCGGCCGCCAGGTAGGTCCGCGATCAGTATAACGTGTTACCAAAATATCCTAGGAGATCTTGAACCAAAATGGAAGGGTGGTGTAGTCCGTATTTATTTGAGAGAAGATTGCAAGAACAACAGAATGTAAATTGCCCCTTGTAATATCAAAGCTTGAGTTTCTATGACAACGAAATGCCAGGCTTCAGTATGCTAGCATGTCGATATTCGTTACAGTAGCGGCTTCTGCCTATTCGCACGTGCGCACCCAAATAAATCTGCAATGCAATTATTTTTTATGAAACTTATTCACTGAACACTATCTCCTTCAAAACATCAAACGTTCCGAAGCCGAATCGCCACATCGGGTTCGCATTACCAGCGTCTGCCGCTGAGATACGTTCGCTCGGAACACAAGTCGCCTGGTGCTCGTTGGCCGCTGTTTGCAGCACGCAAGAAAAGAGAAGGGATTGGCTCTTCTAGATCGCGATATTATGGGCTAAACTCGCACAGCTGTGTTCACGATACAGCAGTGTTGCAATCCCATTCCATTCGAGATCGTGTGGCGGAGTAGAGGCAGCACACACATCACCGTAAATCGAGGGATTTTTTTTTTTTGAAAGGGACATTTCTATGGTATCTTCGCCCACCCTGTTCCGAGCATGACAGGGGCAAGGAAGAAGACAGGAGGGAGGGGAGGACAACTGAAAGCGAAGCGCGTACTTTAAACAATGTCTTGCATCGCCTTTGCTTGGCCAAAATAAACTGTCCTTGTGGCGCTGTAGTTGAATTATCCACCCGCTCAGGCAAAGGGAAAGGGGGGGGGGGGGCGTGGATCAGTCAGCTGTTTCCATTGTGTAGCAAAATTGTTACACTATCAAAAGCTCGTTCCTCTTTCATTGCAAAGTGAGCATGATGAAAGGGGAAACTGTACATAGTGAAAGCAGATACGTAATATTTAACGTTGTTAAATATTTGGAGGGAAGTTAGCTACTCGTACAAAGTGTGCAGCGACTTCAATAATAAGACAGATAAGACGGAAGGGAAAGACAAATTATGAAGTACGAAGAAGGGTAGTGTGGACTGAGTGAGTACTATCATTTTCTTTAATTTTTTTTTTTATTCTCTTGATTTCGCTTGAGTTTGTTGGTTTGGTGAGTTGGTTGCTCGAAATAAATAACTGGTAGATTACAACTGATTTTCTGCATGTGGTCGTTGGATCGGCTACCTTGTTTGCAGGAGTGGCTCAAGATAAAATTTTCAACCAGGCGAGATGGAATCTTGGCGACCCCTACTTTCCACCTTCCTCCAATATAAATCATAACCATGTTAAGTATTTACGGTTTTAATGATGAAAAATAATAGCCTTATTTTAAAAACACTATACTGCTGTTACAGAACACGTTTATTGTAGGTATGTGTTTATTTAATACCTGCATAATGACGTCAAAACAACAATAATCTCTTAGATTAGATGATTTTGCAATATACTTATTAAGTTATTCAGCAGTAGCTTCAATTAATTCTTGTCAACAATAAATCAAACTCTTTTAAAAACCAATAGCCACGCAGCCGGTGAAGGCACATACTGGCTCTTTAAATTGTAGATCGTCTGTCTCTATTTGCTTTTCTGTGCATAAAGTGGACTAAAAAATAAACTCACGCTTAGGATTTGGCTCTAATCGAGGAGGATGCCCTGGTTTGACGCCCTGGGTAGTCGCCCGATCCTGCTTGTTTCATGTATGTAAATGTAATTATTCTTTTTCACATTTCTCAGTGGAGCGAAGGGGAAAGTTTTTTACTAAATATTTTGCAAATCGACAATAATATTGAATATTGTAGATCGGAATTTCTATGTTTATAGTGATTTTGTCAGGTTATCGAATGTTGAATTATCTATACCCAATAGCATCGCTCTTTTCGTGATCGACGGAAAATTCACCGCGGTATTTCAAATTTGTAAAAATTAATATTTTTATGAAATAAAACTCTCCCATAGCCTTATTTTTCAGTAAAAGGTGTTCATAACTTGGGTTACCAATACATTTAGCATCATTATGGACTCAAAAAAAAAGTGCGAGTATTTGAGAGGGTTATAAAACACTTCTTCTGTATGCGTTGCTGAAGTGTGCACACCCATAAAGTCAGACCACGAGCCGCCACTGATTCGTTATATAATTATGAACCTTACTGCAGAAAACAGAACTTGGTAAATTATCCCAGAAAGAAAAAATACAAATTACCATTTACAATGAGGCAGTCTTAAAGATTTTTGATGAAAATTTACTTTTCCAATATTACCCTCCGGTGTTGTGTTGCATGTGTTCAGTTATTTTTCCATCATTGTATGTAATAGTGTAATTGCTTCCCTGTACGCTGATGACCTTGATTTATGTAACGGCAACCTCAGTTTACTGTTTGAAAATCTCCTAGCAGGTAGTTCTAGAAAATCAGTGCTAAATCACAACAATTCTGAGAGAAATTATCCTATTATCATAATAAACAAGTGTCCAATTATGTCAAGTTTCGTTTGGTTAACCAATTCTGGCAGTAAAGTCGAACAAATAAGCGATTTTGAACTTTGAAATTATTGTGCCATTTCAAGAAAGGCATTGCATGTGGGGGCCACAATCAGACTTGTGCTTCGTATTCTGCTGCAACATAAAAAGAAGCGACAAGTGGAATCTAACATGCAATCTAATTTATGGTAAACGACGTATTTGATTTTTCTTCATTATCTTTCATCTGTCGGGAATTTTGTTTGTTCTTTTCTTATTGGCGATTCGCTTATTTGACCTTTAGAGTTTTTGAAGTTACTTCATTTGTTTGTGTCTCTCTTCGTACTGCAGCGAATTGACACGTGAAGTTCAATAGAGTCATGTCCAAGTTGGTCGGCTGAACACATATCAGCAAGACGAACACCACGCCATTATTCCTTATATGGGGACCTCAGATTTTTAGGTTCTAAAAAGTGTGCTTCTAGGTTCCTAAAATAGGTTCTAAAGATCCTAAAATAGGTTCGAAAACCCCTAAAATAGGTTCTAAAGATCCTAAAATAGGTTCGAAAAACCCTAAAATAGGTTCTAAAGATCCTAAAATAGGTTTCGAAAACCCCTCAAATAGGTTCTAAAGATCCTAAAATAGGTTTCGAAAACCCCTAAAATAGGTTCTAAAGATCCTAAAATAGGTTTCGAAAACCCCTAAAATAGGTTCTAAAGATCCTAAAATAGGTTCGAAAAACCCTAAAATAGGTTCTAAAGATCCTAAAATAGGTTTCGAAAACCCCTCAAATAGGTTCTAAAGATCCTAAAATAGGTTTCGAAAACCCCTAAAATAGGTTCTAAAGATCCTAAAATAGGTTTCGAAAACCCCTAAAATAGGTTCTAAAGATCCTAAAATATGTTTCGAAAAACCCTAAAATAGGTTCTAAAGATCCTAAAATAGGTTCAAAAACCCTAAAATAGGTTCTAAAGATCCTAAAATAGCTTCGAAAACCCCTAAAATAGGTTCTAAAGATCCTAAAATAGGTTTCGAAAACCCCTAAAATAGGTTCTAAAGATCCTAAAATATGTTTCGAAAAACCCCAAAATAGGTTCTAAAGATCCTAAAATAGGTTCGAAAAACCCTAAAATAGGTTCTAAAGATCCTAAAATAGGTTTCGAAAACCCCTCAAATAGGTTCTAAAGATCCTAAAATAGGTTCCAAAAACCCTAAAATAGGTTCTAAAGATCCTAAAATAGGTTCGAAAACCCTAAAATAGGTTCTAAAGATCCTAAAATAGGTTTCGAAAACCCCTAAAATAGGTTCTAAAGATCCTAAAATATGTTTCGAAAAACCCTAAAATAGGTTCTAAAGATCCTAAAATAGGTTCAAAAACCCTAAAATAGGTTCTAAAGATCCTAAAATAGGTTCGAAAAACCCTAAAATAGGTTCTAAAGATCCTAAAATAGCTTCGAAAACCCCTAAAATAGGTTCTAAAGATCCTAAAATAGGTTTCGAAAACCCCTAAAATAGGTTCTAAAGATCCTAAAATATGTTTCGAAAAACCCTAAAATAGGTTCTAAAGATCCTAAAATAGGTTCGAAAACCCCTAAAATAGGTTCTAAAGATCCTAAAATAGGTTCGAAAAACCCTAAAATAGGTTCTAAAGATCCTATAATAGGTTTCGAAAAACCCTAAAATAGGTTCTAAAGATCCTAAAATAGGTTCTAAAGATCCTAAAATAGGTTCGAAAAACCCTAAAATAGGTTCTAAAGATCCTAAAATAGGTTTCGAAAAACCCTAAAATAGGTTCTAAAGATCCCAAAATAGGTGCGAAAAACCCTAAAATAGGTTCTAAAGATCCTAAAATAGGTTCGAAAAACCCTAAAATAGGTTCTAAAGATCCTAAAATAAGTTCGAAAACCCCTAAAACAGGTTCTAAAGATCCTAAAATAGGTTGAAAACCCTAAAATAGGTTCGAAAAATCCTAAAAATCTTAAGTTAGGCTCCAAAAATCCTGAAGTAGGTTCAAAAAAACTTAAAATAGTTCAAAATTCCTGAAAAATGCTGATTAGGTACAGTCACCGGCAATGAAAATGGGTCACCAATATCTTGAATTACGCACTATCTTGCATAACGTTATGTGTGTTGCCTAATCCTACGGCGATGGCAGAACTTACCATTAGAATTTTCCTATTAAAATCCACTCTTCGTCGTATAGTTAGGAAACTATCTGTTTTCATGTTATCCAAAGTCAAACTCCGCAATTATATCTGTGAGGATAATTTTATATGCTCAAAATAATCTTTCAACAAAAACATAGTCAGTGGTGCAAACTTCAATGCTGAAATGTTAGTTTGCAAGGCGTGATCAAACAAAGCAAATGCCTCTGTGTAACATGAAAAACCTGTAAAACCTTTAAAAATATATAAAAACCTAAAAAAGGCTTGATTTAGACGCATAAATCTAATATGTTCTAACAAGCAAAATAGTTTTTTTAGGCACTATAAAACTTCATCAGTTGCTGAGTTTTTTAACGAAACTCTGACATAACTTAATATTTCTTACAAAACTGTAAAGGAAAATAACTATTTCAACAAAAGATATACTTAATTTATGGACACCCTGTAGTATGTACTATTATTTTTTGTGGCATTCAAATTCTTCTTGGCTGAAATCCATGTCAATATACTTAAAGCATTGTTATAGTGTTCAAGTAATTGATAGTTTGTGTAACAAAGTAGCCGCATAGATATACAATAAGATATACCAACCACATAGTACACTGCCTTCCAAAAGTTAAGCACGCAATGCAAAATTTCGAAAGCGTATTTGAATTTGAGTGGCTGAAAATTGCTGCAGATGTAGATGTCAGTTTTTATGTGTAGCTTCCTTTTTGTAAGTAGAGAGTGATTCATCTGTACCTAGGTGCTTAATCTGTGCTCTTGAAATAGCATAAAAGCGAGGATTTCGTGCATTAATATTTACACTTCCGTTGAAGCAATATGAGGTGCATTTCAAAGCTCATATACGAAGTGTTTATATATAGGAGTATTACATTAGTTTATCTTGTTGCTCTTCTCTTCTAAGAACTCTAACTTAAGTGTAGTCACAAGAAAATCATTTAGAAACTTCTGATTACTGAAAATGTTTTTCATAATTATAGATGCTATTAACGTTCTACCGTTCAATTATTTCGTTTTCAATAGAACTAGAAAACTTACTCCAAGATTTGCAAGCGACATCTATTGTTAACACGAAGTGTAGAAAAGTAAAAACACTCCAGTGTGTATTAGTAGGGGAAGGTGGGGGAATGGCGCTCTGCGGGCAATGGCGCTCACCCCTCTGTAGTCGTTACGGAGGGTGTTATTGAAGAGTAGCCTGTGCTGACATCTAGAACCCAGTACTACGAGGCACCAAACAAAAGGCGGCACATGTGGAGTTGACTTTTAAGAAGCAGGGTGCGAAAAACGAATTCGTCATATTTTCTTATAAAATTGGGAAGGAAAAAAGTGCAAGGTAAGTAGACGGAACGTTTAAGCTAGAGTCTTGAAAATTTTACAGATATAATAATAGTATCTCCTGTTTATTTCTTAATTATTATAAAGTAAACATTTTAGGTTCTTCATGAGACGAGAAACAAATAACATAATATGGCACCTATCGCGTAATGACCTTCACGCTGTTTGTGATGGGAACATGAAGGGTGCAAAGACGTTTCTCATAATAAGCGTCCCATGTGTGCATTTTTGTGCAAAATTGTGCTAAATTTAATTTGTATCTGCATATTAATAAATATAAGTACTTAAAGATATAGTTTCTGTATAGTACAAAAATGGTATTGATTTACTGTTAGGATGATTACTGAGTGCCATTACTCTACCAATAGGGCAATTGCGCTCACACGCACATTGTTACTTTTTGACGTTTACAGATATAACTATTAACGACAGGGAGCAAAGTGATACGCAGAGATGTACTACAAACATTGTTTTTTCAGGCCCACATTTTCTTTTTGTTTCACCACGTTCAGTTTTTGAGATTTTTAAAATATAAATATCCCTTAGGTTGTCGCAATTATCCCAATTTCCCCTACGAATTTGTTATTTCCACCTCAACAATAAAATTGATAAGAACGAGTTATTATAAATTTGTCATGCAACACACCTTCTTAGTAACATGAAAAGTTACTTTGAGAATATAACAATATTGATTTTGAGGCTTCAAATCATTGTTTGTCAGTCGATAGTGACAAAGCTTAATTACATTAGAATACAAATAACCGTTCTAAGTGAAACATTCTAACAATTTAAATATCACAGAGTCATAATTAGTTCAAAGGAAAATGAAAAATCTTAATATTAATATTTCTAACTTTGAAATATAAGTGGTATGGGCATTTTGAGGTATCATATCCTTATCAATTTGTATGTTGCATTGTGGCTTCGAGCAGTCATGATTGAGGCCAGTTCTTGTAAGTAAACGGAATTCAAGTAGGCGAGCGGGGTATACTAACACAAACATTAGTGATTTATAACAAGCGTGCAGTTGATGCAGATGTAACGAACGCTACGTGGTGGTTATTTCCTTGCAAACAACAAATGGAATTGGTCGCAAACATGGCGGGTGTGCGCATCCTGACGTCACGCGAAACCTATTATTTATATTTGTCAACTTCCACACATAAAAATTATATTTATTAGGATAGAATGAATGATTGAATTGAATAATACTCTTGGGTAACTCAGGCTCAGGGGTATTTGAATCCGTCAGAATATAGGGGACAAGGTATGCCTTAAATGAATCAAAGCCTCTTTATTAAGAATCATTATGTGGAGATAAACTCCTTACATGGACTAAAAATAATAAAATACCTTAGAGCTGAAATGTCCGGTTATGTGGACTGTGCGTACATGGAATTTGCGTACAAGTAAAATTCGTAGATTTTCAGTACTAGGGAAGGCAAAGAGGAGCGAGAGGAACATCAGTGACGCTGAAAGTGGCAGATGTCGTGGAATTTTCCTACATAGCAAATAACGCCTGAAAGCAGGTCAGAAATTGGAGTACGTGGTAAGTGTTACGACTCATTCTTGCGTGACTGGTGTAGTGGTGTTCACAAAATCGTCTCAAGATGTAAGAAACGTGCTAGAGAAAAAGGCGACGGTGGAATAATCGGGAAAAAGCACAACCGTGAAACGTAACACAAGATTAAACGCGAACGGAACAACCGCGAAACGGATTAAGAACGAACAGAACAAGAGCGAAGGAATAAGAGCGAAAATATTAAGCGGGAAACGGATTAATCGCGAAACCAAACTTGAACACCAGAATAAGTGCGAAAGAAACGGATTCACAGCGAAAAGTTCACTTTCGCGGTTGTTCTGGCGACCTGTGACTAGCACAATAGTTACAATGTTGTGTTATGTTGAGTTATGATGAGTTTGTAGTGTAAATTTATGAACGTACGTGCTCAAAATGAAACAAATGACTATCAAATAGAGTAAACAGTTTGTAAAAAGTTAAGTACCATATCTAAGTTATGAATACAAGAAACATTAATATTGGAATCTAGTTTTATGTTGATAAAAATGTGTAGGTTTCAATAATTTGGCAACCCAGTTTCCAGGATTCGAATTAGTAAGTGTTTAGCTATACGTTTTTCTTAATAATAGTTAAATAATGACAGATAATGGAAAAAGATCAACACGAAAAGGATACACGATTGACGAAAGCTTCATTTCTGACAATGCGGAAATCAATATTGAAAATTTGGTTGTCTTATTTCTTCTCATAAATTCTTCCTGATCTTCTGGAACTCTAAAAGATTTGTTTTTCCGGAATGAACCAAATCAATTCTGTCTAAAATAGATATCAGTCTGTCCATACTTGGTATGTCATGACATGACACATATTCTGACACATTTCTCGGTATTTGTCGCAACACTAACTGAATCATATTAGATTCGGATGGGTCTTCTTCCAAATTTGAATAGGCAGAATAGAGTTTAAAAGCAAAAGTAGCTAAGTTTTCATCAACATTAGGATCATATTTTCTTGTTCGTAGAGCTGCTTGTACTACTTGTTCAGAAGCATAGTGATGCAAAAACTTTCCTACGAAATCCTGAAAACATGAAAATCTCTTCTTATGAGAATTATACCATAACAATGCCTTGCCGTAAAAACACTTATGTATACTATTCAGCCTGTATTCCTCCGGAAGTCCCATTAGATTGAATGTTGAAACTAACTGATCAATACAGTCTCTAGGACTTTGTTTCTCTAAATTTCCCCCGAACTTCGGGAGTAGGTTCAAGTCACTCACTTTTCATATGCGTTGCAGACCCAGACGAAATACTGGCTCCAATTTAAAACCTTAGAATCCCCCTGAATTCACAACTAACTTACTTTTTTCGGTGACTTCGTCGATCAGTGGATGGAAACTCCTAACGCACCTATTGCACTATGGCAGAACTACACAACTGCCAGACCTAAGTAGAGATATGAGAAGGTTTCTAAAACGCTAAGATGTAAATGACCTCGTTGCCCTCAGATATGTACTCAAATTCCACATCACTTGGCATTTCTAGCAAGGCAGGGGTTACTCCAACCCCTCTTGTCTTCCCCTGTACTCAAAGTCCACGAATTTTGTTTGTACGCATATTTCACGTACGCATGGTGCCCGACACCAAAATGTCCATACGTAGTGACAAACTAACGGCATAAATATATTATATCAATAGAATATACCATAGAGTGTATACAGGTAAATTAAATTAGTTATTCCTGTTGCTCTTCTGTGCATTCGAAGAACTCTACCTGAAGTGTGGTCACAAAAAAGGCATTTAGAAACTTCCGATTATTAAAAATGCTGTACATTTTTCAGCAGAAAAGTAAACGCAATTCCAGGATGTGCAAGCAACATCTATTGTTACTTGAAACGTTGTAAAAGTTGCATTTCTTTGTTGTTTAGGCAAACTTCAGTCACGTACCGTGCTGAAATGCGACTCTCAGATTTCCTACAGATGGCACTTCTTGTATAAACAGTATTCTTGGTTGTTTTATTTTAATGTCTTGGTAAGTTTGATTGGAATTTGGTTCCACGAATTTAACTAAAAATTAATTAGACATAAACTAAGTTTAGGAATCTGTTTTACTTTCTGTTCAGGACGTTTAAGACCAATTGTTTCTTTAAAAGCATGGTGTTATATGTTAGGCTGTGTGTGATATTTTCACTATTGCTGAACAGACCTCGCACACATCCATCATTCGACTTCCATTTTTTCTTGAATATACAGGGTGTACATACAATAATGTAGCAGTTTCAACATTTTTTTGTAATTTATTGTAGCGACGGGGTATGAGAACAAATGTTACATTGGATGATAGAAGAACTCTGAAATATTTTTTAAGAATACCCACGAACTTGTACTTTCCTTCACTGCCGCGGGCGATGCTACTGTCAAGAAATGGCGACTCCAGAGCAGAAAGCATTCTGCTTATCTACCGTGGCCACCACGTTCTCCCAACCGCACCCCATCCGATATCTCCTTTTGAGTATTTGTGAAAGAACATGTTTACGTGCCACCCTACCGACCGATCTGCCTGAATTGAGAAACCTGATTGTTTCAGCCATTCAGTTCATGACGTCAGACATGCTGATACGAGAGTGGCAGGAAATTGACTTCCGACTGATGTATGCCGTGTCACCAAAGGATCGCACATTGAACACTTGTAACGTACGTTGCACAAACTTGTACAGTTCCTCTTTCATCCAATTTAACATTTGTTCTCATACCCTGTCACTGCGAGAAAAAAGAAATGTTTAAACTTCCATATTATTATATGTACTGTACACCCTGTACAGGAGACTAATTCCGTCTTCGCCTTGTAATCAAGGGGTCCCGGGTTCGATACCGGGTGGAGGCGCAAGTGGTGCGGATCCCACTTTAAACTGTAGGCCCAGTCCCGATTAGCCTTACTGTGTATAAAGTGGACTTAAAACGACAAATCAAATAAAAAAAGGAGACAAATTCAACAAGTTCCTAAGCATCGTTGGCCTGTTGTTTATCTGCCACAACCCAAAGATTAAGCACGAAGCAAATACCAAATTCCTGAGGTTAAAAACAGAACTAAGTTCTGAATAATAAAATATATGTAACACTGATCGTAAGTGTGAACGTTTTCCTTGTGTTTTTTTTTTTTTATTATTTGAGTTCCACTTTATGCACAGATAGGCTAATCGGGACTAGACCTATAGTTTAAGTTAGATCCAACCCACTGCGCAATGTGCCACCACCGACTATAACCGGGATCCCTTGATTACAAAGCAAGGACGATACCACTACGCCATCCGTGCCCAAAAGTGCAAATGAATTCACCTGGCACTCCATCATTACAAGTCGACATATAATAAATCATTAACAATCGGACGAAACAAATATTTAACAAAATCTCTGAAAGTTATACTGGTCACATTTCCAGCTGGCGGCTGGAAACAACGAATCAGGGATCAATTCAATTCTCTTCGTCTGACATTGGGGATGTTCGTGTGTGTCGCCCCAGTCGAATCCGGTCATGCTTCCATTTGTAAGCGGCAGCGCAACATCTGCGCGTAGCTACATTATCTGTGCCATGCACGAAATTCGAACAGTCTCGAATTAATCTGCACTCTTTATAGATATTAATTAATTTTGTGATCTTTTTCGGCACTGGAAAATATTTTAAGAAGGTATATAATTTACAACTTTCATGATTTAATGTAAATATTGTAAAATCGAATATTACATGATGTAATTATGCAGATCCATGGATACGCGTAAATATCGACCAAGTTCCCTTGGTATTTTGTCAACAACCGTTCTGTACAAAAAGAGACCAGATTCCTGTATTTTTGGGCTTTCTCAGGCTGGTATCACAGGTCAACCTTTGTACCCTATACCTTGTTCCAGCTAACTGTAGAGCAGGGCCACGCATATCGGCAGAGGAGGAGGAGGAAAATCGAGTGGTGAAAGTGCAGCGTTGCCAACCGTAAGGTCCAAACCTTAGTCCGTACGCTAAATGCACGGCTTGTCAAAATTTGCTCTTGCAGTTTTATCCCTAATATTTCCCTAAGAAAATCTTAAGCCAATCGTACGGACCTGGAGACAAAAATACGGTCCGTTTGCCATGTGCGTTCGGTATTATCCTTTTCAGAAGTTTGTAACGCTGCATAGGAAATCGGGTAACTCCCGTCGCCCATTACACAATCCCGTTTCTCTCGCTGTTCATTGGTGGAGCCGTCTCGCGTCACTACTTGCGCAGAGACTTGTGCTCGTTCGCCTGGTCTACAGTTAGCTGGTACGCAGTTTAAATGGCCGAATCGGCTTATGCTTGGGCTAGTTTCTTATAAACCTACTGCATTCGAGCCAGATGCTTGCGATACAATCAAACCTTGATTAATCTTGGAAGGGTTGCCTGTTATAGATTTGTTCGCATATCTGCCTTTGTCAACTCGATCCAGGATTGCCAGTGGATAAGTTTTGATGTAATTGTGCATAAAAGACAATAAATAAGACATATATTGTGAAAATTTTCCATAAACTTTTCATTTCATAATAGGGTATAAATCCGACACCAGTGACCAGTCAGAGCCTGGTCATCTGTTTCCCCTGTTAGCCTGACTGAGCAGTCCGATTTGGGTAACTAAGCTGTGACCATTCACAGACCCTAGAGGACCAGTGTAGGTGCCTGTCACGACACAAGGTACCGAACGTTGCTGGCGGAATTAAACAAAGAGCGTCGGATGCACAGCATATTGTCAAACGTACTGTGAAACGGGGAAGAGAGAGAGTTGGTCAGGGCCGTTATTGGATAAAAGTTGTACAATAGTACACAAAGCACAGAAAATTAGTACACAAATACTACAAACAAGATAATAAATACAATTGACAAACACAGACTACGCTTGGCAACGGTGTGTAACTATAGAGCGATGTTACCCCTAAGATGCTTCACTTCGCAACTGAGGTTGTTGACACTTATCGAGGCACAAACCCCCGAAGATGATCGGTGTTTTTTTGTTGTTTTTTTTAGTTATGTAGGTCGGCCGCCAGGTGGGTCCGCGATCAGTATAACGTGTTACCAAAATATCCTAGGGGATCTTGAACCAAAATGGAAGGGTTGTGTAGTCCGTATTTATTTGAGAGAAGATTGCAAGAACAACAGAATGTAAATTGCCCCTTGTAATATCAAAGCTTGAGTTTCTATGACAACGAAATGCCAGGCTTCAGTATGCTAGCATGTCGATATTCGTTACAGTAGCGACTTCTGCCTATTCGCACGTGCACACCCAAATAAATCTGCAATGAAATTATTTTTATTAAACTTATTCACTGAACACTATCTCCTTCAAAACATCAAACGTTTCGAAGCCGAATCGCCCCATCGGGTTCGCATTGCCAGCGCCTGCTGCTGAGATACTTTTGCTCGGAACACAAGTCGCCTGGTGCTCGTTGACCGCTGCTAGATCGCGATATTATGGGCTAAACTCGCACTGCTAGTGCTGTGTTCACGATACATCAGTGTTGCAATCCCATTCCATTCGAGATCGTGTGGCGGAATAGAGGCAGCACACACATCACCGTAAATCGAGGTATTTTTTTTCTTTTTGGAAAGGGACATTTCTATGGTATCTTCGCCCACCCTGTTCCGAGCATGACAGGGGCAAGGAAGAAGACAGGAGGGAGGGGAGGACAACTGAAAGCGAAACGCGTGCTTTAAACAATGTCTTGCATTGCCTTTGCTTGGCCAAAATAAACTGACCTTGTGGCGCTGTAGTCGAATTATCCACCCGCTCAGGCAGGGAGGGGGAAGGGGCGTGGATCAGTCAGTTCTTTCCATTGCGTGGCAAAATTGTTACACTATCAAAAGCTCGTTCCTCTTTCATTGCAAACTGAACATGATGAAAGGGGAAACTATACATAGCGAAAACAGATACGTAATATTTAACGTTGTTGAATATTTGGTGGGAAGTTAGCTACTCATACAAAGTGCGCAGCGACTGCAGTGATAAGACGGAAGGGAAAGACAAATTATGAAGTACAAAGAAGGGTAGTGTGGACTGAGTGAGTACTATCATTTTCTTTAATATTTTTTTTTATTCTCTTGATTTCGCTTGAGTTTGTTGGTTTGGTCAGTTGGTTGTTCGAAATAAATAACTGGTAGATAGATTACAACTGATTTTCTACATGTGGTCGTTGGATCGGCTACCTTGTTTGCAGGAGTGGATCAAGATAAAATTTTCGCCCTGGGGAGATGGAATTTTGGCGACCACTACTTTCCACATTCCTCCAATATAAATCATAACCATGTTATATATTTACGGTTTTAAGGACGAAGAATAATAGCCTTATTTTAAAAACACTATACTGCTGTTAGAGAACACGTTTATTGTAGCTATGTGTTTATTTAATACTTACATAATGACATCCAGTGATGTGCCGTAGACTATAAGATTACGTCTACATGCGTTGTCTACACGTAATCTACGCGTAGATTACATTGGGTTGTAGTTTACATAGACTACGTAGACAATTTAAAGTGTATTAAAATTAATTTTCAAGGCTTTCATGAAAGGAAAGTGACATTTTCAACTATATTAGTTACTAACGAAATGGAAAGAATCCTATTTACAACAAAATTCTCTTCTCTTCTATCATCAACTTTGGAAGAAAATAAATAGTATGCAAAAAACAACAACAGATGGCAGTCGTGAGGCAAGAAGGTCTTTTCCCCATAAAACACTAGAATATTTTCTATATTAGGTTTCTTCGTAGATGAGAAATTGTTCGAATTTCGAAGAAAGAGTATGAAAAGTTTTCTTCACACATCAGCAACTTATACGCAATATAATTTTCTTTTAATTCCACGGCGCCCTTTGTTAAGTTATAATCTTTCGCCATGTTGTTTACATAGATTACCTAATCTACGTGTATAAAATAGTCTACGTGTAGAAAGTAGACTATCGTTGTTTACGCGTAGACGCACATCACTGATGACATCAAAACAACAATAATCTCCTAGCTTAGATGATTTTGCAATATACTTATTAAGTTATTCAACAGTAGCTTCAATTAATTCTTGTCAACAATGAATTCAACTCTTTTTAAAACAAATAGCACGCAGCCGGTAGAGGCACATAGTGGTTCGGACCCCTCTTTAAATTCTAGATCGCCTATCTCTATTTACTTTTCTGTGCATAAAGTGGACTAAAAAATAAACTCACGCTTACGATTTAGCTCTAATCGAGGAGGATGACCTGGGTACTCGCCCGATCCTGCTTGTTTCATGTATGTAAATGTAATTATTCTTGTTCACATTTATCAGCGGAGCGAGGGGAAAAGCTTTTACTAAATATTTTGCAAATCGACAATAATATTGAATATTATAGATCGGCATTTCTATGTTTATAGTGATTTTGTCAGGTTATCGAATATTGAATTATCTATACCCAATAACATCGATCTTTTCGTGATCAACGGAAAATTCACCGCGGTATTTCAAATTTGTAAAAATTAATATTTTTATGAAATAAAACTCTCCCATAGCCTTATTTTTCTGTAAAAGGTGTTCATAACTTGGGTTACCAATACATTTAGCATCATTATGGACTCAAAAAAAAACGTGCGAGTATTTGAGAGGGTTATAAAACACTTCTTCTGTATGCGTTGGTGAAGTGTGCACACCCATAAAGTCGGACCACGAGCCGCCACTGATTCGTAATATAAATATGAACCTTACTGCAGAAAACAGAACTTGGTAAATTATCCCAGAAAGAAAAAATACAAATTACCATTTACAATGAGGCAGTCTTAAAGATTTTTGATGAGAATTTACTTTTCCAATATTACCCTCCGGTGTTGTGTTGCATGCGTTCAGTTATTTTTCCATCATTGTATGTAATAGTGTAATTGCTTCCCTGTACGCTGATGACCTTGTTTTATGTAACGGCAACTTCAGTTTACTGTTTGAAAATCTCCTAGCAGGTAGTTCTAGAAAATCAGTGCTAAATCACAACAATTCTGAGAGAAATTATCCTATTATCATAAACAAGTGTCCAATTATGTCAAGTTTCGTTTGGTTAACCAATTCTGGCAGTAAAGTCGAACAAATAAGCGATTTTGAACTTTGAAATTATTGTGCCATTTCGAGAAAGGCATTGCATGTGGAGGCCACAATCAGACTTGTGCTTCGTATTCTGCTGCAACATAAAAAGAAGCGACAAGTGGAATCTAACATGCAATCTAATTTATGGTAAACGACGTATTTGATTTTTCTTCATTATCTTTCATCTGTCGGGAATTTTGTTTGTTCTCTTCTTATTCCTATTGGCGACTCACTTATTTGACCTTCAGAGTTTTTGAAGTTACTTCATTTGTTTGTGTCTCTTTCTTCGTACTGCAGTGAATTGACACGTGAAGTTCTAAAAGCTGTGCTTCTAGGTTCCTAAAATAGGCTCTAAAGATCCTAAAATAGGTTCTAAAAATCCTAAAAATCTTAAGTTAGGCTCCAAAAATCCTGAAGTAGGTTCAAAAAAACTTAAAATAGTTCAAAATTCCTGAAAATTGCTGATTAGGTACAGTCACCGGCAATGAAAATGGGTCACCTATATCCTGAAATACGCACTATCTTTCATAACGTTATGTGTGTTGCCTAACCCTACGGCGATGGCAGAACTTACCATTGGAAATTTGCTATTAAAATCCACTCTTCGTCGTATAGTTAGGAAACTATCTGTTTTCATGTTATCCACAGTCAAACTCCGCAATTATATCTGTGAGGATAATTTTATATGCTCAAAATAATCTTTCAACAAAAACATAGTCAGTGGTGCAAACTTCAATGCTGAAATGTTAGTTTGCAAGGCGTGATCAAACAAAGCAAATGCCTCTGTGTAACATGAAAAACCTGTAAAACCTTTAAAAATATATAAAAACCTAAATAAAGGCTTGATTTAGGCGCATAATCCTAAAATAGGTTCTAAGAAGCAAAATAGTTTTTTTTAGGCATTATAAAACTTCATCCTTTGTTGCGTTTTTTGCGTTTTTTAACGAAACGCTGACATAACTTATTATTTCTTACAAACCTGTAAAGGAAAGAATGTGTTAAAAATCTAATATACGAGGTCTACTTATATGTCCGCACGTTCCCGAATGCTCACTTTCCTGGGAGATGAATTGGACGCGGGGGTCCCTGATGTGGGGGTGCGTTCCCCTGACTTCTTTGTGTAGGGATTTATCAAAGGACACATCAACCCATTACCACATTAGAGGAGCTCCGAAACCGCATTACACAATCTGCTGCCGCCATAACACAATGTTCCAGAACGTTTTTCGCGTCACTGCTTACAAATGCGAAGTGTGAAGTGATGTGGAAGGTGTGCATGCTGAATGTAATGTGTAACGAACATGTATCATGAAAAACGTTGCTTGGAAAATCACTATTTCAACAAAATATACACTTAATTTATGGACACCCAGTACTATTATTTTTTGTGGCATGGAAATTCTTCTTGGCTAAAATCCATGCCAATATACTTGAAGCATTGTTATAGTGTTCATGTAATTGATAGTTTGTGTGACAAAGTAGCCGCATAGATATACCAACCACATAGTACACTGCCTTCCAAAAGTTAAGCACGCAATGCAAATTTTCGAAAGCGTATTTGAATTTGAGTGGCTGAAAATCGCTGCAGATGTAGATGTCAGTTTTTATGTGTAGCTTCCTTTCTGTAAGTAGAGAGTGATTCATCTGTACCTAGGTGCTTAATCTATGCTCTTGAAATAGCATAAAAGCGAGGATTTCGTGCATTAATCATTACACTTTCGTTGAAGACGCCAGCAGTATGAGGTGCATTTCAAATCTCATATACGAAGTGTTTATATATAGGAGTATTATATTAGTTTATCTTGTTGCTCTTCTCTTTTAAGAACTCTAACTTAAGTGTAGTCACAAGAAAATCATTTAGAAACTTCTGATTACTGAAAATGTTTTTCATAATTATAGATGCTATTAATGTTCTATCGTTCAATTATTTCGTTTTTAATAGAACTAGAAAACGTACTCCAAGATGTGCAAGCGACATCTATTGTTAACACGAAGTGTAGAAAAGTAAAAACACTCCAGTGTGTATTAGTACGAATTTGTTATTTCCACCTCAACAATAAAATTGATAAGAACGAGATATTATAAATTTGTCATGCAACACACCTTCTTAGTAACATGAAAAGTTACTTTGAGAATATAACAATATTGATTTTGAGGCTTCAAATCATTGTTTGTCAGCCGATAGTGACAAAGCTTAATTACATTACAATACAAATAAACGTTCTAAGTTTAACATTCTAGCAATTTAAATATCACAGAGTCATAATTAGTTCAAAGGAAGATGAAAAATCTTAATATTAATATTTCTAACTTTCAAATATAATATGGTCATTTTGAGGTATCATATCCCTATCAATTTGTATGTTGCATTGTGGCTTCGAGCAGCCATGATTGAGGCCAGTTCTTGTAAGTAAACGGAATTCAAGTGGGCCGGCGGGATATACTAACACAAACATTAGTGATTTATAACAAGCGTGCAGTTGATGCAGATGTAACGAACGCTACGTGGTGGCTATTTGCTTGCAAACGATAAATGGAATTGGTCGCAGCGCATCCTGACGTCACGCGAAACCTATTATTTATATTTGTCAACTTCCACACATAAAAATTATATTTATTAGGAAAGAATGAATGATTGAATTGAATAATACTCTTGGGTAACTCAGGCTCAGGGGTATTTGAATCCGTCAGAATATAGGGGACAAGGTAAGCCTTAAATGAATCAAAGCCTCTTTATTAAGAATCATTATGTGGAGATAAACTCCTTACATGGACTAAAAATAATAAAATACCTTAGGGCTGAAATGTCCGGTTATGTGGACTGTGCGTACATGGAATTTGCGTGCAAGTAAAATTCGTAGATTTTCAGTACAAGGGAAAGTAAAGGGGAGCGAGAAGAACATCTGTGACGCTGAAAGCGGCAGATGTCGTGGAATTTTCCTACATAGCAAATAACGCCTGAAAGCAGGTTAGAAATTGGTGTACGTGGTAAGTGTTACGACTCAATCTTGCGTGACTGGTGTAGTGGTGTTCACAAAATCGTCTCAAGATGTAAGAAACGTGCTAGAGAAAAAGGCGACGGTGGAATAATCGGGAAAAAGCACAACCGTGAAACGTAACACAAGATTAAACGCGAACGGAACAACCGCGAAACGGATTAAGAACGAACAGAACAAGAGCGAAGGAATAAGAACGAAAATATTAAGCGGGAAACGGATTAATCGCGAAACCAAACTTGAACACCAGAATAAGTGCGAAAGAAACGGATTCACAGCGAAAAGTTCACTTTCGCGGTTGTTCTGGCGACCGGTGACTAGCACAATAGTTACAATGTTGTGTTATGTTGAGTTATGATGAGTTTGTAGTGTAAATTTATGAACGTACGTGCTCAAAATGAAACAAATGACTATCAAATAGAGTAAACAGTTTGTAAAAAGTTAAGTACCATATCTAAGTTATGAATACAAGAAACATTAATATTGGAATCTAGTTTTATGTTGATAAAAATGTGTAGGTTTCAATAATTTGGCAACCGAGTTTCCAGGATTCGAATTAGTAAGTGTTTAGCTATACGTTTTTCTTAATAATAGTTAAATAATGACAGATAATGGAAAAAGATCAACACGAAAAGGATACACGATTGACGAAAGCTTCATTTCTGACAATGCGGAAATCAATATTGAAAATTTGGTTGTCTTATTTCTTCTCATAAATTCTTCCTGATCTTCTGGAACTCTAAAAGATTTGTTTTTCCGGAATGAACCAAATCAATTCTGTCTAAAATAGATATCAGTCTGTCCATACTTGGTATGTCATGACATGACACATATTCTGACACATTTCTCGGTATTTGTCGCAACACTAACTGAATCATATTAGATTCGGATGGGTCTTCTTCCAAATTTGAATAGGCAGAATAGAGTTTAAAAGCAAAAGTAGCTAAGTTTTCATCAACATTAGGATCATATTTTCTTGTTCGTAGAGCTGCTTGTACTACTTGTTCAGAAGCATAGTGATGCAAAAACTTTCCTACGAAATCCTGAAAACATGAAAATCTCTTCTTATGAGAATTATACCATAACAATGCCTTGCCGTAAAAACACTTATATATACTATTCAGCCTGTATTCCTCCGGAAGTCCCATTAGATGGAATGTTGAAACTAACTGATCAATACAGTCTCTAGGACTTTGTTTCTCTAAATTTCCCCCGAACTTCGGGAGTAGGTTCAAGTCACTCACTTTTCATATGCTTTGCAGACCCAGACGAAATACTGGCTCCAATTTAAAACCTTAGAATCCCCCTGAATTCACAACTAACTTACTTTTTTCGGTGACTTCGTCGATCAGTGGATGGAAACTCCTAACGCACCTATTGCACTATGGCAGAACTACACAACTGCCAGACCTAAGTAGAGATATGAGAAGGTTTCTAAAACGCTAAGATGTAAATGACCTCGTTGCCCTCAGATATGTACTCAAATTCCACATCACTTGGCATTTCTAGCAAGACAGGGGTTACTCCAACCCCTCTTGTCTTCCCCTGTACTCAAAGTCCACGAATTTTGTTTGTACGCATATTTCACGTACGCATGGTGCCCGACACCAAAATGTCCATACGTAGTGACAAACTAACGGCATAAATATATTATATCAATAGAATATACCATAGAGTGTATACAGGTAAATTAAATTAGTTATTCCTGTTGCTCTTCTGTGCATTCGAAGAACTCTACCTGAAGTGTGGTCACAAAAAAGGCATTTAGAAACTTCCGATTATTAAAAATGCTGTACATTTTTCAGCAGAAAAGTAAACGCAATTCCAGGATGTGCAAGCAACATCTATTGTTAACACGAAGTTAGTAAAAATTATGGTTAAGGTCACCTAGCACACAGAGGGGCACAACTGCCGCACAGTGAGTTCAGGGTAAGAATGTCGAATGGATCCTTCCTAATAGAGCCAGCCCCTGTGAGGGAGCACATCGCGCTACGACGCCAAGGGTCCCGGGTTCGAATCCCGGACTGGGCATGGATATTTGTGAGTGTCCATTCATCAATTTCATCATATCATCATTCATCCCCATCTTCGCAAATTAGCCAAAAGTGAACCAAAATGCGAAGTAAAATAAAGCAAATCAATCAACCTTCCTAATAGAAATATACATCGTTCGAAAGGGTACGAATCAAGGATTCCAGAAATGTACGATTTATGGTGAGGAAATAATTGCAAGTGGAAAAAAAACGTAGTGTTAAGTTTGAGGAACCTCCATTATACATTTAACAAAATGAGCCTAATTTGCGTGAAGATGTAAGGCTAAATGCATAATTTGTTATATTAGGTTTGTTGGGTTTACTTATCTTAGCATAAATATTACATTTACAGCGTATTTACGCTAACAGAACCAAACCCAACTGACCTAACATAACAACGTAGGCATTCCTCGAGAAACGTCACAACGCAAGGTTGTCCTCACGTTGTGCGATAAGGAAGACAAGTGAAGCCATGGTCTCCCTTATCGCACAAGGCTAGGACAACTTTGAACAATAAAATAACCAAACAACATATAATTCTCAAAACAAATTGAAGAAAAACAATTGAAATTAACGAAAATAATTTACAGCTATTATAAAATAGAAACTTAAATATCAAAAAATAAAATGAATATCATAAATTCGGATGAGAACACAAAATAAAGAAAGTTAAATCATAGTGGATTTTCGCATACATATCCACGTTAAAAACCAAAGTTCGACCTGGCAATACTGCGTGTTTACAACACGGATTTCGATACAGGAAAATCAGCTATGGGAAGTAATGTAAGAATGTTTATATTATTTCACAGAACAGGAACTTCTAAGGGAAAAATGCACAGTACCAATTAGAAACACGAATTAAGTACTACGAGTGAACAAATTTTCTTTTATGCCGAAACTGTAAAACACAAGGGTCGATTGTGCAGTGTAGTCAGAGGCAGTTCCCCTTCTGTATAAAAACAGTTCAACATGCAGACTATGCTAGAAGTATTAATGCAGTCTAAGCTGATTCAGATAACTATTGTACAGTAAAACCTCGTTAATCCTGACTAATGAGGGGATAAGTTGACCGGTTTAACGAAAGTTCGGATTAACTGAAATAGCCTAAAAGAACAGTATAAAGTGCATTAAAACTCCGTTTATAATTAGCAAGAAAACACGTTTATTGTGGCGTATTTAAAGGGCATATGCCACGTATTATACTACTGACCAGAGATTTACGAGAATATGCCGAGGGTGTTCCTGTGTCAATGCGGCTTCTTCCCGAATGCCTGCGGCAAACAGAATGTCATCAGTGGTTGACTGCCTTTTCTTTGGAAAGTTCTGCAATGGACGTTACGGAGCAGAATGACCAATGCGATTGTTGACTTATAGCCACATTTAAAACCTTGCATTCTGCCTTTTTTTGCCTGTCCGTATTAAGCGAAGTCCGGCATATCGGGGCCGAGGTTTTACTTGAATTTTCATGCATATTTCTCGATTATACCATTGAGACCGTCATCCTCCTGTACTTGTTCTACAACACTCTGTTTAAGGCAGTATTACTTCAAGCAACATGTGTTCACTTCTCCTCTCTTTTGTTCTCTACGTAAGTGCCTTTCTTGTCTCTGCAAGTTTCACCACTTTTTTTACCCTTTGCTGCTTCTTTCACTCGGACTTCTTCTTATTCCTTCTTCGACAAAGTCCCATTCACTCTTTGTCGGCGTCCTTTTGCGGATCAACGTCCGTTATATTGAAAAATTCTTAATCCACTTTTCATTGCATCATTCTTTCAGTCCCCGCCCCTTCTTCTGCTGTCAATAGCTTCGGAATCATCGTGTTGAAAGCGAACAAAACATTGACCAGCTTAATAGGGTCCAGTTTCTTTCAGCTATTTTTCCTTATGGTTCCCAATCCCCCGCCCCCTCCGTTTCCTGTTTTCGAGCCTTAATCAGGCCATTTTTTTCTCCTATTCTGGAAGGAATTAAAAATGGGCATTGTCGATTTTAATAGGCGAGATAATGAAGGGAAAAGGTAGCATTTGTGCTCTGACCCGTAGCCTGTCAGCTTTGGACCACATTTAATGACTTGCGTTTCTTGAATTAATGAATGGGTAAGCGCTTAAACGTTTCCGAGACTATGCCAGAGGTAACTGAGGAAAAGCCAAGCTTATCATTGAAATTACTGGAATGATGCTAAAAATGTATTGTTTTAGTGACATTTTGGTGACATTTTTACCCTAGCTTCCCTGAGGATGGCTATCGCCCCCCCCCCCAATTTTCTTCTTTTTTCAACTGTTAAAAATGTTTTAAAAATTGAAAATAATAACATTGTTCACTTTTGTTCACGTAAACGTAATGTAAATAGGAGGCAAAATGTACTTGGTGGACCAATCAGGCGCCATCTTTGAAAGCGTGTAATTCTAGACATTCGTGCCAGTGACATCGTACAATTGACTGGTAATTACTGTAATTATTATAATTATTAAAGAAATGCAAACAATGAAGCACTAACGATAAATTATTATGTTTCTTGTGAGTTCTAGTGAACGGTAAAATATGTGTGTGATACTCATGCAATAATTAGTTATTATTTTTTAATAATGATGATATATTACAATTGATAAAGAACTGCACATACGTATATAATCAACAAAGGAAGCAGGGATTCAATAACAAGATGGTTTCTTGAATTTTAATGTTAAAGAAACAACGTGTACCTATGAGGCCCCCCCCTCAGGTAAAAGATATTATCGTACGGCACGGATAAGCTACCATTATTATTTTTAAGTCATTTTCCCTAGACTCTAAAATGATTGTCACGGTACGAATTAGGAGTGATTGAGCCTATAATTAGCGGTATTGAAAAAGTTAAGAAGCAGTTTTTTTCTTCTCGAAGTTCCTAATTCTCTTGCAGATAGATTAGCTTTGTTACTGTCTCCTGACAAACAAGATTCATAGGAAACTGAATGAAAAATTAAATTGGACTAAGCAAACTTCCCAGGGTATCGAATCCACATTAATTAATGGATCCATTCATTCGATTGATGCAATTTAATGCACCAATTGATGCGTTTTGATGCACTTTAATGCATCAATTGATTCGTTTGATGCAATTTAATTAAGGCGCATCAAAACGCATCAATTGATGCACTAAAGTGCATCACAACGCATAAATTGGTGCATTAAAGTATATCAAAACTCATCATTTGGTGCATTAAAGTGCAACAAAACGCATCAATTGGTGCATTAAAGTATATCAAAACTCATCAATTGGTGCATTAAAGTGTATCAAAACTCATCAATCGGTGCATTAAAGTGTATCAAAATGCATCAATCGATGCATTAAAGTGCATCAAAACGCATCAATCTGTGCATCAATGTGCATCAAAACGCATCAATTGGTGCATTAAAGTGCATCAAAACTCATCAATTGGTGCATTAAAGTGGATCAAGACGCATCAATTGGTGCATTAAAGTGCATCAAAACGCATCAATTGGTGCATTAAAGTTGATCAAGACGCATCAATTGGTGCATTAAAGGCATCAAAACTCATCAATTGGTTCATTAAAGTGCATCAAAACGCATCAATCTATGCATTAAAGTTCATCATAACGCATCAATCTATGCATTAAAGTTCATCATAACGCAGCAATAGATCCATTAAAGTGCATGAAAACGCATCAATTGGTGCATTAAAGTGGATCAAGACGCATCAATCGGTGCATTAAAGTGTATCAAAACTCATCAATTGGTGCATTAAAGTGTTACAAAACGCATCAATAGATGCATTAAAGTGCATCAAATCGCATCAATTGATGCATTAAAGTGCATCAAATCGCATCAATTGATGCATTAAAGTGCACCAAAATGCATCCATATGATGCACTTTGGTGTTTCTTTTACGATATACAAAAATGCACAATAATGCATCAAACCGTGAATCTGATTCTTCGCAGAGGCAAAACACAATTTAGTGCATCAATCGATATGATGCATTTAGTGTTCTGCGTACCTTGATGCTCATTCAAAACGTGTTTCCCAAGACAGGGTAGGGTATTTATTCGATCTGGCTTCAAATTTAAGCATACTAATATTCCTCTACACGAGATTATCCCTACTCCCACAAATCGAAAACTTTGGCTACCTTCCAGGTGACTCTGCGTGGCCTATTAGGCGTCTGATTTATAGGCAACACTTAGCAGGCTTCAATCCAGTTCTGCAATGGAAGAGAGAGAGAAAAAATAATCCGAGGGTGGTTTCGTGAAACAAGTACCCGCTACCGTTCAGGAAAGGATTATAGTCCACTGACCTCTTCGGTGGCATCTCCTATTTTAGACCGGGGCCGCCTCCGTAACGAGGGCCCACGGGCGTGATGTACCGTTCCTCTCTCGCGTGTTGGTGTCTGGGGGACCCAGCGTGACGTCAT
The DNA here is from genome assembly GCF_977018435.1 of Lepisma saccharinum. Lineage (NCBI taxonomy): Eukaryota > Metazoa > Arthropoda > Insecta > Zygentoma > Lepismatidae > Lepisma > Lepisma saccharinum. The sequence continues at coordinate 48,636,666 of NC_139246.1, forward strand.
GAACACGTGACTGGGGTAAAATTCGCAATCGCCTCGGTACCGAGACAGGTTGCAACCAGTGTTGCCACATGAAGGGAAATTTCCCTTTTGCAGGGAAATTCGAACCGAAATTTTAGCCAAATGGGAAAAGGGAATTTCGATGAAAAATATCACAATTTCAGGGAAATTTTAAGACTTCTGACTACATTCTTACAGTTTATTTTTCTCTTGATTTCTGCTCCATTCAATATAAGCCTGTATCTATTTATATTTCTCTTAAGTTTATTGTACGTCGCTTTTCTGTATTTTCGGATAATTATAACGATTAGAATTAACGATTTAATGGATTCCTGATCATGATTTAGACCTGAGACATCTGACCAAAAACCGATGAAGCTCTCATGTGAAAAGTCTGTGTAACGAAAATTTTACTGCTGCTGCTACTACTGCCACTGCTAATAATAATAATTATTATTATAATTATATTTGTTTAGGTGAAGGGAAAAAATGGTCCAAAAAGGGAAATTTTGCCCCTGGGAAAGGGAAATTGTGCCCTGAGATTGTGGCAACACTGGTTGCAACCTTATTCCACGTAGGCAGCCTCCCCGACTTGGACTGGGCGAGTCTGTAACCAGAAGGCAAGCGTACCCACATGGTTTGCCCGCTCTTAATGGATGCGGCACCTTCAGGAGGTCAAAGTGTTAGAACACATGTTCCCCTTTTCTCTAAGGCTCGAGTGGAAGTGGATTCTACGTTATGTCATTCCTTACGAAAGGTGCTCTCGTAGTGTTAGGGCCTATTATTCATCAATCATCTTTCGGAGTGTGGGCCAGATCACAATACGGAGGGAACACGCCTATCACGCTCGTTCTTGTGGAACAAAAGGCTTCGCGCAGTGAGAGTTGGACGTGAACAACTTTCTCCAGGCTCGATCTCGCACCCCCCAGAGTATGAACGCCATCGCTGACTGTCTTCGCTCGATAGGGCGACAATGAAGTGTCACTCTGCCGGTTAATTTCCTGGTAGAAAGTCCTACTGGTGGTGTTAACGCGAGAAGAGGCTTTGAGCGGTCGAGGTGCAGGTTGATGTATATTATATGCAAATGCGCACGTGCTGGCACTGCCGACAAACGCAAAGACTTGCGGTGATTGGCAGGTGAAATTTTCGACGCTCAGTCGACACAAAGAAGTTAACGGTATTGTGTATATTACGCAAAAGGGTAACAGTTTACTATGGGGTGACGGATTTCTTCAAATTTACAGGAGAAAGTACTTACGGAAATCATTTTCTGTAGCGTTGTGAAAGTTCGGAAATGTAGTTTTGATCCATTTTAATGCGAATACATGTTGTTTTCTGCGAAAATCTCTGTCCGACACGCTGTTTCTGCTGCCGCCATTTGCTTTCTGCACGAGAGCACAATGTTCCGTGTGTTAGATGACGTAAACCCCGTAGTCAGTGTTTCAAACTCGCCGTGTTTTCAATAGAACATGACGTGTCGAGTATTTTTTTTTTAACTAAGCTTGCCTAACCTAACCTTACGGAAAATTGTTTGTGGGGCTAACGTGAATGGTTTGTGACGCTAACGTCAATGGTTTGCGAGGTATTAGCATAATTTCAAATCCGGGCACGAAAGTAGGTATTTTCCGGTGAACAAGATTGCAACACTGCATAAATCGACAAAACACTCGCACCATGCACGATGAACCAGTACACTATCGCCATAATGTGTATTACAGAATGGAAATAACAAATAACAGTAAGTACTCGTAAATGTAAGAAATACACATTATCTTAGTTAGAAAAGCATTATTTCACCTTAGGAAATATTCCGTATTCCAAAATAGTACGTTAGCAATGTAAAAAAGTGCGAAAAAATTATTCATAGGTGTCATCCCCATAGTAGATTAGTACCCACAAAAGTAAGGAAATTTCATGTTCCTTGATTGTCCAGTCAATTTAAACTTGTATGGGTGAGTGTCAAACTATTAGAAAACTTCTTGTAACATATAGCAATGAACAACTCTTATGAACAATTTTACTGAAGTACGAGCCTTAACCATGTAAAAATAGATGGCACAAGAAGTCAAAGCAAAAGACAAATAAAATGTGTGAAACATCCAGAAAATCACTCTGTCGTGACAGCCACGATAAAATCAAAGTATTTTTATTAGTTTGTTATTTCTTATCTCATCTAACAATACCATTGGTATCATTTCTGAAAGATTACAATGAAATAAAGTTTGTGATGGATAGAATGACAAATTGCAGGAATAAGTACTCACACAAGATGGGATTAAGATCGTCTTGTTCTAAGGTAGTGGTTCTCAAAGTTAAGTGGTTAAGTGGTAGAGCAGCCGCAGGCTGAACTTCGCCCATGAAAAAAGAATTTCTAAATCTAATTCAAAGTGTGCGTCGAGCACCCTGGGGCGCCTCGAAATGTTCCAATAGTTCACTGAAATGGCACTTATTCCAGATATGTGCTTATTTAGTAGTTTTTACAAATAAAATGTTTCTGAAGTGGAATATGTGTTTATTTTTTAACTTAAGGCAAGCAACCTAACCACACTAACTAACTGACTTGGGGGCCGAGGAAAAACCTGAACATTAAGAGAGCCGTGAAACGAAAACGTTTGGGAACCCCTGTTCTAAGTTGTTAAATGAAATGAACTTTATCAACTATTCATTTCAAGTAACTAACACTACTTAATAAATGAAGATCTACGAAACCCCTAAGGAATACGACTAAATACAAATCGAATGTATTAATCCGCATTTACTAATTTATCGACAAGCAACACGCATTGAAAAATTAATGATCAGCTAGCAATCCACATTCTTGTTAGACGATTGGAAGTATGGATTAACAGAAAACATTAATCAGACAAAACAACTTTCATGTTCTCATCACTGGATGGAAAATATTAACAAACAATTATAATGATTACGAAACGAGTAATTCTTTAAATAAACTAAAATTCACTCTGAAATTAAGAGAGCATTGATTAGCAATTGACAGTAACAACAATTATTTTAGGCAGTCTACCCCTGATGTTGTTAAACGATCAGTAAAAATAATCATCTGCCTACCGGGTATGCCGGTCTCCGTGACGGAGTAGTTAGCACATCGCGCTACAACTACAGGGGTCCCGGGTTCGAATCCCAGCCTGGGCATGGTTGTTTGCGAGTGCCTATTCATCAATTTGATCATATCATCACTCATCCCAATTTTCGCAAATTAGCCAAAAGTGGCACAAAAGCGAAGTAAAATAAAGCAAATCAATCAATCACCTTTCGGGGATATAGCGAATAACAGTGATGGGCTCTAAATATATCTAGATGGTATTTCTGAAGAAAGTTGTAAGAGGGTAAACATTGGGATTCCACAAACCAAGAAAATTATGTAATAATTGCAGGATAGTCATTCATTCATTTACTCACATACGTATGAAGCTGTCATAATTGACATAGTGTTTAACAGACTGAAAACGTTGTTTGATCGTTCGAAATCTGGACAAAAATTCCTCAGTTACCATTCACACATTGTATTCTAGATACATGTTTTAGTACTTCGGTTTCACTCGTGTGCGAATGTTCACAGGGTCTCAAGTTTTTGCCATTCGCCGGCTCTATGACAGAGAACGTTAAGTGCTCGACTTTCGAAGTTACTGGGTACGAGTCTTGGGTGGGTGTCCTTCAATCCCTCAAACTCATTGCTGCTATTACCCAAAAGTGATGCTAAATAATAAAAATACAGTTACTGTTACTTTCATTCGTCAAAACGTAACATGGAAATTGATCTTCCTTTAGTGTTGACTCGAATGGAAAGTTTCTGTGGGTAAAAATACTATGCGATAAAGGGAATTTGCAAGTAATAGTATTCTTTCGGACATTTCTATTGCGCATTTAATGGTACGAAAGGAACATGATGCAATCAGTAGCGTAGGAAGGAGTGTGCGAAGTGGGCAACCGCCTGGGGCCTCGCGCCGGAAAGGGCCTAACGTCCCATGGGGTTGATACGAAAAATGTAATAAAAAGAAGTGAGAAAAAAATATGGAAAACGCTAATTTTTGTGGCCAATAGAATTACAACATTCTGTTTTTATCTGGCTTTAAGTTCTAGATCAGGCAGGAGCCCGATAAAATTAAAGATTATTGTCGTATTTCTCATGTGTAACATTTAGGCCTACGCAAAAATTCACGCTAACTTGCTTGGACATTTTTACCCATTTGTTATTTTCTTGAATAAAAAGCACTTTGTCTTGTCTTTTCTTCTTTTTCTTGACATCGCACTTTAATAATTTAACAATAAAGCACCTCCAACTGCCACGAAACAAGTGTGAGATTTAAATGCTGCGTTGTTTTCATATCGAGGAGGGCATGGATAATATTAGCAGTTCTTACTTCCTTCCTACAGCTTCAGATTCACCTTCAGAAGACAGAGAAATTCATTTTCAGGGTGAATGAAATTATTAAATATAATTTTCGTCAGTAATTTATTACTATTATTTAAATATGTTAATTTACTGACGTATCCCTGAAGATTTTGTATCGATTCACATATTGAGATTTAAAATGGGGGGCCTCACATTTTAATCTCGCCCAGGGCCTCGCGATATGTTGCTACGCCACTGGATGTATAATAAATTAATAGATTTAAGACAACTGAGCCTGTAGAAATCACAGGAGAAGAATATATTCTTGTTCTTTCTATGTGTTATCACAGCACAAGCGTAACGAGGCTGAAACGACTGGATTAAGGTCAGTTGCATTGTGATCAGGTAGTACATCAGTAGTAATTCACAGATCTGTCTTAGGTTCATACCTTATCGTTGGAAGAAGATGAAAACATTGATTCACCTGAATGCACTGGCGTACGCTTCGGGAGGGCTGGAATTGTAAAGATGGATAGTATATCTTCGTTCTATTGGGGGCGGAATACACAATGAAATATTTGGTATATTTGGAGCTTCTCAGTATGAAAATTGTACTGGAAGACAAAAATTGTAATCGGGGGTTATTTTGAGAATGGATTTGTATTTACATGTTTCGTTTTCTCCAGTTCTCTGCTGACTTTCACTTGAAAATTATGATTTTCTCAAAATTTTGGGAGGGCTGTGGTTCCATCAGCCCCCCCTCGTACGCCAATGCTGATAATGTTAGAATAGACCAGGAGATGGAAATAGATAATATCAAATTAAAAGCGCATACTAATAAATGAAAATTTCAGCTACAGAATCGATGCAAACACCCGGAATTAAAATTAAAGTCTCCGTGCCGGAGAACCCGTTACTCTTCCAGGATGAACCTGACGTTAACTATTCACCCACTTGCAATTGCGGTCCGCGGGTCATCACCACTGCTGCAAATTGCACACAAAACAGTTGCACATTGCACTAAATAGAGATTCGTATGTCTATATAACAGCACTTACCTCGCAAAGATAGACGCGATGCTTGAACATGATGCAACGTATTCACCAATAACCGTTGAACGAATTGACTGGAAGATGAGCCCAGAAACCACTGATGAACACTGTGGCCGAGTACGCCCACCTCAAGGCGGTTCCCTCGCCTCTTCTTTAACCTGGAGTACAGACCACCTTCGGCAACTCTGTAAGAAATGTTGGGTGGGAAAAAAAGGCAGCAAGCATAAGAGGAAAGAAGTGAGTATCCTCCTTTACATGCACAGAACGAACTGAACAAAACGCTCAAACTGCCGAAGCACGTCTATCAGATGTTGGGCTTCCTGTGCTGGCCTAAAGCAAGGACGGATTCCAGTTTTTCCCATAGACACTGAGCAATGGGAACCAGAACTCTTTTGTTTCCAGCTCTTCTTTAGATGGATTTTGGCATTGTAAGCGTTGTTAGTTTCCTAAAAAATAGAATGAATGAGACGGAAAGACATGAAGAATTCATGAAATTGAGTCATTTCGGATGTATACTCTGTTCCGGTTATCTCTGGAGCAAGTCCGCGCATAACGGCAGAGAAGAGGGGAGAAATCGAGTGGGCAGAACGAAGCAGTACACGCTGCTGGGAAGGCTGGTAACTGCAGTCGTTCCTCTCCCCCTCCACGCAATCCCATTCCCTCCCACGTGTTCATTGGTGGAGCCGTCTTGTGTCACTACTTGCGCAGATACTTGTTTTCGTTTGCCTGCTCCAAAGTTAGCTGGGACAGAGTATACTTGCACAGAGACTTGTTTTCGTTCGCCTGCTCCAGAGACACTTGGGATAGAGTGTAGTCAACATATAAGGCACAGTATAGCAACGAGACTATGCTCTGTCTCGGGGGTCTGTGGAGCAGCGTCACGCATAACGGTAGAGAAGGGGAGAAAGCGAGTGGGAGGAGAACAGAAATGTACGATGCTGCAAACGGCTAGTAGCTGCAGCCGCTTTTTCCCCTCTAAGGCGTTCATTGCTCGAGCCCTCTCGAGTAAACTACTTGTGCAGAGAGACTTGCTTTCGTTTGCTTGCCCCAGAGGTTCCCGGGACAATGTCTAGGTACAAAATCGTCTCGTCTTATGATTTAGGAATTCAATCTCGCTCGATATCTGAGGGTAAGAGCAGTCAGCACCACGCTTCAGCTGCATTAACTCCCAGAGTTGTCCTGAATGTCTCCAGGTACCTATCAATGAGAAGCTGGGTGAATCCCAGAGCTTCCTCTGTGGGGGATATATTGGCGGAAAAGTTCCTACGTCAGTCCGAGAATCGAACGACCACCTGCGTAAGTAGTAACGGATTTGAATTCTAGGAATGGTGTTCGATTGCAAGTTAATGATAATGCCAATGCTTTGCGTATTCTGTAAAGTTTAATTTTTTCACAGCATCAATTGAGTAGTGATGAGCTCCGCTTTTTGTAAAATGTTGGTTAACGGTATGATTAGATGTATTGTAACAAATTGGCAATACCACCTACCAGAGTCCACCCTTTCAATAGCTCAGCGTTTAAGACCGACTGTGTCGGGGCCTCCCCGATGGCGCAGTGGTAGCGTCGTCGCCTTGTAATCAAGGGGTCCCGGGTTCGATACCCGGTGGAGGCAGAAATAAGGGTTCAAATCCCACTTTAAACCGTAGGTCCAGTGGCGATTAGCCTTCCTGTGCATAAAGTGGACTTAAAACACCAACTCAATCAAAGACTGAATGTGGTCAAGTAGTATGTATGTACAGGGTGGCCACAAAGTGGGCGTACCTCTGGATTTTCGTCGGAAAGTATGTTTAATTGTTGTTGATTTGCAATCTTTCGACCATGATGAAACACATGAAACGTGATTTAAAGTGCAAGCCGTACCGTCCTTGTCACGTTAATGAACTCTCCATACCGATGTACTGGACAAGTGAACTATCATGTACGTGATAACATCGCTATAGTAAGAACTACTGTAGTATCGGAAACAAAGGAGGGTATGCCCACTTTGTGACCTCCCCGTACATATATTTCATTCTTCCATTACTAATCTGATTTAAAGTTCACCAAACTAAATAAGAGATGTCACTAAAGATAATGTCAAGGAGAATGTGACGTTGTGAGCTGGTGTTAGCTTTCTCTGTAAAACATGCAAGCCTCAAATAGATATGTATCTATCTAACTTTAAAAAAATCAAATAACCAATACTGCACTTTGTAATGAGCACATTGTGTTTTCATGAGATGCAACTTTTCCACTAGTGCATATTTAGAGAAATATGAGAAAGGCAAGAAGGCAAGACAGGTATATTAGGTAACTGTAAAGTGAATCTCCAGTTGTAGCCGTTACTATTTGAAGACTAAAATTGGTAAACGCTGTAAGTGCCACAAGAATTCAAACACAGTTTTACACGTTAAACTGTGAAATATGCCATGCTTGATAATGTGGTAGACGTGAAAAGTGGCTGGTAGCCCTCTAAGTAGTTCAAAGGACGTGTAAAAAGGCACTAGTGTGAACGTTCGTACGGGCTGATGTGCTGAACGATGCGATTTCCCAACACTTTCGTTTTTGGCACTTACAACGTTTACCACTTGTAGTCCTCATTTCATCTCTAAAATTCCTGTGTCAACAGGACACAATCTCCCAAAAGACACTGGCGCCAATATTTTTGACGCACAGTCAGATTATCCTTGCGTCCAAAGTGTGATGTTTCCTGTGGCTGCCGCAGTGAGTCGCATAGCTGCTGTAAGATGGGTGCTGTATTGAAGGTTCACTATCTACTGTGAAGTGCCCACTGCTGTTATCACTTCCAGAATGGTTTAGTGTACTTGCCATTACATATTCCACCTTGATAACGGTCTCTTTTACAAGTGCTAAGAGGCGTTCAATCAGCAACGAACAATCGTAGCAGTTTATACATGCTGGTTGTCGCTTGAAATACGCCTTATTGCCGGATTGTGGTGTTTCCTCAGGTCATCCCAAAGTGTATGAGCCACAGAGCCGATATCCAGATAGGGGAAGCCCAGGTCCTCATGCAGTTGATTGATGCACACCGAGGAAAACCCGGACCAATTTGAACAAGATGAAGAGCCTAGTGTGCTTACTACTTGGAGCATGGATACAGCATATGTTCAAGCGGTTGAAAAGTTGAGCTGTACTGTGAGATACAAGATGGAGTTGAGATAGTGGTACGCTTTGTTGTGTTTGTTTTCGCTCAGCTTTTGTCAAGAAAATGTATGAGGGAAATAGTAGTTTAGTGCAATCAGAAGAATAATGTAAGCCATAACAAAACATTGGACGAGGAATGTAGGAGTATCATAGTTGGCCTTCTACTTGGACATAATCTAGAAACAGCGTCACATTAGAAGAGTAATGCTCGTTGCAGTACTGGATCTATAAATTTTGGACCCTCCCGCAAAAATATTGCTTAAGGTCCAATCAGTATAAAATACACATACGTACATGTGAAAGGAATTGTCATAACTTTGCTGTCAATCAGTTTCTTCAGCGTACAGTGGCGGCAATTAGGGGGAGCGGGGGGCAGTTGCCCCCCACTTTTCGCCACTTTTGCCCCCACACTATGCTCAATGTTATATACAAAGGAAAATATACTCTCTTTGCTCCCCCCCCCCCCCGAAGTTTTGCCACCTTCCCCACCGGTTTTGGAACCCAATCGCCGCCACTGTCAGCGTATGTAGTGTGTGCCCCTAGTAGGAAGATTTGATATGATTTTCGTTATTTGGCGTCGCTTTTCCACCACTCTTCCATAATCGCGAGGATGAGGATGAGTGATGATAGGATGAAATTATGAAATTGATGATGAAACACACTAAAGGACACCCTGGCGTCGTAAAGCTCTGTGTTAACCAATATACCTTTGGAGTGTTGTTTTTGTTTTCTTCAAAGTTTTAAGCCCACTTTTTGCACAGATTGGTCCTACAGTTTTAAAGTTGAATCTGAACCACTATGTGCCTCTACCCTGTATACCTCTGAAGAGCTAGATAGAATTTGGAAAATCATGTTCAGATGAAACTTTGGTAAGGCAATTATGAGAGCTTTTTAAATACGCAATTCATGTATGATGATTAGACCTCGGATTTTTAGCTTCTAAAAAGTGTCGTCCTTTAAGGTTCCTAAAATAGGCTCTAAAAATCCTAAAATAGGCCCTAAAAATCTTAAATTAGGCTCGAAAAATCCTGAAGTAGCTTCCAAAAACTTAAAATGGTACAAAATTCCTGAAAAACACTGATCTTACAATCGTTAAAAATAAAATTTCACAAGAACCGTAAGAAATTTTAATAAGGATATATAACAACCAAACATTAATTTTCTTACCATTTTTTTTTTTTACATCATTTTGGAAATTATCCACAAATTATTGTGTTGCTATACTTGTCCTGTTTGCAAAACTTACTTGTTGATATGAGAAATGAATTGCATATGTATAATTTGCTGCACAATAGCAGGGTGGCTAATCACTCGGAATTCCTTGAATTCCGGGAATTATGTGTGAATTATTGCCTCTGGGAATTATGCGTGAGTTTTGGTAAACCATGAAAGAAAAGGTAGAAGCTGATGTTTTCTCTATTCCAATCTTTTTCTCCGTAGTCGTGAAAAATTGCAACTTTTATTAAGGGGACAGTTTAGATTATCTTAGTCTTAGCAGACAAAGCTTAGCATTTAGAGTCCATACTGCGGGGTCAAAAGTAGGAGGGAACTGCCCCTCTAATCGTCGCCATTGTGTACAGGTAACAGTGGCGTCAGGTATTTTGTTTTGTTTAGAGCTTTGAAAAACATCACAGACTTGTAAGGAAGGAAATTGACAGATGTTTCAAACACGGGAGTCAATTAATTGTCACCAATACTTCCATGAGATATAAAAATCCTGTAAGACCTAAAATAATATATGAAAACCTAAAAAATGGTTTAATGTAGCCACATAAACCTAAAATAGGTTCTAACAAGCAAAATAGGTTATTTTAGGCACAATAAAACTTCGTGAGTTGTTGCGTTTCTTTAATGAAACGCTGACGTAACATGTTATTTCTTATTTACCTGCAAAGGAAAACCAAGGTTAAAAACCCAAAATCCAAGGTCTAATTGCTATGCAGTGCTGGTTAGGTAAGCAAATCAGGTTTGATGGCCCCCAAAGTAAATTGTGATTTCGTTCTATCCACGGGTTTTGCATCTTTGACCTCCGTTTTGGACTTCTAGTTAGATTCGTTTCACCTCTCAACTCATATGTACATACAGAACAATCAATCTCAACTAGTAGTCTCACACCACAGAGCTATGGATGAGAAATCTCACAGCTCGAAAGAAATTAATGTTTAATTTGTGGTGTGGAGCATTCAACAGAAGTTACTAACCCAAAACTACTGCACCTTAGTCAGCTTTATGCACGTTAAACTGGCTTGCTTAATGCATACGAACCTTGAAGTGAGCGAAGTGGAAGATTCATTTGCTATGAGGCAGCTAAGCTATACGAATGTACACTGGTCCAGTTGATGCGAGTTTATTTATATAATGTGTAAACACCATTAGACTACATAAGTATAGCTTGTTAGATAAACTCGCTGAAAGAAAAAATCTCTCATCACTTTGGCTAGTTTGATGGATATTCATTCAACGAATTAATAATAATGAACTAAATTGGTATCTTGTATTTTTAAAGATAACAAAAGGAACAATGATTCAATGCTAAATCACTTCTCCACGTATACCTTGTCCCAGCTAACTCTGGAGCAGGCACACGAAAACAAGTCTCTGCGCAAGTAGTGACGCGAGACGGCTCCATTAATGAACACGTGACAGTGACAGAATTGCGTGGAGGAAGGAAAAGCGAATGCAGAGCTGCGAGCTGAGAAGACTGCGAGGCTGAGGAATGCGAAACTGACCTGCCTGTTGTCGCCGTGTGCAGCCAGCTCGTCTTCCTTTCAGGGTGGCAGCGGCATAAATGAAAAAGGCATGGTACGAACGCATTGCAAATGAATGGAACATATTACATAGTAACAAGTGAAAGCAATATTAATAATGGGGTAAAACTCCACAAATCAAAGCAATCTGCTTCCAACGTGACTAAGAAAGTAAGGGTGTGTGCGTGCTTTTTGTGTATTTCCTAGCGTCTTGTTAATGCTTCTTTCCTGGACATGGATCAATTAATTTTAACTTATGCAGGGTAGTATATTTTCTCCCTCGTTTGTATTTACATTTTGGTATGTAGCATCGCTTTTCTGCAACCATATGCTGTAACTTTCGGATTATGGAACATGAAGTTGTATTGTCTTGGCTCCAGTGATTCATCCACAACTACGCCCTAACACCCCACACAATTTTTATAAAAGGACAAATTTATGGTCATTTTGGCTCTAAGTATACCTTTTCACACCCATAAACACAATCTTACACCCCTCAAATAAAAAAATCCTGAATAAACCTTTGCTCAACCCCCGAGCCGGCTTTCCCGCTTTTCGTTGCATGTTAATTCTATTGATAGTTAACCTTCAGCGATCCAGTTTACTAGATATAGTCTGCTCTATACATATACATTTACTTATACACACACGCCAGAACATTCATTCGATTTTTAAAACAAATTTATTTCCGAAAACATGGAAGAAGTGTGAATTCCTATGCCGTTGCTGGTCTTTGAGATGTCCCGTGGCTGACATCATCCGTGGAGGTTCACGAATGGTTCCGAACTTTTCCGAACGCCAGACTGCACCTTACACTGTAAGTCCCGATTCCGTTATCAGATTCTCACCCTTTCCTACAGGGACTTCTGCATGTCTGGGACACTGAAAAATTAAACACCAAGTCGAAGCTTCCCTCCCCACACTTCCTTCCCGTTCACCCCGAACCTCACCCCGCACTCACAGTCTTCTCAGCTCCCTACTGTACTGCTCCTCTCTGGCTACTAGATTTGCCTCGCTTCTCTGACGCGGCCTTGCTCCACAGTTAGCTGGGATAGGGTATAGTATGGAAGATAAAGTTCATGAACTAAATATAATTTTGTGAGTGAGTTCAAGTTCGGAACTTAAAAACGGTATGTAATGTACTTAGCGTTCTCCTCCATATTGTGGTTGCTCGGACACCTTAACAACGCGTCTACCTGGAGGAAATACCACTTCCTCTCCCTGGGTCAGAATCCAAAATGCAGAGCTTGAACGGCTGCGAGGTCGCATCGAGGCTTCCTTTCTACGTCATTACATAACTGATTTTATTGACCTCTGGTGGCGATAATTCACATGATTCCATCAAACTGCCACAAATGAAAACGACATAAACCAAACGACGGCTCAGCACACTACGGTCCATGACTTAAAGTTAATAACAAGCCCTTTCACCTTACAATCTTCAGGTGATATTTTCTTCTCTGCTCTGCGGACTGCGGTGCTGGACAAATTACAATGTTTGTTGTTTTACATTCATATTTCAGTATGTAAAGGATATGGCAATGCCCTCCCTAAATGCTTGCTCATCACCGCCCCCCCCCCCACACACACACATACACACAGGACTGTAGGGTTTTGCTGTTTATAGATCCGCACTGGCTGGTTCCAATGAAACAAGAGACTGCAGAATAACGCCATGACCAAACATCCTGAAGGGCTGGAAATTGTTTCAGTTTCCTCCTCTATTTTGTTATTATCTTTCTTATATATAGCTTCTCGTTGAAGTACAATCTTGCATTGGTTAATGGAAATTGTTCTATGATGTACACACACAATCCAATGCTTGTATTGTGAATTCAAGAATCACGCCTATCAATCTAACTCAACATCCAAAAACGGAAGCAGGAGTTACTAAATGTGTCTACCAAAAAATCTAAAGTAACTAACTACAATTCGGCTTGAATGTTCAGTAAATATTTCTCTGCTTCCGGCTCTGAAATTCACCAATGCCCTTTAATTCTTTCAATTTCATGCGCTGCGTCAACAGAGAGCTGACAGGATTGTCTCTCACAAGTTTCGATTACACGAAAAGAACAAAGGAACAACCAACCACCTGCCTATTACATGAAAATTTATATTCATATCAAGATCAAATGAGAATAAACAAAGGAAAGTAAGAATTTTAATTGTGCCCCTGCTTACTGGGCTGTGACCTTACATTTGTACCATTCTTGTTTTGGACTCTCGCTCCCTGGCACCAGAGCTGATGCAGATTTCTTCCACTGGAGGCAGCACTTGTAAATTGCAAGCAGAAGCAGACCAAACAAGGAATTTAAAGTTTGCAGATAAGGTAGACCCGCAAACAAAGAAACAGATATGGAATTCACGACTGTCTTGAGAGTTTTGCCGAATCTAAAAAATCACGACACGTACGCTAGGTTGCTTTTCTCCCCAAAATTGTTTTTCACTGGTGACTGTTCATTCTTGTCCTGGTAAAAGAGCTGGAATTGCTTGCATTGACGACGCTGAAGCGAGTAGAGGCGTGGGCAGAGAGAACTCTGTGTCTTAATAGGCAACGAAAAGGCAGTAATTAAAATTTTACCACAAAATATATGTTTCATGTGATATTTACGAGTACAATACCTATATTTTGTGTAGTAGTTATCAATTCAATATCTTAACAACTACAGAAAGTAGAACCAGGAAAGCAAAATCTGTGTAATATACCTTGGTAGTATGTTAAATACTAGACAAGGTCAAAGAAATATAAATTGTACATTTAATCCTAGAAGCCGCGGTAGCTCAGTCATGTCGGCCTCCGTGGCAGAGTGGTAGCGCTACGAACCAAGACCTTCCGGGTTCGAATCCCGGTTCGGACATGGATGTTTGTGTTCGTCCAAACATAAGAAAAACAGAGAATGTAGTACAAATTGACACTGAGAAAAAGTGATTAACGGGAATACTACTACATAGGGGTATTCCTTTTCTAAAAAAGATTGAAATAAATCGTTAAGGCGTCTGGCTACCATGCGAGAGGCCCCGGTTCGAACCCGGCGGAGGAGAACCTCGATTTTTTCCACCTGTTCAAGGGGCTCCGGGTCCCACCCAGCGTCGTATAATGTGGGTACCTGGAGGAAACTCTGGGGGGGGGGGGTAAAGACGGCCAGGGGACTGGTACTGATCGCATCACCCCACCTCGGCCGTGATCACGAAAGTGTGGGGCCCTAACTCCGCACCCCTATACGCCTTCATGGCGAGGTGTAAAGCACAGGGGAGCACTTTACTTTTCCACCCTAGGAGACTATCCGTTCGAGTTAACAGTTGATTCTTGTTTCCTATTTCTGTTATTTTACACGGCTTCCTACGTCTTAGGTTAATCACGATGATGATGATAATGAGAAATTTATGAAATTGATGATGGGACAACCACAAAGGACACAATCAATATGCAGTAACCAGCCTCTGCAATGGAGTAGTGGTAACGCTGTTGCCTCGTAATCAAGAGATTCCGAGTTCGATCCCTATTGGAGCCACTGTGCAATGTGATGCGGATCTCACTTTAAACTGTAGGTTCAGTCCCAATTAGCCTATATGAACATCAAGTAGACTTGAAACAAATTTCGACAAAATTTATTTATACCATGTGATAAACAGAAGGCCGCGGTGGCTCAGTCGGTAACGCGTCTGACTACCATGCTAAAGGTCCCGGGTTCGATCCCCGGCCGGTTCAAATCCGGGAACTTTTCTAACGATGGAAGCGGCCCCGGCGCCCACCCAGCGTCGAATAACATGGGTACCTGGGAAAACCTGGGGGGTAAAGGCGGTCAGGGGCGTGGTGCTGATCACATCACCCCCACTCACGACCGGATCAAGAAAGTGTGGGGCGTTACCCCCACACCCCCTATACGCCTTCATGGCGTGGTGCTAAGCACAGGGGAACACTTTACTTTTTTTTTTTTTTACTTTTTACTTTACCATGTGATAAACAGATATCGAAGCAACTTATAAAGTTGTAGAAGTAACATTGTTAGGCCTGAAAAACATTCAAACAATGTACAGTAAGTGGACTATAAAAGTGAAGCTTATTAGAATGGAACATATTTACAATTGCACTTGTATTACCTAAGTATAACATAACGGTAGTCGTTTACTCACACTTAAAGTGGTCCCGGCTTCGAACCCCGGCGGGGTGTAGTTACACCCTGGACCAGTGCCCTAATTGGCAATAAGTTACTGCCGGTATGCTCAGACCTGTCTTTTGCCACAATCCTTTTTTATGTGTATTTCTTAAATAATATATCGATTCTCCTTCTCTTTTTCACCACAAAGAGAGAGAGAGAGAGAGAGAGAGAGAGAGAGAGAGAGAGAGAGGCGAGTATATTGTTGACCAATGCGTAGCTACTTGTGGAATCAGATCCAATTAATAAGTACTAATTTTAAAAAAAATGCTCTTTGACGTCTTAATTTACTACCGGTATGTCATACCGGCTCATACAGGCCCAATTCGATCACTACCCTGGACTGAATTTTGCACACTAACGAAGCTCCGGCGTCTGGACCTACGGCCAGTACAATCTTCGTAGGACTCTGTGTGTGTTGTCATGTGTGTTGAGTGACCTTTACAGCCTCAGCATTAAAACTTCGACATTACAGTTATGTTGTGTTAGTTATATTTTTGTTATGGTAAGGGAGCGTATCCCGTATACTGTGACGGGTGCAAAATATCCTGAGTGCTGATGGATCCAAAATTTCAAAATCATACATTCAATAAAAACCCGACCTGGTCATATGTTTCATCAAATCATCAATTTCGCGATTAGCCAAAAGTAGCAGAAAAGCGAAGTAATAATAAACTAAATCAATCAATCAGTGCTGAATCTACAAATTTTGGGCCCTCCCGCAAAATATTACTAAAGGCCCTCTCTATATAAATATACATACTTATGAAAGCAAATGTCAAAGGTTTTGCAGTTATTCAGTTTCTTCAGTACACACACCTTTGGAAAGATTTGCTTTGATTTGATTTTTGTTATTTAGCGTCGCATTTCTGCCTAATCGCGACGATGAGGATGAATGATGATAGGATGAAATTGATGAAGGAACACTTACAAAGAACACCCGTGCCTAGGTCAGAATTCGAATCCTGGACACCTGACGCACTTCTGTGGAGCTGGGTAGAATTGTACTCACACAGACGTTTTGCGAACCCACTTACAAATGCAACTTTTGAGACCTATTAAGGAGAAGATTCAGCAGGGAATGAGGCCCAGTACCTGTTTATAATATTTCTGTAATTGATCTGCTTTTGCTATCACTTCGTCATACTTTAGGTTGAGTATGGAGGCCAGGTTTTAGGGCCCCCAAAGTAAATAGTAATTTCGTTCCACTGGTTTTTCGTCCCTTGCTGCAGACAGACCTTGAACCTCTTAATTCATATGTACAGTACTCAACTTGTAGCCCCATGCCACAGAGTTAGAAAATAAAATCTCGCTGTTAGAAAGAAATTAATATTTAGTTTGTGGTATCGAGCATTAAACAGAAGTTATTTGCTGAGAACTTCTGTATGCTAGCCAACGTAAAATTAGTAACAAATCCTTTCACGTTATATTATTTCTTTGGTCTTTTTTTGTGCTTTGAGGTACTGGATCTGGACATGTTACTACGTCTATTGCTTTACATACACATAGGCTATTTTACTAAGTAAAGCGCATGTGAAGGGCCTCTTAAAGGCTTGCTCATCCCCGGACCTCCCCGCACTGTGGGTTTTTTGCGGTTTATAGATCGGGCACTGCAATCAATCAAACTTAAAGCATGTAAGAATAAGATTTCCGCAGTTCCAGTGTAGAGTGGCTGCTCCCGATTGTCCAGTAGTCTCGTCTCCATGTTTGGTTCGGTCATTCGTACCTGTAGGCGATTCAATGCGTAGGTGACGCAGATGACTGTCATTAACGTCCGCCAATGCAGCCAGGCATATCTTTATTCCCAGCTTTCTGTTTCCCCAGCGGAGCTTCTCTGTTAGGAAAACCCACGTTGATTACAATTTGGAGTACGAGGAATTACACAATGCAACTTCCATAATTGCAAGTTTAAGTACAGCAGCTACCATATTATCCGAAATTGCTTGCACCGTAGCGGATTGTGTTGAGTAGTACAGTGTCCCGGGTTCTGCAACCGAAAATGAGGCTCGGTGAGGCTCGCCTTAATGGATTTCTCTCGTAAGGCATGAGCCTCATTTTCTCGCAGTGTTGCCAGCTCACCCCAAGAATATTTCACCATGTGATATTTTACAGGCGAAGCTAACCTACAAATGGGAGTTGGCAACACTGGCAACATCAATTGCGGTTTAGTGTTGCCAACTCACCTCAAGAATATTTCACTATGTGATATTTTACAGGCGAAGCTAACTTTAGTAGTAGGTGGAACGCTACGTTCTGGCAGGGTACTTTGACCTACTTTTTATTTTCGCAGTGTTGCCAACTCCTCACTCGAAAAAATCACCAAGGTTTTTGTTTTTGGGTATAACCTAACCTCAAGCAAAGAGCTGGCAACGCTTGAGGCTTTCTCGCAGTGTTGCCAACTCACCCCAAGAATATTTCACCATGTGATATTTTACAGGCGAAGATAACCTACGAATGGGAGTTGGCAACACTGGCAACATCAATTGCGGTTCAGTGTTGCCAACTCACCTCAAGAATATTTCACCATGTGATATTTTACAGGCGAAGCTAACCTACGAATGGGAGTTGGCAACACTGGCAACATCAATTGGCGATCAGTGTTGCCAAATCACCTCAAGAATATTTCACCATGTGATATTTGACAGGCGAAGCTAACCTATGAATGGGAGTTGGCAACACTGACTAGTGGAGGTAGCCGGGTTCACCAGCATCAATTGGCGATCAGTGTTGCCAACTCACCCCAAGAATATTTCACCATGTGATATTTTACAAGCGAAGCTAACCTACGAATGGGAGTTAGCAACACTAGCAACGTCAATTGCGGTTTAGTGTTGCCAACTCACCTCAAGAATATTTCACCATGTGATATTTGACAGGCGAAGCTAACCTACGAATAAGAGTTAGCAACACTGATTAGTGTAATCAGCTCAGTTGAGCGCCATCAATTGGCGATCAGTGTTGCCAACTCACCCCAAGAATATTCCACCATGTGATATTTTACAGACGAAGCTAACCTACAAATGGGAGTTGGCAACACTGACTAGTGTAATCAACCCGGTTCTGCGCCATCAATTGCGGTTTAGTGTTGCCAACTCACCCCAAGAATATTTTACCATATGATATTTTATTTCCAAGTCCCGGGGACACCAATGTATATCGTGACTTTTGTAAACCTCTCTCGGGAACGATGTGCCACACGCACGCGCGCGCGCCTATCGGCAGATTACGTTTCGCGTATATATTCGTTGCGCTGACACAGCGTGATGAGTAAATAATGCATTTTCTTATTTCTGAAGTACGAATGCACTTTATCGTAATCTTCCAAGTCCCGGGGACACTAATGTTTGTATATCGTGACCTTTGTAAACCTCTCTCGGGAACGATGTGCCACACGCACGCGCGTGCTGGCGCCTCTTATTATTTTTGTATTGTGACTCAAGCAAACAAACAAATAATTTTTTTTATTTTTTTAGAATTCCTAGCCTCTAACCTCGCCAGGGTGCGTGGTGCTCAACCCAAAAAGGTTCTAACGGCTGTGGTTATGGATAACCACACCTCTGTAGAGTTTTCATGTGTTTTTTTTCTCTCAAACTTCCATGAAACTCTACAGAGGACCTCCGTAATGCATGCAACGTGTACTAACGACTCTAGTGTTATTTGATGTTGTAATATTTTTGGATATAGAGTTTTATTGTGAGATATGTTTATTATAATATTTTTGATGAAGATGGAGAATGTGTGTTATAAAAACTAAAGTTGCATGCTTTTTTTTCTAGTGTGTGTTTGTGCTTGATGTTCGACAGCATCTGTAACGATAAAAAAAAGAATTTTATTGTTAATTTTCTCATGTAAAAACAACAAAATTTTGTGCAAATTCTGATTGTCTCGTGCTATAGTGCAAAAAAAAACTGATGAAAAAAAGATATTGTAACTGATAATTAGTGAAATTGACATTGTAACTGATCTGAACTAGAGAAATTCGTATTATTATTGTGCTAGCACAAAATTTTTATTGTAACTGATTGTGCAAGAAAAAGATGTTAAACCTGTTAAAACTGCTCTGTGACCCTCTCGTTCTTCACGTCGTAGGCGAAAGACTTCTCTGCAATCAGGATGACGCTGCACACGGTGTCATCGGGCAAGGCTTCGTGGAACTCGCAGACGATCTTGATGTTGGTGCGATCGTTGACCACCACCTGCTTCCTCTTCGTCGTGTTGATGACGAACATCGGCCTGCGGATTTTGAATTCGCTGGGCGTGTAGTACATGTCCACGTTTCCCTCGGTCACGCGCTTGTAAGCCGTGTAAGCTTCGTAAAGTTTGAGGTAATCGTTTTTGGTCATGTCGAGGTTGTAATTCTCGCGCGGGAACACTTCGTTCCTACCATTCTTGAGATAAATGTTCTTGATCTTGCAGTCGTCGAACTTGCTGGAATCTTTTTCCTGGTTGTTATCGCGACCGGTTTGAAAGAGCACTACGACGAAATCTGGCATGTCGAACTGTATGTTGTTGAACTGAGTCGTCACGTCGAATTCCATGTGACTTCCCGACGCCAACTTCTGTACGCACTGGTAACCGTGAAAGTGAATCGGCACCTGCGGACTCTTCAAGATCTCCGCTTTGTACTTGAGGGCGTAGTTCGTCTCGTATTCCACGATCGGCATTCTCAATTCCATGCTTCGGATGACGCACTTGGCTGCTTCGGGTAATGTGTTGGCTATCGGCGTGCCGTCGGCGTTCAAGTTGGTGTATCGCATCAGTGCGCCGTTGTCGTTGGCCGCTCTTCGAAACGTGACGCGCAATCCTCCCTTCCACATGATCTCTTTGTAGTCGGAGAAGAATCCCGGCAGCAGACGCATGGGGAAAAGCACCGTGTGACTTCTCGTCGATATTTTTGTTCCCGCTTCGAATCCTCCCGCTTGATAGTATGCCGCGTCTGTTTTGGATAATTTCAATGTTCCCACTGCCGTCGACGTGATATCTGGATAATCGATTCTGTCGATGACGGTGTTGTGTTTCCTCACCTCCACCTGCGAGAACAGGTGAGGCACGAAGTTGTCCACGAGTTTCAAATTTGCATTGGGTGGAAACGCTTCTCCGCTTTCTTTCTTCACTACGTCGAATTGAAGGTAGAGGTCCGCTCTGTGAGGATGAACAAACCCGTCCCCTACGTCCACGTCGTATTCGATCTCCCTGTTCGCCTCGTTGAGATTAGCGAACGTGCGACGGTTCGGAGGGAAAGATTGCAATTCGTAACTTTCGATTTGTTCCATTTTTACTATGTATGGTTATTTATTATACGTTGATCTCCACGATGGCCGTCGTAGTGGCACCTGCGAAATCCACCACCTCGTCTTTCTCGTTCGTCACTACCAACTCTATGTCGTCTATGCGGTTGCGACATACTGGAAAATAGATCGGCGAAGAGGGCGTGTAGATGATCGGTTCCATGAATTCGGAATTGGGTTTGAATGTGGCGATGATTCCCGTCTGCTTGTGACTTCCCAGCAACCCCCCGTCCGAAGATTTAGTGATCATTCCTTCCGCTACGTTACAGTGAACGTTCAGAGTCTCTATGGCCAGAAATTTAGGAATGTTTGCTGCCGTGTGCTTGATGCCAGCTTCGAGTTTGGTGTTGTTCTCGAAACCTAAAAGTTCTCCCATGGTGCCCAGGTCCACGGTCTCCGTCGCCGACACGATTTCCACTCTGTGCGTGACCGAATTTTGAGAAAAATACGTGCCTTTGGGTAACTGAGCTTGCAAAGTGGAAAGATTGTATTGGCCTGGCGTGACGACGATGTGTTCGTTTCCGACACTAATTTTGTTGTTGTGCTGCGTGACGTTAGGTATGAGGTACATGCTGTAGAATGCACGCAGAGCTACGGATTTAGGATAGACGATGTCGTCGTGCAGCGTGAGTTTCAAGATTGAAGATTCGCTCGTGAGATGGAACACGCCCATCGTGTTTAAGATTCCACAATGCTTTCTGAAAATGTTCCACCGACGGGTTATTTATTTTAGACATGTATGCGAGAACGGAAAGGCATAGGTGGCCGCAGTTAACATCGGTGAAACCCTGGATGCGTTTGTCATTGTAGTAGAGGTTGGCAACACTGAGATACTTCACCAACCTGGCAGGCGGTGTGCCACCGAACGAATCGAAAACAAATGCATTGTTATCGTCAATTTTGAGGTAGCATATCCAATGTGTACCAGGATTTTTGTAACTGTCCAGGTTGACCACGCCATACTCCTTTTTCTTCACAGCAGAGGGTAGAGAATCGGACATGAAAACACCTCTGAAATTCCTTATTCCCAACAGTTCGATTAGAGATTCAATATCGAAGTTGGACAGGGCTTCTTCTTTTTTTTATATTTTTTCAAAGCATCGAGGTTGCTTTTTTGCTTTTTGGTCATACCTTTCCCCTTCTTCTCCATGGCCAGGTTGTGACGTTTCTGTTCTTCCAATTCCGCTTTGTTCTTCTTCGAGTCGATGACGGTTTTCGCGATGGCGGCACTTCCGCCGGCCAAACTTCCAACGGCCCCCAATGCCGCCAGGATGGCTGGGATGCTGAATATGAAACCTCCGATTTTTTGCTGTTTCCGCGAACGCTGCAAGCGTCTCAATTGAGGTGTGCTGAGAAGTAATTTCATTCCGTGTCCTTTCGTCAAGCAAGAACGTTTCTTCTCGCGTTGTTTCTTGGTGAGTAACCCATCGAGGGCACCTAGATTTTTCAGATTGGAGTAAGGTATCTGGTACACGACACCCTTGGGCTTCATGTTGATGCTCTATATGTTATCTTCACGGTATGTTATTTATATATATGTTCTGAGATTTTTTTTGTTTTGTGTAATTTTTTTCGGTATGTTATTTATATATAAATGTTCTGAGATTTTTTTTGTTCCGTGTAATTTTTTTTTCAAGGATATACTCCGCGCAGAGCCCTTACACAAATTCTATTACGTGCTTTGTTTTCTTACCAAGAAGTTCCTTTGTACCCTTGTACACGATTTGAGTTCTGTTCTCGATTAAAATAGCTAGCTTCTCGTCGGATAACATGTTAGCGTATCGATCTGGTAAAAATAGACTGTATTGTGCGTTGAGCAACAGACGCGCCTTGGGACCATACTGGGTAGAAACAATTGAACCGGAAGTTATCGTGTAAGGTTTGTCCACTTCCAATTCCTGAATTTTTACATACTCTACTGACAAATTTAGCATTTGTTTTAATGCTTGGAGGTCACTCATTTTTTCAGTCGTCATATTGAAGAGAAATTTTCAGTGTGTGTGTTAGAGAAATTTAATTTTTTTCACAATGTGTGTTATTTATATATACACTGAAGATTATTTTTTTTTCACGATGTGTGTTATTTTATATATATTTTTTTTTCACGAGATTTTTGTATCGAAGATTTTTTTGTGTGTGTTAGAGGAAGAAAGTTTGTGCTTCGGAAAATGCGATGATGTGCGTGATGATATCTTCCGTCTCTTGTTTCGACTTATGCCAATCATCTGTGAATCGTCTTCTCCCCTGCCTCGCCTCATGCAGTTCATCTAACCTATTGTTTAATTTTTCCCCTGCGGCCGAAAAAAGAGTGTCGAGATCGTCGCACCTCATGCCGCTAATTTCCCGAAGATAATCCTTGACAGCCATTTCACAAGGGATGCGAAATTCCGGCGTTGATCTCGCTATGATCAAAAATTTTCTTATATCCTCACAATCTCCGTTTACTGCATGTTTGAATATTTTACACAGTAGTTCGTGTGGCAAGTCGGTTATACCAGACATGATGTTTTTTTTTTACTGTATGTTATTTATATACCCCACCCAAGTTTTTGTTTTGTGTTCATGGCTATGGTGGTGCCCAGTGCCGCAACTCTTTCTCCCAGCGATGCGTCTCTGCTGACGAATCTTTCGAAAGCTGCGTGCTCTAATTTTCTGTCTGCTTCGTGACGTGCATCCAGATCGGTGCGAGTGGTGTTGTAAGCGATGTCGTGATTTTTGCATGCGGCGTCCAACGGATTCACGCCCTTGTCTCCTCTCTCCAATCTTTTCTCGAGTTTGGTACCCGGTCCGCAGTACTGGTAGCCAGGTAAATGCATCTCGAAAGGTAACTTGTTGATGATGTCGTTCACGAGTCCCTTTCCTTCGGCCACGTTCCAGAATCTCGGAGGCAGCGTGTTGATGATTTTGATGAGGTAACCTATGCCCTTGTCGTCGTTTACGATGAAGTTGGAAAGTTTGGCGCTGATCATGTCCACAATTCCCACCTTCTCGTTGTAGAAATTACGATTGCCTGCATTCTCCTCTCCTGCAATAACCAACAACCTGTCTATGAGCTTGCGCACGTCGTCCACCCAAACGAATTCTTTGGGCAGGGTGTTGTAGAGTTTGACGCCGCTGCCTGTTTTCACCTGGTTCCAAATCGGCTTGATGAGATTCCTGTACTTTTCACCGCTGCTCGATTTCACCCTATTCTGCGAGGCATCGTTGTTCTGGTACAAGGCATCCGTCATGATCAAAATTTCCTTGTAACTTTGGTAATCTTCGTCGGTGTAATCTTTCGGCTGCTTTTTGGCAACGAGTTCCCACAGTCCCACCGTACCCGGATACCTATTCCAACTATTCTTATCGCCTAAATTAACTTTAATGTCGTTGCCTTCGAAGGTGACTTTCGATTTCCCAATCTTCCAAACCACACCCTCGTTGGTTTCCATACTCGGATACAATCCGAACACTTCATCCTTGTCGAATTTCCCCGTGCTCAGGTAGTCTCGTGCCAAAGGCCCCAACTCGATTTTATCCGAAGACGTGCTGCTTATGGCTTGACGCCGTGCCGGTACGTCTCTTAGTTCGAACGGCGTCGAAGGAATGCTCGAAATAGGCGTGGGTACGATGTAACTTTTAGCTGCAAGTGGTACGAGTTCGTTGATCAAATTTTTATTTTGTTCTGTGATGCCTTTAATTTCTTTACCTAGATCACTGATGGCATCGATCACAGGTTGATCTTGACGTTTCTTCTCTTCGTAGAATCCGCGATTCTCGGATTTCCAACCTTTGAAGCGTTTCGCGAGGTAATCGCGAAGCTTGAGATTTTCGTCTTCGATTTTTCGTTTCGTCATAACGTTATTTATACACGTTGTTTCTCACAACGTTGCAACGTTTAGAAAGTCGTTGATTTTGTTTCTGTATTTTCCGTCGTTGGGTTTCCTCGTCATGTCGATCGTCGCAAATCCGAAATCGTCACTGTTCCAACAGTGGGAGCAGCATTCCGAAAATTGATTGTAGTTCATGTCTCCGCCTACGTAGTCATCGTACGCGTGCTTGAGGTTGGTGTGATCTTGACGAAACAAACATATGAAATTAGCGTTGTCGCGTACTAACTGTTTTGGAATTTTGGAAAACGTTTGAGCTAGGAAGAAGCAATCTATTCCTTTGTGACGACCTTGCGTGAAAAAATTGCGAATTTCATTTTGATTTTCCAGGATGACATCGTCGAACACAACGACTGAATTTTCACGACAATCGTCGAGTGGTTTTATTTCCGAAGCGAACGTTGCAATGTCTAGACCATCGTACAGTTTCATCAGTTGCTGGTATTTAGATTGCTCCAAACTTTTCGAGAACACGTACAGGTGCCTGCTCTTCCAATCTAACCAATTCGGTGCGAGGAGAAAATTGTCCACGAGCAGTGTTGTTTTCCCACACTCAGAAGGACCTACGATTAGACAGCGGATGCTGTCGGGAAGCAACTCACCGTTTTTTTTTTTCGTTTGATTTTCCGAATCCGGTAGACGCTTCACCACGTTCCACGTACTCACAAGATCACTTCGTTCGCGTCGATCCAACTCTTTTCCGGAAGTCCCAGCCATTTCACCAAAAGTTTGTCACCTTTCCTACGCAAAACTTTCTCGATGAGGTACGTGTCAGGATATTTAGTTTTAGAGAGTTCCTCTTCGTAAAATCTTCCTTTCAAAATCTCGCCGCTACTATCTTTTATTATATACGTGTGACGGTTTCCGGGTAGAACTCGAACCACGGTAAAAAGTTCCGTGCTCCAGTTTCGTGTGAAACCCCTGTCGAACGTTCGCTTCAATTTACTGACCCTCACCTGGTCTCCAATTTTGTATTTTGATTTCTTGGTAGCCGTGGGAGTGTACTTTGGACAGTAAACTGTAGAAATTAAACGCGACTCGTCAGATTTCGTAACATCAGCTGGCTTCATGCCTATCGTTCTGTGTACCGTATCATTATAGGTATCGACGAGTTCCGGCAGGATGTCGACCCATTTGTAATTTCCCCGAAGCGTGAATCGTTTCCACATGTGTGTTTTCAAGGTTCGATTAAATCTTTCCACGATGCTGGCTTTGATGTGACTGAAAGTCGAATAATGTCGAATGCCATGTTTTTGAATAAACTTTTGGAATACGGCGTTGTAAAATTCTTTACCGTTGTCCGTTTGCAAAAACCGAGGTCGTCTGTTGCTTTCGCGAAAAATTAATTTGAATGCTTCCGTGACGCACATCCCCGTTTTCACCTTCAAAGGTAGAGCCCATGCGAATTTCGAAAATGTGTCTATGACTGTGAGGAGGTACTTGTTGCCCTTGTTCAATTTATGTACGTTTTTTAGATTGCCGCTGCTCATCTCCACGAGGTCACTTTGCCAGAGGTCGTCGATGCCCTTGGTCACCACCGCCAAACGTTCGTAGTTGCGGCGTGCAGGTTTATGCAATTCTTGGACGATGGCTTGCCTAGACATTTTTTAGAGATTACGTTTGAAGAGAAGCACCAGCGTGATGGGATTCAAAGAGGGTGGCACCTCACCTGTGTTTTGAACGATCAACTTATCGCCCGCACTCACGTCGAAAACGGTAAGATCTTCGTCTTCGTGTATTTCATATACGTTGCGCGTTTCGTTCCAACGTGCCAGAGGAATGTTTCCTGCTTTCTGGACACCACGATTCGATATCAAGGTCATGGTGGGAACGCTAGCTTTTCTGCCGTGAGACCAATACGAAAATTCGTTTATCTGAATCGTGCCATCGAGGAGAAACTTGTAGTACGGATGATAAGGATGCAACATGTACAGTTTGTTACCTTCGACGAACGTGGAGATTCTCTGTTGATTGGGTACGCTGTTGATTTCGATGGCTTGCAGAGAATGCAGTTTGGCGAATTTAGTATCGACGCTAACGAGGTTGCTGTGAAGCTGCCCCAGTGTATTTTGTACGGGCAACAAATGCTCGACTATAGTATCCGTTACTGTAGAAAATGAAGGTTTGATTTTCACTTCCACGTTCAACTGCTTGTAGTTTTCGTTAAGTTCTTGTAACTTGGCACCGAAAGAGGCCAGCGTCGATTCCTGCGTAGATTCCAGCACTCCAACTTGATTTTTGATGTTGACGACAATACTCTGAAGGTTCTCGACTTGATTCAATTTGGAACTTTTCTCGGTAAGATCGTTCACGATGCTTCGCATCTCGGTAAACTGCGTGTGAAGGTCTGCGACGCTCTGCGAAGTGGGCAGCGTCGACACCAGCAAAGCAAGTTCGTCTCGAATCTGTTCCACGTTCGCTGTTTCCGTTTCTAGTCGTTTCAGCATACGTGATATGTTCCTTTTTAAAGCGTGTAATTCTTTGGAGGTGGGGAGATTGGCCACCCTACTCTCGAGATCGCTCAACGAACTTTTGATGTCGCTCGATTCGGATAGTGCCGTCACCGCCGTTTTCAATTTTTCCAAATCTTCGCTCGAAGGTACGCTCGTCCGTAACGATTCCAAGTCACCCTGTATGTTGTCCAGCACGTGATGAAAATGAGCAAGATTGGATTCGACGTTCAAATTTTCTAAATATTCGATCTTCTGCTGAACCGTGCTTAACGTGTCTTGAATGCTCGTTAACGCGTTCGCTTCAGCGTGAATATTTTTAATTTCTTCGTTGATCAACTCCAGAGATGCCTGAAGCGTAGCGATGGTGGTTTGAATGTGTTCGAAATCTTGATAAGCCTCCAATTGAATTTTTATGTTCGCAACGCTTTTGCCGATGACCTGCAGTTCGTCTGACGATGGTAGGTTCGTCATTGTATCTTCCAAAGTCTGTAACTTGGATTTAATTTCTTCCAACGTGCCGGTGAATTCTTCTTGTAATTTGGAAACAACGACATGCAAGCGTTCTACATCAATATCTTTCACGACAGTTTGAAGTTCAGAGAAATTCTTTTCGATTGCGGAAGTTCGTTCTTCGATTTCGAGTTTCAATTTTTCCAAATCTTCATTTTTCGATTGAAATTGCTGTAATTTGGCCAAATCATTTTGAAGCGAATCCACGCTCAACTGTATATTTTGAACGCTGTCATAAGAAGGTACGTCGACATAATTTTTTATGAGCGTTTTCAGTTCGGAATCGATTTTCAGAATAGGGTCGAGACATTGCGTTTGGAGCGTAGCGATCTCGGACTCTAAACTTTTGTTTAAGGTCTCCTGCAAAGCGATCAAATCGCTCCTCAACTTTTTAATTCGGACGTCCAACATGAGAATCTCTTCTGCGTGGTCTACACGCTTGGTGTTGCCGAAAATATCATTAGGCATTTTGGTTAACGGTTATTTATAATAGGATAGACGATTCGTAATTCTACGAAGAGAGGAACGAGTTTGTCGTAATCTCCCAGGAGTTGAACGTAAAGATAATCTCCTGCGGAAACATCGTACGTAATGTTAGAAAGCATCTTGTCGTGCTTGATTCGAAAAATATTTTTGCCGGTAGATATTTTGATTTCGCCTACGTTTTCCGGATTCACGGTGATTTGAAGTTTCCCACCGATCGGAATTTCGTAAAAATGTAAATTGTTGTTGAAGATGTAAAAAGTTTTGCCGACGTCTTCATCCAATTTCGTCCAAATGCTGTTGAGATGAATGATCAACAGACCGTTGAGTTTAGGTAACACGGAAGGTAAGACTTCATGATCTGGTATGGACGGTGCAGTTTCCATGATGATTTTTTTTTTGAAACCGAACAAGTTCATAGGCATGCTGGTTTATTTGCACTGTGTGCAATTCTTATTTATTTCTAAACGACGATGTCCCCAAGGCAATGTGTGGATTCCACACTCGAGGACGCACCTCTTGTCGTCGTTGGGATCCAGGGCAATCTTCCTCACCTTGTTGGTGGTCAACACATGGTCGACGCTCTGGATGCGCTGTTCTGCTCTTAGAACCGACGACCTGGTTTTGAGGCAATCCACGAAGTCCTCGAATGTGAGATGCTCCCGAACCACCTGTCTGCCGACACCCTTGGCCTTTTTGGTAACGCTGCCCTCGGCTTTGATGGTATAGGCCTTGGCGCGAAGACCTGCAAACTCGAGAATCACGTCTCCGTCCTTCTCATCTTTGAGTTTGCCAGGCTCTTTTTTGTTGCGGGCCAGGATGCCGTACTGGTTCGGCTGGGGATAGCCCGAGGTGTCGAAGAGGTTAACCAAAGATGGAACTGTGGCTATATCCCCGTATGCGTCGGCTGTGCGAACGTGGTACACCAAGCTGTCCGTGTCCGTGTAGAGAAGCGAGATGTTGTGGCCGTAGTGTGGACGTAATATATCGTACTACGTCTCGAACATGTGGAGCTTGCTCAGATCCAGAACAGTGGCTCCGACGTAGATGGGCTTGGTGAGCCTCACCACACCTTGCCTCATGTGAATCAGAGCCAGCTGCTCGTTGTAGATTGTTCGAGACTTGAACAATGGACTCGCGACAAGCTGACGACATAGCTCTTTCCTCGTCACCAATTTTATGTCCACGCGATTCCGTACATTCTCCATGGTCTTGCCAAACACCGCATTATTCATGAGCTTGAAGAAATCCTTATCAAGCTCGGACTCGGCTTTTTTGCGATGTTCAGTGTTGACATCAATATATGGACGCAACCACGGAGAATGCTCGAACTTGAGGATGCGGTGAACTGCGTGGACCGCGACCCCTCGCTGCATCAACCACCGGAGATTCTGGTAGTGCAGGATGTAATTCTTCTTGGGTTCGAAATCCATGACGAGCTTCTTCTGGTTGGAAACGAGTGGACACTTGAACTCGGGTGCAGGGGGGAGATCGCAGAACAAATCCTGCAGCTTCTCGGAGAACTCAAGGTCCACCTCGGCGAAGAACCCATGTTCCGAATCGTCGAAACCTTTAACGTCGAAGTTGGAAGGGTCAGCCCACTCGAACCCTCTAAAGGGGAGTGGCTGCATCATGGAGTGCCCGTACAAGTTATTCACGTCCGTGTGCATGATGTAGCTTGACGGTTGGGTGGAGTCGTAGCCAGTAGCCATGTGATGGTTGTTGGCGCGCGCGTGCCGTTGCGACACCTGGACCATGCCACCCCGCACGGCACGTTCCACAAACAGTACCATGTCCACGTCCGAAAGAAGCTCCAGCTCGATTTTCGTCACCAGAAACATGGCCGACCACGCCAGTCCGGGGAGACTATAGAAGTAGGCGGGATCCAGGTGGTAGATTTTCATTGCAGTCGCACGGAACGTCTGGAACACGTCGGCGAGGAGCGTCACATCAAGTCTGAGGTAGGCATTGTGGTAGTCCTCGAAAGTTCGACAACCTAGCTCGCGCCACATGGACTGGGCGTGATGATATTCTTCGTCGGTGATGTTTGAGCCTCGTAGCTGACTGTAGAACTTCGCCTGGGGAGGTAGCGACGTCTCCGCAAACTTGGTAGAGTCGGTGACGTATTCGTAGGGGTAGACCCCCTTACGCGTGAAGAGACCGGGGTCCAAGTTTGGAAAATTCGCAGAGGTGATGCGCATTTGTTCGTTGCTCAGCTTTTTCGTCAGGGCATCGAGGCTGGCCGGGAGGAACCTCAGGGAGTCGAGGAAGCGAAGCTCGACGGTAGAGCCGGATTCTGGGATCGACACTCGCTTGCTCACACTGATGTAACGCTCCTCGTTCTGGGCCAGGACGTTAATTCGCATGTCGTCGTACCCAAGATGCTTGATCAGGTGGTGAAAGTCGTATCCCGAGCCATTGTGAAAAAACACAGGGATAAAGTACGGGTCCCGAGCCAAGCGGTTGCAGTCGTTGCACCAAGGACCTACGTACCTACCGTTAAAGTGATCGTGGTGATGGACTTTACGGTTGTTGGCGGTGTACTCCTTAACGCAGACAGGGCAAGCGATGGCCTCGTCGTGTCTACGTTGATCGTCGGGGGACAGTGGGAGCATAGACTTGGGGGCCAACAGTACCTTCCCTATCTCGATGGCCTCGACAACCATCCTCTCGAGGAAGTGTTTGGCTGCGTTAGAACCACAGTACACGTAGGGCTCGGCGATGATGTGTTGGTCTCGTCGCACCACAACGTATGCGAAACTGGATGCCTCGTGAAGTTGGTAAGGGGTGGTGGAGGAAACTTCGGGATCGGGATCGCAAGTGGACAGGGGTTTGAGGAAGGCCTCGAAATCCGCGATGATGATAGCAGGGTGCTCTACCATGGCACTGTGCATGTGGAAATGCTCCACGGTGCCAGGTTTGGGCAAAACTGCCACCCCCGGTTCGTTGGCATTGCAATAAAGTTTGTGGCGAGCGAGCTTCTCGGCAGCGATGTTGTGACCTCTGATGCGCTGGTAATCCTGCCGTTCTCGATTACGAAATATAGACAAGCACCTGGGACAAACTTCTATGTGGGTTTTGTCTTTGCTCCGTTGGCTTGAAACAAGTCTAGAAAGGGAACGGATGAGGGTGTAGTGATAGCGAGTTTCATCCTTGATGAGCAGAAGGTGAATTTCCTGCGCACCGTCGTCGTCTACGTCGCTCACCCGAATAGGGTACACCACATCTTTGCCGGTGAGGCCATAAACGTTGATAGCCAACCGAGGGTTGTGTGTGCGGGCCTCGAACTTACGAATGTCCGAAAGCGCCACCGGGTAGTCGATCCCAGCCATCGCATCTTCCAGCTCTGGCTCGTAGGGTAGGTAGTGGTTAACTCGGTGTGGTTGTTTTTTCCGGTCGACAGGGTGTAATGCTGCAAGCACCGACCAGACGAAGCACTTGGCGTCACTGTTCTGAATGTTCAGGACGGCCTTCTTTGCCTCAATAGCTTTTGGTAAGGGGACGTAGCTGGAGGCGGAGAGAGGCACAAACTTGCAAAGTTTGACGCGCAGTTCGTGAGGCTCACCACACAGCGAACCCCCCGAGCCCTTGGCTTGATGTTCTTCTTGCTTTGCCACCAGCTCCTCGACAAACTTGTTGTAGATGACCTCTAGGTTTTCGACATCCGCCAGATGCAGCGTCTTCGCCTTGGTGTTGTGGCAGAAGCTGTAAATTTCGTCAGACGGCTTCTTGTACCGGCAACGTAGCGATGCGTAGAATTTGATGGAGTGCGTTGCAAGCGCATCGCCGAGGATGGAAATAATTTGGGCTTGCACGTTCTCCAAAAAGCTACGCACGTCGCATGAGTCCTCCGAAGTAAGGGGAAAGTCCTCTAACAAGCGCTCGAAAGCAGACTGGCTCGCTTTTATCGCAGGCTTGACGCGTTTGGCGGGTGGTGCATTGATGGAGGCTGCTTCTGCCTTCCTCTTGGTGGAGGTCGAAGGCTGGGCCCCAGATGTATTTTTGCTTAGACAAATAAGCTTATGCTTCTTGGCATACGCAATTGTAATGTGTTTATTGCATCCGGAACACAGTTCGGTGGCAGCCAAATGCTTGCCTGGCACGCAGGTGCGACAATGTCTTGCAAAATTTTTGCTTGATATGGTTGTTTTGCACACAGGGCAACTTTTCATGGAGCGCATTTTTTTCGGGGTATGTTTATTTATATGTGATCGGTTGGTGGTAGAGTGTTGTCTTCCTCAAATATGTGCTTTAATCAACCCTATAAAAAAATTAAAAAAATATATAAGAAAAATATGATTGTAGATAGAAAAAAAATAAATATTGTATGCATGTGTAATTCTATTTAGCTTATTTTTGCTAGACACAAATCTTCTTCAGATTTTATTGCCCACTAATATATTTTTCTACCAATCTAATAGAGGTGTGAAACTATGAAAATGTTCTGAGACAATCTTCTCTAGAACATTCTTCCCCAAAGCTAATGTTAACAACCTGTTGTAACCTAAGCATCGTGTGTATTGCATCCGGCGAAGCCACGCTAACGCCCAAGCAGCTCGCTATTATGTACCTGCACGCTCCGGATGTGCTGACGATCTTCCATCCCAGCTCGCTGTTGTGTGCCTGCATGCTCCGGTTATCTCGCTCGCTCTGAAACAAAATATAAACAAAACAAATTGTATACACCCAAGCGACCCGCTATTATGTACTTGCACGCTCCAGATGTTGCGGGGTGGGTGTACTGACGAGGCTCACCGTTGTGTAACTTTCGTCGTCCCAAGGCCTACGTATTGTTGATAGCACACGCAGAGAGGAGAGGGAACAAAATTGTAGTTTTTCTAGATGTGTTTGCGCCATAATACAGAAATAATAAGAGGCGCCAGCACGCGCGTGCGTGTGGCACATCGTTCCCGAGAGAGGTTTACAAAGGTCACGATATACAAACATTAGTGCCCCCGAGACTTGGAAGATTACGATAAAGTGCATTCGTACTTCAAAAATAAGAAAATGCATTATTTACTCATCACGCTGTGTCAGCGCAACGAATAAATACGCGAAACGTAATCTGCCGATAGGCGCGCGCGCATGCGTGTGGCACATCGTTCCCGAGAGAGGTTTACAAAAGTCACGATATACATTGGTGTCCCCGGGACTTGGAAATAAAATATCATATGGTAAAATATTCTTGGGGTGAGTTGGCAACACTGAACCGCAATTGATGGCGCAGAACCGGGTTGATTACACTAGTCAGTGTTGCCAACTCCCATTTGTAGGTTAGCTTCGTCTGTAAAATATCACATGGTGGAATATTCTTGGGGTGAGTTGGCAACACTGATCGCCAATTGATGGCGCTCAACTGAGCTGATTACACTAATCAGTGTTGCTAACTCTTATTCGTAGGTTAGCTTCGCCTGTCAAATATCACATGGTGAAATATTCTTGGGGTGAGTTGGCAACACTGAACCGCAATTGACGTTGCTAGTGTTGCTAACTCCCATTCGTAGGTTAGCTTCGCTTGTAAAATATCACATGGTGAAATATTCTTGGGGTGAGTTAGCAACACTGATCGCCAATTGATGCTGGTGAACCCGGCTACCTCCACTAGTCGGTGTTGCCAACTCCCATTCGTAGGTTAGCTTCGCCTGTCAAATATCACATGGTGAAATATTCTTGAGGTGATTTGGCAACACTGATCGCCAATTGATGTTGCCAGTGTTGCCAACTCCCATTCGTAGGTTAGCTTCGCCTGTCAAATATCACATGGTGAAATATTCTTGAGGTGATTTGGCAACACTGATCGCCAATTGATGTTGCCAGTGTTGCCAACTCCCATTCGTAGGTTAGCTTCGCCTGTAAAATATCACATGGTGAAATATTCTTGAGGTGAGTTGGCAACACTGCGAGAAAGCCTCAAGCGTTGCCAGCTCTTTGCTTGAGGTTAGGTTATACCCAAAAACAAAAACCTTGGTGATTTTTTCGAGTGAGGAGTTGGCAACACTGCGAAAATAAAAAGTAGGTCAAAGTACCCTGCCAGAACGTAGCGTTCCACCTACTACTAAAGTTAGCTTCGCCTGTAAAATATCACATAGTGAAATATTCTTGAGGTGAGTTGGCAACACTAAACCGCAATTGATGTTGCCAGTGTTGCCAACTCCCATTTGTAGGTTAGCTTCGCCTGTAAAATATCACATGGTGAAATATTCTTGGGGTGAGCTGGCAACACTGCGAGAAAATGAGGCTCATGCCTTACGAGAGAAATCCATTAAGGCGAGCCTCACCGAGCCTCATTTTCGGTTGCAGAACCCGGGACACTGTACTACTGTGTTGTTTTTTGGAATGCTGGGTCCTTGGAAACGTTGATTTATGCTTTTTCTTGTATGAAAGTCATCTTTAATTGAATATCTTCGCTCCTTCAATGGTGTAAGGCTTAATGTGTTGCAAGATAGACTTTTGGGAGGAGGAGAGGGGGTGTTCACTTGTGCCGTTGGACTTGACAGTTCAAGAACTGATGAGCAGTGATAGTCAATTACTATTAAAATGTAATCCTTTTGAAAGGTTGCATCTGCGTATAATACCAGTCATGTTCCAAAAGTAATAAGCAGAACTATTATTTTTATATTTTTGCATATTATTTCGTTGAGGTTGACAGGGAATTCGTGTAGTGAAAAACTAAGTAAATTGATGTGTTTTTAGGACATATGCATACATATTTGACCATTTCTATGTTATTCAGCCAGTGGCGTGCCCAGAAGATTCCGTTCTGGGGGAAGAAATAATTTAGGTGGTCGTGGCTGCTAAGACTCTCGTTTATTTCCCTCTTTCTCTCTCTTATTACACTTCTTTCTTCTTCTATCTATTTCTTTATCCCTTTCTTTTATCTTCCATCTGTATTATTTTCTCTCATTCTCCCCTATTTATTTCATTCTTATCCTTTATTTCTCTATTTCTTTCTTACGTTCTGTCTCTCTATTTCTTTCTTTCCTCCCTCTTTCTTCTGTTCGGTCCTCCCTTTTCTCCTATTTCATTATCTATCTATTTTCTCTCTTTCTCCTCCTTTCTCTATTTCTTTCTTCCACTGTTTCAATAGCTCTTCCTATCCGATTCTCTCTTTAATTCTGTCTCTCATTCTATCTTTTATTTCCTTCCTTAACCATCTCTACCGTCCTTACTCTAAAGCATAGGCGCACCCAGGAATTTTATGGTGTGGGGGTGGGGGAGGGAGGGTTAAACCAAATTAAAAATATTAAAATTTTAAAAAAATAAAACCTGGTGTGGTTCTTATTCTCAAGCAACAAGTTTGGTGTGGGATAAGTGATTACTGTTATTTGAAAATTATATAAGGATGAGAAATTTTCCATTATAAAATTGTGGATAAGGTAAACTTTCTGTGTAATATGATGGCCTAAGAGAGGGGTTTGACCCCCATAATCCCTCTTTCGGTGCGACCATGCTCTAAACTTTCTTGAAAATTAATTCTTCGTGTAGGCCACAGGAGGGGTGGGATTCATTCATTCATTCATTCATTGTTTTCTGCCTAATTGGCAGGTTTTTCACTGCAATCTCCAGCTTTCCCTATTCTCCGCCTTACGCTTCGTAATAGCATACGACCCAGTTAATTTAATATCATCCATAAGCTGATATCTCTTTCTTCCACGGACTTTTCCTCCTTCAACCATTCCCTCCAAGGCATCCCTTAGCAGGCAGTTCCTTCTTAGACAGTGTCCTAACCAGTTTCTTTTCCTCTTCTTGATGGTCTCCATTACAGATCTTTTTTCACCAACACTTTTCAGTACGGCTTCGTTTCTTACCTTGTCCGTCCATAAGA
Organism: Lepisma saccharinum; assembly: GCF_977018435.1. Taxonomy (NCBI): domain Eukaryota; kingdom Metazoa; phylum Arthropoda; class Insecta; order Zygentoma; family Lepismatidae; genus Lepisma; species Lepisma saccharinum. Next base: position 48,672,545 of record NC_139246.1, read on the forward strand.
CTCATAAAAGACACATAAGGGGATTTGGAAATAGGGCGTCCACATTTTCTCGATAATTTTTTTTTAAGGTGATGTGATCAGCACCACGGTCCGCCTACCCTGCCCTGGGTACTCATTTATTAGAGACTTGTTGAACCACAGAACTGATTTGTGCAGGGACAAGGTCGGAAAATACTGACTTTGGACCACGCATCATTGGGAATCGAATCCGGTACTCTTAACTGGGATAGGGTGGACCCCCGCTCCGTGTTCCCTAGCCCTTCAACTGCTTCCGGCTGGAAATCGCAAAAGAGAAACAACTCGTGGTTATAATTCTTGGCTCCAAACCCGCTACTAGCCAGAAACTCACTCTGTACAGTCACGGACACAACCCAGAAGTGTCCGTGACTGTACGAAAAGTTACGAATCTTAACCTACTTAGCTTTGCAGGGACGTTGGTGATATAAAGTTGCGAAAACGGGCCCTATACTTCCTCTTACGTTATATGGTTTCTATAGCTTTCAGTTTTCTCATTTTACGAGTACAGTTAACGACACTTCTATGTTTTAACAGATCCGCTTACTTTCAATGGTACCATACAACCCATAAGTGTCCTTGACTGTAGAGTCACAGGCAATTAAAATGGGTCACCTACATATTGAAATATTTATTTATTTAACAGAAGATTCCAAATACAGCGTTAGCCATTTTACATTGGAACGTATTAACAGAAAATAATGAAAAAAATAATAACATAAAACAACAAGAATAATAACATAGAAAAAAATTACATGTGATTAAGAGACTTACATACTTTTAGATAACTTTCTTCTAAAACGTGCCAGATTTTTAAATATGTCTAGTTGACTTGTTAGATTATGGCTGGGCAGTCTATGGGACAGAGAACGCTGGATGAGGCACAATTTTGCTTCTGAGAAGCGAAAAGTTGAGTGCTTCTTGTTGAGCGGGCATGCACTCGAAAGTGAATTTCCTGGAGAAGGCGATCACTTCTGATGTTGCCATTCACTATTTTTTGCAGGAATATATCGTCTGCCAGTCTGTCTCTCTCTTGGGGAGTTTGGATATTTAACATTTGCAGAAAAATGCACTTTTGCAAGTGTTTTGTAGATGGAATTCGGTGTCGAACAATGGCCAGGAAGAAATTTAGAACAGAATTTAGTCTATCTAAATTTGAGGGGCATGCCATAGACCAGATCGAAGAGCAGTATTCAATTTTTGGTGATACAAAAGATTGTAAAAACTGCTGAGAGCAGACAAGTTGTTTATTTCGGTAAAACGATAGAGTAGATCCAGCATACACATATACGCTTCCCTGCAAGGCGTTCTGTGTGTTGCCTAACTCCACGACATTAAGTGCAAATTTTCAATGGCAACCTCTACCACCGCCGTAGACACACACAACGCCTTGCAAGGAAGCGAGTATTTCAATATATAGGTGTCACAGTTTTATTGCCGGTGACTGTACATTATAAACTCTCGAGTACATTATGAAATCTAAGATCTTTGTCCTTTTGATTTCCACGACAAGACAGAATGAAGTTGAGACCACAATCAGAGGCAACTCAAGAATCTGCAAGGTACACTCTCCAAAACATGCAGGGTGTATGTCTCGTTTTCCCGTTGAAAAATGGAAATATTACCTTGCATGTACTTAACTGCTCAACAGAGATTTGTGGTTACCATTGACATTTATTTTATTATGGCTTTTTACGTTGCTTTGCTATAACTTGACAAGTTTAAAAACAAAACGCTGCAAATAGCTGTTGCGCAGCTCACATCACTTTTCCCCACTCCATTCTCCGCAGCGACGTTGGTTCGCAGTGTTGCAACCTGGAGGGAGCGGAATGGTCTGAGGATTTTCAACGAAATTTGTATTCGCTTTCTTCTGGGCTGTTTTCTACCTGTCGTAGTACAGAACTTCAGCTCACATTTCGCCAACGACTCTTTTCCTTCTTTTAAAACTTGAACTCCCCGATGGCGCAGTGGTAGCGTCGTCGCCTTGTAATCAAGGGATCCCGGGTTCGATTGCCGGTGGAGGCACATAGTGGTTCGGATCCCACTTTAAACTGTACGTCCAGTCCCGATTAACCTTACTGTGCATAAAGTGGACTTAAAACAACAAATCAATCCAATCCAATTCTTTTAAAACTTGAGAAACCATCCATTTAGATACTCCCGTGGCGGCGCTTGTGAACTCGACAACATTATACTTACTTAAGTTTATGTAACTCCTTCTGATTTCGCAAATATGTTGCAACATTGTAAATAATTTATCTGGCCTGTCCTCTAAGGCGCTTTCCAGAGCAGATTGTGGATTTCGTTGGACCCGGCATGATTTGATTTTTGCATTTCAAAAATATGCAGCCAAGAGTAAAGAGCAAGAACATTTCAATGCTCTAAAAAAAAAAAAAAAAAAAAAAAAAAAGGCAAGCGTGTTATCAGATTGCCTTCTCGTAGCGATTGTTGTACTGTCACGGTATCTAGTGACATGTCAAACGCAGTTCGATAAAAAATATTTTTTGTTTATTGATTCATTTTATGCACCAACTTGAAAGTGTGAGGTTGTTTATTTTGTGAATAAACTTGTATCCGAGCCAGACGTCGGGAGTTGGGAGACAGGTTTTTCTTGAGTGACAGCCGCCGCTTAGAACATGACATATTTGCACCAACGCGAAGATAAGGAAAGATTATTTTCGCCGCTACCGGGCTCGAGTCGCAGCAGGCGTTCGAACCCATGTTCACGGATGACCAGGAAAACCAGCGGGAGCGCAAGCCTGCAAGGATCGACGACGTGCACTTGACCGCGTTTCAAGACAATGGAGAGAGGTCATTTCCATCCCTCTGAAACAGAAGCCAAGCCAGCTTTAGCGTCATTCCCAACGGACAAATTCGAAAGTGACATATAAACAAGAGTACCACGATCCCGGACACAGTTTTTACCCGGATTTCACAGAGAGAGCATCTCCGCGCTACACTCTCGCGTGATCATTGTTTCGTGTCCGTGGACTTTGTTTCCTTACGTATCGTGAGCGAATTGCAGATAGAGTTACCAGTGTGCGCCTTATTTTGGTGAAGATTACGCGATGATTTGTTTTTGCCAAGCGTGGACTACATAAGGATGGAGGGCTAGAGAAGATAGAGAAGGGGGGACGTCGCTTCCCCTGACGCCTGCAACGATGCATCGCCATCTTCCGATGAAGCCAGTCAGCCAACGCCAAAGACGACATCAAAGCCAAACACTGCCCAAAGCCCGAAGGACGTCTTCAGAACGACGCCAATCGAAGCCCGTCACCAGAGAGAGAGATTGAAGGACGACTCCAGAACGACGCCGATCGAAGCCAGAGGGAGAGATTGAAGGACGACTCCAGAACGACGCTTCCAGAACGACGCCGAATCGAAGCCCGTCACCAGAGAGATTCCGAACCGGCGCGTGACCACGTACACCCGACGCTAGTGACAAGAGGAAAGCCCGAGGTACTAAGGAGGTGCAAGTACAACAGATCGTCGCAATTATTCTTCGTCGCGATCGACCTTGGAGGACAATTTCGCCACAAAGGAACCGTGTGCAAGTCCCACGTCCAGGAGAGATGAATGACCACGCCATGTAGCTGAGTCTGGTACAGTATACTTCAGAGGGTCTCATGTCCATGTAAACGTGCGTCGTCAGTATCAACACCGTACAGTTGACGCCGAAGTCTCACTTATTAGCAAAGTCACTCAGGAAACCCCGAAACTAATTTCCGTGTCTGACAAATTTTGGTATTGTTGTAAAAAAGGGTTATTTCATGTTCAGATGTTCTAATTTAATTGTCTGCATTCAGCGTTAGAAGCTCCATTTCATTTCTTTAATATTTAGTAAAAATTGTCAAAGTGTGCTCCATTTTTTGTGTAACCGACCGCCCCGTCGCGCCATTTAACTTGTCAATAGTTGACTGATGAGTCCTTTTTAATTGTGGAAAGCGTAGTTGTTTTTATTGCAAGGTCGTGTGCGTGAAATAGTATTATTTGTTTCATAGTGGTTTTTAAGGTAATTTTTGCTCGCGCCGACGATTGATTAGTGTATTCCGGCAGCTGGACCCCATTAAGTTTTTGCATCACTATGTAATTGAGTAGTTGTTCCCATGGGACGAGAGAGGCTTGTGTGTAATACCCCCGTCCGAGAAACTTGTATAATGTCGAGCTTACGACTCGATGCATACGTTCATTCGAACGAAAGATTTAACCACGCCGACCCAATTGTCTTAGTTAACCGCTTTCCGAGGGCTGGCACTTAAGTTAATTTAAAAGAGCACAGGAGCTGGCAGACAAATGCCCTAAATTCACATAAAGGTTTAAAAATTAAAAGGAATGGTATGTTAATGAGATCCATGATTTGTATCCATACTCCACATGTAAAAATACCTCATGTGTGTGAAAGAGAGATAGAGTGAATGTTGTGAGAGTGAGGAGGCTTTGTAAACAGTTGTTGATTGCAATATTTTATCTGTTGTTACAATATATATTCACTTTTTACCGTTCGTCAGTGTTGTTATTTGACGTTTTTCAGGTACCAGATAGTATGCTATTAGTGTTTTTATGATTGTTCGAATCTACATATCAAAGGTAAACAAAACAGTGTAACATTTCAAGGTATTAATCTCCGCCTCGCAATAGTATGACAATAAACGACCGTCTCAGTACCGAACTTGATAACTGGACTGTGAGTCACGACCGGTTTCCCGTACACATAACGACGTTTGGCCCCGTGCCGGGGAATGATTGACACGTCATTTCGGGGACCGTGAGTGCACTCGTTACAGTACCCCACTCGGCTTTAGAAAAAACCAGGCCACTGCTCGATGTCGCATTCAGTAAATGAAGTCATTCGCCCAGTAGTTAGTTTCTCTTCGTTATAAACGTTAACGTGCGTGCGTAATACTACAGTTCACGATCCGCGCACCGCACGCATTTTCAAAGACCGGATTAAATTAAATCAAATGAACTACTGATAAACTGATATGAGCCGGCACCGACAATCTACACAGTAAGTAAGTTTTAGCTTAATTTTGCTGAGTTGGCACCACTCGTAGTCTCAAGGCCAGACTAGTACGTAGAAGAGTGGTGTTGAGGATGACGTAATAGGAAGTGCTCCGCAGCGATCTGCGCTTATCGGGACTTAACTTGTCAGGCTATACCTCTTGAGTTAATCGCAACGAATATAGTGAATGGTCGTGTCAACAGGGACAAAGGTAAAGTCGATGAACTTATCTTTTTGTCTGAAATTTATGTCCATGAGTGCATAAGCTGGTTAACGTGTGTGATAAGTGTTGTCCAGTGTTATCCATGCACCAAACGGCAACTTTGCAAGTTTAATGCACAAAAGATTACCTTGTTTTCTGGTCAAACAAATGAGTGCCAGAATGAACTGTGGATATGTGGTTTACGGGGTGGGAAATAACCTTTTGCTAGGGGTCCACAGTAAAAAGTAACAACAATTAAGAAATTATGGTAATACCAAATGTTTACTACGACAATTGTGGTTACAAAAACAAAATTAAAAGTTAGTATGTCCGCCGTTTGCTTCTCTCACAGCACGAAGACGATCAGGGTAAGAGCTCAGAAGATTCGCAAACAGTCCGTATTCCATTCCATGTCACGGAGGACTTGTTCCAGATGTGCAAGGAGTGTTGGCCGGGAATGGCGCTCCGGTCCGCGTTCCACTATCATCAAGGACTCAGTTGCGTCCTTCAGAATAGCCCCAAAGTGCTCCGCTGCATTCAGGTCCGGTGATGCGCCCGGCCATTCAGAACTGCTGAAGAAGTCAATGCCACTTCGCCGAAGAAGGTCTTGGTTTTAGCATTTGCCTTGAAGCAAGGTGCTTTGTCGTGAACTAACTTTTAATTTTGTTTTTGTAACCACAATTGTCGTAGTAAACATTTGGTATTACCATAATTTCTTAATTGTTGTTACTTTTTCCTGCAGACCCCTAGCAAAAGGTTATTTCCCACCCTGTAGTAACATACAGGATATGAAATGCCGTTTCTCAAGAGCTCATAGTGTTATTAATATGCCAGCTATATGTGGAAGCTTGTCGCTGTTGCAAGGAGAGCTGCGCCAAAAATGAAAGACTTTTCCTTAGCGTATTACAATGTACGTAATTGACTTACTAATTAAAGACCTTGCCAGACCAATTACTTACGTATTCCCACATTTATTTTTAGGGCAGTTTTGCCTGTATTTTTAGCACGTTAACTGCCATTGAGTTGTATTTAACTCACGGCAGTTTTACGCCCGGAGCCTCCTGAAGCGTATTTAACTCACACATCTCTTTATCTTGGGAGCGTCGTGGTGCACAGGCAACTCACGGTACCATGCTATAACATACATGTTACGTGAAGAGTGGCCCCGTGGACAAGATTTTGCAGATGGTTCGTGAAAATCTTATGTTGTTATTGTTACAATTAATATAATAATTTAAAAAGCGTGGATGAAATTAAGAGATGTATATTATCTTCTTGGTAACAGTTTCATACATCGGAGACACATTTCTTCAATTTTACTCAAGAAACTACTTACGGAAATGATTTTCTCCAAGGTTTACAACGTTCGTTGAGGTATTTTCTTTCATCGCGGAATATATTTGACCGGGAAATCATGTATTTTTCAAGTGAAATATCTCACCGACGCACAATTGCCATTGCTTTCATTTGCTTGCCCTACGACAACCGGATGCTGCGTACGTTTGATGACGTAAGCCCCTGTCAGTGTTTCAACCCCCTTTTTTTAACTATGCTTGCCTAACGTAACCAAACCTAACCTAACCTTATAGGAAATGATTCGTGGGGCTATCCGTGAATGGTTCGTGGGGCTATCGGTCAGCTACCGTGCATAATGGTTCGTGAGGCTATCCGTGTATGGTTCGTGGGGCTATCCGTCAGCTACCCGGGCTATCCGTCAGCTACCCATGTGTAATGTATAATTTCCACCGGTGACGAACAAGATAGTACCTATTTTTCGGTTAAGAAGGATGAAACACTGCATACCCACAACGTGAGTCAAGATATGCCCGCCATATTGTGTGTTCCGGAAGCGAAGAAAGGAATAAAAAAAAGCAGTCAGAATGTGAAAAATTGTGTTTGTTTTCGTGTAAAAAGCATAATGCCACCTTGAACTATGTTCCGCAATACACAATTGGTAAGTACGAACCATGCGAAACACAAAATATGCGATTTTAATGTGTCTCCGATCTATGAAACTGGTACCTATCATCTTTTATATTTCATTTTGCCTTTAAATTTCACTTAAATCTGAGAAGTAAACAAAAAACCATTTTCACTCACGAACTGTTTTCAAGTTTTTTCCAATTGTGCGTTTGACATTGAATTATTGCTGGCCAGCTCCTCGAACGATATCGATACAATAGCATACGGCTAAGTCATGTTATATATAACAAAATACTCGATGCTCAGAAAAAGACAATAACAATGCTCAGAAAAATTAACAATAAATATGATGCGAGACTTCCGACACAAGTCACTTGGGGACCAGCCAATTGAATGCAAGCGTGTGACACGTCTCTCCAGGTTACTGTGTAAAAACATTGCTATCAACGGGCTCGTTCCTAAGTGGTAAACGTGAAACCTCCCTAATTGATTACTATAATGACGCCATGTTTGCGGGTCTCATTTAGCGCACAAGCCTCAAACAACCTCGCCGCTTTTCACCTTCTCTTAATTTTTTCGGGGCTTGACCTGACCAACAATGTACGAAGAGAACTAAACCTAAGAAGTTTAACCTAACAATGAATGCATTTCGGCAGACGTCAGAAGGCGAAGGCGGGGAGGTTGGTTGAGGCTTGTGCGATGAGTGAGACCATGTTTGCGTGTCTTCAGGGAATTAGGAAAATTTGTGAGAGTGGGAGGAAAGACATGAAAGATTAGAATGAAGGAAAGGAAGAGATTAAGAGAAGCTAGAAACAGAAAAGTGAGTAAGAGAAGGGAAATAAAGGGGTGAGAGAGACAGAGAAGGAGAGAAAAAAATAGGGAGTGAAAAGAAAGGAAGAGATTAAAATAAGCTAGAAACAGAAAAGAGAGTAAGAAAAGAGAAGGGAAATAAAGGTGTGAGAGAGAGACAGAGAAGGAGAGAAAAAGAATAGGGAGTGAAAAGAAAGGAAGAGATTAAAATAAGCTAGAAACAGAAAAGAGAGTAAGAAAAGAGAAGGGAAATAAAGGTGTGAGAGAGAGACAGAGAAGGAGAGAAAAATAATAGGGAGTTAAAAGAAAGGAAGAGATTAAAATAAGCTAAAAACAGAAAAGAGAGTAAGAAAAGAGAAGGGAAATAAAGGTGTGAGAGAGAGACAGAGAAGGAGAGAAAAAGAATAGGGAGTTAAAAGAAAGGAAGAGATTAAAATAAGCTAAAAACAGAAAAGAGAGTAAGAAAAGAGAAGGGAAATGAAGGTGTGAGAGAGAGACAGAGAAGGAGAGAAAAATAATAGGGAGTTAAAAGAAAGGAAGAGATTAAAATAAGCTAAAAACAGAAAAGAGAGTAAGAAAAGAGAAGGGAAATAAAGGTGTGAGAGAGAGACAGAGAAGGAGAGAAAAATAATAGGGAGTTAAAAGAAAGGAAGAGATTAAAATAAGCTAAAAACAGAAAAGAGAGCAAGAAAAGAGAAGGGAAATAAAGGTGTGAGAGAGAGACAGAGAAGGAGAGAAAAAGAATAGGGAGTGAAAAGAAAGGAAGAGATTAAAATAAGCTAAAAACAGAAAAGAGAGTAAGAAAAGAGAAGGGAAATAAAGGTGTGAGAGAGAGACAGAGAAGGAGAGAAAAAGAATAGGGAGTGAAAAGAAAGGAAGATATTAAAATAAGCTAAAAACAGAAAAGAGAGTAAGAAAAGAGAAGGGAAATAAAGGTGTGAGGGAGAGACAGAGAAGAAGAGAAAAAGAATAGGGAGTTAAAAGAAAGGAAGAGATTAAAATAAGCTAAAAACAGAAAAGAGAGTAAGAAAAGAGAAGGGAAATAAAAAGTGAGAGAGACACAGAGAAGGAGAGAAAAAAGAATAGGGAGTGAAAAGAAAGGAAAAGATTGAAAAAAGCTAGAAACATAAAAGAGAAGAAGAAGAGAAGGGAAATAAAGGGGTGAGAGACACATAGAGAGGGAGAGAAAAAAGAATATAGAGAGAAGAGGAAAAAATGAAGGTAAATAAAGAAGAGAGCTGGACAAGGAAAGAGAGAATAAAGAAAATTAGGGAAGAAAACAGAAGATAAGTAGAGACAGAGAAATGGTCAAGAAGAGAGGAAGTAATGAAGAAACCTTGCAATAGGAAACAGAAAAGAAAAAAACAGTAGACACACTAATACACGGAGAATAGAGTAATAGGTTATTTTTCATGACGTCTCTTCCGAAGCGGCTATGGGTATTAGCGTTCCCTTATACAGTAAAAACTGCATAACCCGGAACCTCTATAAGAAGGAAACCTGTAAATACCGATTTTAAACCTGAAAATGACCTGCTTAAGGCGGAAACCTTCTTAAAGCAGAAACGGGACACCATTTAAAGACCAACGAGATGTTTTTATTCTCAATAAGACGGTAATTTCTTCCTTTATTTTTTTCGCTCGCAAGAAAACAATGCAATACTGTAAGTGAAACACGCCTCTGTTGCCACTCGCTTATAGGTAACATTGTCGACATGAAAGAATGCGCTACAATACTCATAGCTGTTACGATTCCGTTTCTTTCTTTCATCTCTTACCCTCTTTCTCCACCTTTCTTTGTCTATTTCTCCTCTGTTCTTTCGTCATCTTTCTATTTTTCTTGTTATCTCTCTTTTGTTTCTTTCTGTTTCTTCACTTATCTCATTCTTTCTTCACCTCTCTTATTCCATCTTTCAATCTTTCTCTCTCCCTCTATGCACATCGCGCTACGACCCCAGGGGTCCCGGGTTCGAAAAGATACATAAGTACAACTGTACGTTCTTACAATACTGTAAAACGTGTACCAACATGTTGTGTAGTTACATAATTGTAATCTCTGCTATGCTTATTGCGACTGTATCGCATTTTTATTCATGTACGTACATGCATTAGTACTCTACATTATAAGTAATGCGAAATGTAAATGTGTCTTTCCATTATTTCCTGCAGCGCTCTATACTGTATTTAAAGTCAACCCTGTATAAGAAGGAAAACTGTTTAGACGGAAAATTTTATTCGGAACCATCAAGTTCCGAGATAGACAGGTTTTACTGTACTTGTTCTTTATCTTTATCGAATTATCACTTTTTCATATTCGTCGTTACAGTCTTCCTAAAAAAATAGACGATCGAAGTTAAATATCCAAAGATAAGCAGATAGAGAAATTGAAGTGTGTAGAGATTGACAAGAATCAACTGCGATCCAGAAGATTCGAACCCGTGCTCCCATGAATTGAAGTATGGAGATTATCTAATGTAAACTTAACGTGTGAAATGCCAATTGACACTGAACAAAGAGATCGTACTTTCATGTTTACGGATATGCCGTGCGATTTCTTGTTAATTTGCATGGTAGCCTTGCGGTGGGCATTTTAAATGGCGAAATGGCATCTCAGGAATTCGCGTTGCATGTTGGGTAAACTGATCACGCATGATCCGTGATCAGAAACACGCCCTGGCTCACATGTGTCCGAATTAAGTCGATCCGTGCTAATGAGCTGGATGAAATGACCGTGGCGGAGTTCCTTGACGTATCTTACCTCATACAAAAACAATAATTGTATAATGTGTTCATGTTTTCAGTTCTTCGCATGCGAATTCCTTTGTTCCCTTGCTGCCCGACATTGATCGCATGCATCTACACACGCTCGCATAATTATCCGGTCACATATCAATTACTTTTTATTTTAATGTACAGTCGCCGGCAAAAAAATGGGACACTCGATCTTGAAATACTTGTTTCCCTGGAAAGCGTTATGTGTGTTGTATAACTCTACGGCTGTGATAGACGGTGCCACTGAAAATTTGCTTTAAAATCCACTCTCGCCCTAGAATTATGCAATACACATAACGCCTTGCAGGGATGCGAGTATATCAGGATCTATATGTCCATTTTTTGCCGGTGAGTGTACGTATAGTTTAAAAATACGCGTCTCTTCTGAAGAGAGAATAAAATAATTAAAAGTAACTATTGTAAATGATTTGGCCGCGGTGGCTCAGTCGGTAACGCGTCTGACTACCATGCTCAAGGTCCCGGGTTCGATCCCCGGCCGGTTCAAATCCGGGAACTTTTCTAACGATGGAAGCGGCCCCGGCGCCCACCCAGCGTCGAATAACATGGGTACCTGGGGGAAACCCTGGGGGGGGGGGGGGGTAAAGGCGGTCAGGGGCGTGATGCTGATCACATCACCCCCACTCATGACCGGATCAAGAAAGTGTGGGGCGTTACTCCCACACCCCCTATACGCCTTCATGGCGTGGTGCTATGCACAGGGGAGCACTTTACCTTTTTTTTTACCTTTTTTTTAACTATTGTAAATGAGAGATATTATTGTCTACATTCAGGCAATGTGTCTTGCCTTGCAATCAAGTGTTCCTGGGTTCGAGTTTTTTTTCTTCTGGTTTGATTTGCTTTAATTCTAGTTTTTGCACATGTAGGCTAATCGGGACTGGTCCTACAGCTTAAAATGGGATCCACCGGGTACGAACCCGGGACCCCTCGTTTGCAAGAACGCCATCAGGGCTCGTTCGTGGGTTCGATCCCAGGACCTCAGGCACAGCGTACAGTCATTCGGATCCAACAATTGTCTATCTGAGCATAAAAATGGTCGAACTTTCACGCACTATATTCGCAGTTTCCGCAATTTGCTGGAACATAATTATTCGGACAGTGGTTGACAGACATGATGGAGTAGAAGTTTTGTAAAAATTGTTTCGCTTAGGGTACACACACTGCGCTTGCGTACAGTAGTGTGGTACAGGGTATACGGCGGTATACCCTGTAGTTAACCATACTCATTAACTTTTACCTTCTGGTATAATTTGTATCTTTTATTGTCGTTTATTTTCATTGATGTAACTTGGCCGTTATTCCAGTGATCTTATTGCGACCTCCTTCTTGTTATCAAAACCAATGTAGAAGTTTGACTTCACACATGACTTGAGATTTTAAAGTATCGAGTAAGTTTCATATGGAGAAGGTCTCTTCTCTGTTCCGCAACAATTGGTGGCAGACTATAAAGTCTCTAATCCTAAAAAGGCGATAATTGACGTCTGTTGTATTTCACTTCTAAACACTGAGAGGATGACAATAAAAGAGAGAATTATTGTCATTTTTGTTCTTTTTTTTCTGTTTTTACATAAGTAATTTTCCGAATTTTTGATTTTTAGAGTAATTAGCAGTATTATTAAAGTTATTAGAAGTATACAAACAGATAAATCACAAGAACAATAGTAATAAAATAAAATGCAATAACATGGTATGAGTCTCATATTTTTTATTTTAAAAATGCCTTCTCTATTATATTAGTATGCTTCTCTCATGTCAATTATGGGTATTATAGCATCATCTAATAATATATCCCTCTTTATATACATATATATATGTATATATATATATATATACACGTATATATAGTATACCTCTATATACCCTCTCTCTCTCTCTCTCTATATATATATATATATATATATATATATATATATATATATATATATATATGGTATATAGACTCTATGTAATATATAATGGATTTTACTTTAGTTCATATAAGGGGTGTAAGGGATGCTCCTTCCACGTAGCGCACCCAATCAACCTCACTTCCACATAGTACACCCTGGACTGCAGACTAACGAGGCTCTGGCTACTGGCTCCATGGCCAGTATAATTTTGTTTGTGTTGTCCTGTGTTTTGTCCTTATTTGTGCTGAGTGCTCCTTTACAGCCTCAGCTTTTAACGAAAGTCAGAAGATTTTAATATTTTATGCTTTTAATTATGCAACGTTAGAGTTGTTCTGTGTAACGATAAGGGGCTGGACCCCGTATAATGTGACGGGTGCAAAATAGCCTTAGTGCTGACGCACCCAAAATTTTAAATTCAAATTCAAATTCAAATAATTATATAAATTATTAGTAGTTGTATTGATGATATTATAAACCCAATTTTAAGTGTAGAAAAGGCGAGGCTATTTGATTGAACAATCAGATTTGCTTACACTTAAAACAAAGCCAAGAGGGGCCTACACCCCAATTTTTCAGGTGTGATATGCTCTGATTTTTAAGAAATTCTGAATTTCTAGTGTAGAAAAGGCGAGGGCTCAACAGATAGATTTACCCATACTTAAAACAATGGCAAGAGGGGCTTATACCCTAATTCTTCAGGTATGGAGGTTCGGGTTTAAGTCCTCATAAAATGTGAAGCCTCCCTTGATGGCAAAATGTTAATATTGTTGTCTTGTAAATAAGGGGTTCTGGGTTCGAGTCTTGATAAAATATTTAAGATTGAAAACATGTGGCAAAATAATATGTCCACAAGTGAGATTTTGAGAATAATTACTGCTAGTTGATAGCCCCCAGATCTGAAAACCTTCTTTCTCCTCTGCTCAGACAGATTCGGCCATGTGTGTAAAAGTTATATCTGTATGATTGTTGTTTATAAACTTGTCAAAAATATGGCTTTTTTGTATGAAAACATGCAATCCTGAATACAATTCTGGTTTTGTCTTGTTCTGTTAATATAAACACAAGTGAGACTTACAGAATATTTATTGCACAGTTCAAAATCCAATTTTGAATTGTATTTAGTTGATATAGAGATGAGGTTTTAAACCTGGTGAAGTGTGTTGTACATCAGCAAAACTATCACCAAAACCTAGTTACTGCTGTTGTTTGGGTATAAAAGCACCAGCTCAGCCACTAACTGCTGAACCCAACTGATATTTTTATTAAGTATAAAGTTTTGAATTGAAGCCCAGAAAATCTTATATAATAAACAACAAGAAAAAATGCCAAAACAAAAATATTGCAATCAGTGTAATAAAAATATATCTAGCTCTCATTGGGCTAGGCATTGCCGTATTTGTAACTCTAAGAAATGCAGAAAGGCTACAAAAATGTGTCCAAGATGCCATAAAATATTAAGCAAGGCATATTACAAATGGCATAAGTGTAATTCTTATGTACAGTCATCAACATTGCCCTCACAACCATCTACATCTGGTCTGAAAAGGAAGCATGAAGCACCTGTTAATGCTGGACCTGCAAAGCAGCCACGCTATGAACCTATCCATAGCAGTTTTAATGCCCAACTTAGGGATTATCGGTTTGTATCAGAGCCAAGATGTGACATTAAGAATTTTTTGAACAGTAAAAAACCTGATCTGCAGGCAATTCTAAATGCACAAAATGGCTCTTATAAGCTGTCCCTCAAATTGTATACTCAATATAAGAAACCAAATGGCACAAAATTTACACAGCCCCACAAAACAGAAACTGTACCGGTATATTCAAATGCAAATTCAGACACAATAATAAGCAGGTTGATAGATCAATTGAACATTAAACACTCTGAATGTGCAGCAAAAGAGTCTGGATGGAGCCTATGCGGCTCTCCACACAAGTTATATGTTAATATTTCTGAATTCAGCCCATTACAAGGATCTACATATCTGCCATTACCTTCCAATATTAAAAACAAAAGAGCCGTGGTTAATATAGAAAATACCGACCAGAAATGCTTTTTGTGGTGTATATTAGCTGCTTTGTTTCTAGTTTCAAGGCATCCTGAGAGAATAAGTTGTTATAAACAACATGAACATCTTTTTGACGATGCAATGAAGGGCTTAGAATATCCAATATCTGTTCAGAATATTGATAAATTTGAAAAAAGAGCCAGGGATATGAATGGTAGACAATTATCTATTAATGTATTTATTTGTTCCACTGGCAATTGCCCGATAGAACCTCTCAGAATCAGTACAATTGATGATGAATCTGCTATTCCAATTGATTTGCTCTTAATTGAAGGGGATGGCACATATCATTACACTCTGATACATAATCTTGAAGCTTTAGTGAGAACACAACTAGACAAATCTAATAGAATATTTAAGTTGTGCAGAAGATGTTTAACTGTATTTGATGGTCAAAAAATGGTAAATAGGGTTCGGGAAGAAAATGCAGAAATTGCCAAAAACAAGTTAATTGAGCATCTGAAATACTGTGGGAACCATAAACCTGTTCATATGGTGATGCCCAATCCAAGTGAAAATTGCAAATTCAAAAAGTTTGAAGCCTTGTTGGAACACCCAGCATATATTGTCTGTGATTTTGAATCTATCCTCAAATCTCTTGCATCCTGCAATCCAGATCCTGAAGAATCTTCAATTACACCATACCAGCTACATGAACCTTCCAGCTTTTGTTATGTGGTTGTACAGGATGGTGTTGTTAGTAAAGAATATTCATACATGTGGCCAGATGCCATCAAAATATTTGCACATAGAATAGAAAATGAGTGCCGTGACATAGCATCTAACATCTTATTAAAATCAAAACCTATGTTGCCTTTAACAGAGAAACAGATTGAAGATTTCAACAATGCAGAAAAATGCCCGGTATGTGATTCTGAATTTTCAGATACAAATATCAAGGTGAAACACCATTCTCATACAGATGGTAAATTCTTAATGGCCTTGTGTAATAGCTGTAATATTAAGATCAAGAGACCAAAATTTATCCCCATATTTTGCCATGGAGCATCCAATTATGATTTCCATCATCTAATCAGGTACGAGGGGTTTGAGAAGCAGAATTTAAATATTTTAGCTGAAAATGATGAAAAATATATATCTATTAGCAAAACAATTAAAGTTAATGGTGTTCCTATTCACATAAGATTTCTTGATTCTTACAGATTTTTATCTGCTAGCCTGGATACACTGACCTCTCAATTATCTGATGATCAATTCAAAATCACACGTGCCTTGTTTCCAAATCAGGATCTGAAATTAATTAGGCGGAAGGGTGTATATCCATATGACAATGTTACAGATTTTTCTAAATTTGATGAGTGTTCCCTGCCTCCACAAGAAGAGTTTTACAGCAAAATCAGAGGTTCTGGAATCACTGATGAGGATTATCACCATGCCCAATTGGTGTGGAACAATTTAAAATGCAAGACATTTGGTGATTATCACATGGCATATTTGAAACTTGATGTAACCATCTTAGCAGATATAATGCAGACATTCAGAAAATCTTCCATGCAAAATTATGGACTGGACCCAATATATTTTTTCAGTGCCCCGGGCCTAGCATGGGATGCAATGTTTTTAAACACCAAAATGCCATTGGATCTGATCCAAGATCAGAACATGTACCTGTTTATATAGGAAGGTATAAGAGGGGGGATGGTGCAATGTTCTCAGAGATATGCCAGAGCAAATAACAAATATATGCATGATCATGATCCAGCACGGCCATCAAATTATATACTGTATGTAGATGCAAACAGCCTGTATGGTTACGCCATGATGGATAAACTGCCATATGCAGGGCTTGAATGGGTTGAAGATTTCAATATTGAAGATCTTCAGAACTATGATGACCGTGAATATGGCCTCTTCTTAGAGGTTGATCTGATAATTCCAGATCATTTACATAACAAATTTTCTGATCTGCCCCCAATTCCTGAGGTTCAGTGCTCACCTGGCTCTAAACAGAAGAAGCTCATGATGACACTGGATCCAAAACAAGGCTATGTCATATATTACAAAAACCTCCAGTTCCTGATGAAACATGGTGTTCAAGTGACCAAACTTAGAAAAGTTTTGAGGTTCAGGCACTCAAGATGGTTGAAATCATATATTGATACAAACACGGAGCTTCGAACATCTGCAAAAAGCCAATTTGATAAGGCCTTGTTTAAATTGATGGTCAATTCTGTGTATGGCAAAACAATTGAAAATGTCAGAAAACATACCGATGTTAAAATAATTACTGACCCCAGCCAGAGCAAAAAATTGGTTGCAAAGCCTAATTTCAATTATAGAAGAATTTATGATGAAAATATGGCACTTTTCAACATGAAAAAAACAAAAATTAAGTTTGATAAACCTATTTATGTAGGGGCTGCAATATTGGAATTGACCAAATTACATATGTTAATATTGTATTATGATGTGTTGAAACCTTTTTATGGTGATAATATAAAATTGATGTACATGGACACGGATAGTTTTATTCTTGATATTAAAACAGAAGATGTTTATAAAGATATGACCCAGCCTGAATTGTTTAAATATTTTGATACCAGTGAATTGCCAGGCCATTTGAATATTCAACCCCACAACAAAAAGGTGCCCGGCAAGTTAAAAGATGAGACACTTGGTGATGTTATTGTGGAATTTGCTGGGTTAAGTGCCAAGATGTACAGTTTTAAAACATGTAGTGGTGTTGCTGCTAAAAAGGCCAAGGGTATTGGCAAAGTAACTTTTGAAAAAGAGCTCCAATTTGAAGATTATAAAAATTGCCTCAAATCCCAGAATTTAATCAAAACATCAGAATCCAGAATTCAGAGTGTGGATCACTTATTGACTTCAAATGTTGTAAGAAAAGTGGCACTGGACCCACATGATGATAAGAGATGCATTTTGTCATGTGGCATACATACTTTACCATGGGGTCATTGTGATTTGAAAAATGGCAATCAATGCCCAAGCACAGAGCATGATTTGAAATAAATAAACATGCCTATGAACTTATTTGGGTTCAAAAAACGGGCTTTTATGGACCTGCAAACACCACAACCCTCTTCTGATATGCAGTCTAAACTAAGTGGCTTGTTAATTATTCATCTGAACAGCATATTTACAGATGTTGATGAAGAAACAGGCAAAATATTGTACATATTTAACAATAATTTAAATCATTACCAATTACCTGTAGGTGGGCAATTACAATTTATTACAACCCCTGAGGGTGATGTTAAAATTTCAGTAGGGAGAAATATTTACAGAATTAAGCACTCAAACATGGTTTCTGGCACTGTTTATACTGTTTCTGCTGGTGACTGCTTATATATTGAGGTCCCTGGATCCTATGATAAGCTTATACCCTTTTTTATAGAATTAAGAATCAGGTATTCAATAATAAATAACTACTAAAACAAAAATGCCTAATGATATTTTTGGCCATACAAGACATGAAGATCACAGTGATGAGATTCTGATGCTTGATGTCAGAGTCAAGAAATTAAGAAGTGATTTACAAGCTTTACAAACCACACTCAATGCCAGTCTTCAATTAGAAATTACAAATTTACAATCACAATGCATGGACCCTCTTCTTAAAATTGATTCTGAACTTAAATTATTGCTTCAGAAATATACTGATTTGGCCACATTAGATAATTTTCAAAGTTTAGAAGAAGCTGTAGCAGCTCTTCAAGCCAAAATTTAAGACCCAGGCCACCAATTCTGAGCAATTGAAACAGCAATTAGAAGAGCAAATAAATAATGTCCAGGCACAACTCCAAACAATTGTCAAAAGCATAAAATGACAAGAAGATTTTGATCTAGTGATTTCCACTCTAAAAGAACAGATTCAGTCACTCCAAATACCTAATCTGGACTCTGAACAATGCCATAGCCGAGGTTAAAGAAAAAATTGAGACACTTGAAAATTTTATGAACAACTTGCCCTCTTCTGATGCTTTAAGTGCAATAACTCGCAGTGTAGCAAATATTAAGCTGCAACTTGAAACATATGAAGATTTTGGAAAAATTCAAAGTTCCATAACCCATCTTGAAGGTACAATAGCAGCAGTGCAAAGTGATTTGGCAAATGTACAAGAATCCCGATTGCCTGGGATTGTAGATACCCTTGTTAGTGTCCAGCAACAAATCACAAAGCTTGAAAACCTCAACACTGAATCTGAACTATCTCATTTTCATCACTTGATAGATGATATCCAAACAAAACTTGAAATTTTACAACAATCCACACCCTCTCAGGCAGATATAGCCCTGCTCCAAGATGCCATGCAAAATGTTGCTGATGCTTCTGAATTAAACACTGTGAAATTGGCACTTGAATTATTGCAAAATACAGTATCAAATCTGCCTACATCACAGGAACTTAAAAATATAAAGAGGGCAGTGAATAGGATATTAAAATCAGAAGATATCAAAAATATCCAAGCAGAGATCAAACATCTCACACAGACAGTGGCCACTCTTCCAACCAATCAACATATTAATGAATTGCATTCCCTGTTTGAGGATATCAGAAGGCAGGTCCATGATCTTACAGCTCAAAATTCAAAATTGGCAGTTGTTGAAAATTTGCAACAAATTGTTGCTAATATCAAGCAACAGCTAGGGACCATGGAATCCAATCAAGCAAATGCCCTGTCTGTTTTTGCCACCCAGCTACAAGAAATTGTGCAGCAATACAAGAGACTTGCTGTGGACATAAAAATAAAGCCGGGCCATGATGATGTTGTTAGGACTATCAATGAGCACCTTGAATCTGTAACAAGCAGATTGCTCACAGCAGAAAAAGAAATAACAGGCATAATTGAAAATCCTAAACATACAGTAATTCTTGAATTGTACAGCATCCCCAACAAAGAATATGATTCTCCATTTACACCAGGTGGCAAAATATATATGCTGTCCCCTGCACAATTTTATTACCAATTTTTTGTTGGGGGCACATTGAGACCAATCAAGATCAAATATTGGCTTCAGCCACAGGCACACCACTACCCTACCTTATCAATAACAAATGCTGATAACAAAGTGAAAATCACCAGTGTGGAATTGGAGGATTTTACAGATCCCAATACATTAGAAACAGCATATGTTGAAGATGATGGCTCTTTGGAATTTAAAATACAAATTGGAGACAAATTATATTTAGAAAATCCTGCAGTTTCAGCTGCTGAACAC
The DNA here is from genome assembly GCF_977018435.1 of Lepisma saccharinum. Taxonomy (NCBI): domain Eukaryota; kingdom Metazoa; phylum Arthropoda; class Insecta; order Zygentoma; family Lepismatidae; genus Lepisma; species Lepisma saccharinum. The sequence goes on from NC_139246.1 coordinate 48,692,446, forward strand.
CCCATAGTTGCAATATTCTTGTTTACATATTATGTCTAGAAAAATTATTGTTGATGAATTACACAGACAGGCCAGACATAATTTTAAGAGACTGCCAGTAGTCACAAAGGGCATAGATGATTTATGGCAGAGCGACTTGATTGAAATGGCAAGTGGACAGTTGAAAAACTTAAACAAAATCAACAAGGGCTACAAGTATCTACTTACTGTAATAGACACATTTTCAAAATTTGCCTGGGCTGTGCCACTCAAATCCAAGACTGGAAAATGTGTTACAGAAGCCATCAGAACAATCATCAATCAGAGTGGAAGATCCCCGCGCTATTTGCAAACAGATAATGGCAAAGAATTTTATAATTCAGTGTTTCAACAATTTATTAAAAGCCAGGCAATAAAACATTATTCGAGTTACAGTGACCTCAAAGCCTCAATTGTAGAGAGATTCAACAGAACTTTAAAAAATCTTATGTATAAACAATTTACCCTCCAAGGTAATTATAAATAGATTAATATTCTTCCAGAACTTCTACAAAAATATAACAATTCTGTCCATTCCACAATCAACATGAAACCCTCTGAAGTAACTTCATCTGATGAGCAAAAATTGATCAGCACTGTTTATTATCCTAGATATCAGCCAACAAGAAGAAAGGCCAAATACAAAATTGGTGATCAAGTAAGAATCAGCAAATATAAGCACTTATTCAAGAGAGGCTTTACAAGAAACTGGAGCACTGAATTATTTACAGTGGTTCAAGTTAAACCCGGGACCCTTAACACATATATAATAAAGGATCACCGAGGAGAAATTCTCAAAGGCAGGTTCTATGAACAAGAGCTCAGCAAAACTAAACAGCCTGACACATATCTCATAGAAAAAATTATCCGCAGAAAAGGCAATAAATTATTTGTCAAATGGCTAGGACTCCCAGAACACAGCTGGATCGATGCAAACAAAATAATAATATGAGCACCTGGGATGTTATAAAAAGGCTGCCAGAACCTGAACAACAAAATAAGAGAAATGGCAAATTGCTGCCTGAAAATATTAGGTGTCTTATTGTTGGGCCATCTGCTTGTGGTAAAACTACACTAATGGTTGATAATTTTTTATTGGCTCCCAACTGGTTAGACTGGAAAAACAGGCACTTGTATGTTTTTTCTAAGAGCTTGGAACAATTAAAATATCAGCAGCTGATGAAGCTATATGATGGATTGGATATTGCCACTTTTGAACCAGATGTTAAGCCACTTGATGAATGTCTCGATAATTCTGTTGTTGTGTTTGATGATATTATATTGGATAATCAAAACAAGGTTAGGAATTTTTTTACACAGGGCCGGCACAAAAACATTGATTGCTTCTACCTGGCACAGACTTTTTCAAAAATACCCAAGCAGCTGATCCGGGACAATAGCAATTTTATATGTGTGTTTCATCAAGACCATACCAACCTCAAACACATACATGATGAATATGTAGGTGGGGACTTGAGCTACAATGATTTTTCCAAATTTTGCAGCAAGTGCTGGAACCAGGACAGTTATGGGTTTGTCACAATTGATATGACAAGAACACCCAACAGTGGCAAATACAGAAATAAAATCAACAATTTTTTAGACATTGAAACATATATAAATAAACATGAAAAGGCCAATAATTGATGATCTTAAGTTAAGAGATTATCTTGTAAAAAGATTTAAGGGATGGAAATCAGAGAACCGTGGAATTTATGAAAAACACAAACAAACAGAACAGCCTGTAATTGATGCTATTAATAATTTAGGTAAAAATATCAAAACTGTTACAGAGCAAAATCAAAATTTGCTCACAGAGCTTGTACCTGTAGCTGCAAGGAACATATTAGATTATCCATTCACCCCACTTTCAAGTATTCACACACCTAGTCCTATTGCTCCTAGAAGAATTGAGGCTAGTCAGGATCCTATTGAATTGGGTCTTCTTGCTCAAAAATATTTAACAACACCTAAAGACAATAAAGATGAGGTTTTTGGCTTATATGCTGACACAGAGCTTGATGGCAGCATCATACATAGAATTGGCAATTTCAGAGTGACATTTATGGGAGATGATATAATTGTATATTCAGAATCTCGACTTGGAGAAAAAGGTGCTTTTGTTAAGTACACCGGAACACCTGGATTGTGGGAACTCATGACCAGGAAGAGGCCTGGCAGCTATACAGATCAAGATTATGAGGATTACAAAGAAATATTAATAAAATCAGATGCTCTATACCAGAACAATGATCCCACACAAAAAAGAGTCAAGTCGAGCAGTGGGGCAAAATACAATAATTTAATCAAGCCCATATGGTCTCAAATCAAGACTGGCAGTGGAATCAAACAATACAACACCCTGCCTAAAGAATTTGTGTGGGTTGATGATGTCAGGAAACTTGTAGATAGGTTATTGGTCATAGCTGGGGAGGAAAATGCTGGGAACCACAATTTTTACAATGAAAAGGTTGGAATTATGGACATGATAAGCACCAAATTGTCTAATTTTATAGTGAATGACACTAAGGGGATTGGATATCTTATAAAAATTATTAATACTCTACCCCCCAAATTTTGGAATATTTCCGAGGGTCGGGGCCTTGTTAATGACATTATAAACAAGCTGCCATTTGAACTACATATTCCAGGCTATCAATATTGTGGTCCAGGCACAAAACTGGATCATAGATTAAACAGAGGGGATCCTGGTGTTAATCCCTTAGATGCTGCTTGTAGAGACCATGATATTGCATACAACACACATTCTGATCTTGACAAGAGACATGTTGCAGACAAGAAATTAGAAGAGGCTGCATTTGGCAGATTTGTAAGCAAAGATGCTTCTTTAAGTGAAAAAATAGCAGCATTGGGAACCACCATAGCTATGAGCACCAAACAAAAATTGGGGTGGGGGTTGTGAATATGTATATAATAAACCTACAATGAAGGCCAAGGGTGTTATGTATCAAATACCTTATGCAGGTCTTAAATCTCTTAAAACTATTGACAGTCTTTTGACCAAAAAACAGCGCAAGAAAAAAAATTCTTGTATTGCAAAAGGGCATGGTATGAAATTGTTGCTTAGTACCCCCCAATTAAAAAAATTACAGCAATCAAGAAAAAAATCACATGTGGGGGGATTTATATTTACCATCCCTGCCATCTTAGCTGCTCTCGGGGCTGTGGGGAGCTTGGCCGGGGGATCAGCCGCCATAGCAAAAACAGTAATAGATGCCAAGAAGAATAGGGCAGAATTAGATGAGCAGAGGCGCCATAACCTGGCAATGGAGAAACAGGGCAAAGGTGTTAAGAGAGCCATGAATAAGTTTAAAAAAAACAAGAGCCGCTTACAAACCAAGATATTGAAGCTTTAATCAAGCCACTGGGCATCAAACATTTTAGAGGTGTGTACATGTCTGATTCTTTACCAGAACAACCACTCAACAAAGAGTGTGGCATTGTTAATTTGGATAAGTACAAAAATCAGGGCACTCACTGGATCTGTTATCTTAAATATTTAAAAAATGAGGCATTTGTGTTTGATTCATTTGGAGGTGTTCCACCTGAAAATTTAATAAAATATCTAAATTCAGCTAATCTTTATTACAATAATGCCCGTGTTCAAAATTTCAGAGATGTTAATTGTGGACATTTGTGTTTATCAGTTCTTAGATACATGTCTCAAATAAATAAACCATCAATTGAAGATTTTCAAAAGGCCTTGTGGTATTTAAAACATCATGGGGGTATTTCATCTCACCAGCCAAAATTCAATATTGAAACTCAAATTACATGATGACATAGTGTATCCCAAAACAATAGCTCTCAGGGCATTTTATGGCATGTACCTCATCCCCAATATTACACACCACAACAACAAAATTGCAGTTGGGGATGAAAAAATTGTCATCACTCCAGGGCAATATAATCTATCTACTCTAAATGCTCAATTACCCAGAGGTGTAGTGTTAAGTCAAAATTCTGTCACTCACAGAGTAGACATTGTATCTGCTACAGAAACAGTGGATCTGGCTACTATAGGAGAGCTGTTAGGCTTTGAGAACAACACAAAACTTGAACCAGGCATCAAACACACTGCTATGAATATACCTAAATTCTTAGCCATAGAGACTCTAAATATTCACTGTAATGTGGCTGAGGGTATGATCACCAAATCAAATGGCATAGGCACTCACAAACAAACCGGCATTATTGCAACATTTAAACCTAATTCTGAATTCATGGAGCCCATCATCTACAATCCATCCCCAACATTATATTTTCCTGTGTGCCATAATAGAATAGATAATATTGAATTGATGGTCACTAATGAAAAAGAAGAATTAGTTGATTTTGCTGGAGCCACAACAACTGCAATCATAGAGATTAACATTTAAATAAAAATACATACAAGAAGAAAATGGAAAATATTGAGAGTTATGAGCTACAATCATTCCCCCCAAACAGGAGGACATTTGCAAATTTAAATCAACCCAACACAGAAATTGAGGTTGATCTTGATGTAGGGGATGGATTTATACACCCCCACAGAGCAGATCTATACATCAAATTTGATGTTGTAAAGCTCGATGGTACCGATTATCCGGCAAATTCAAATATAAGACTTGTAGACAATTTTGTGCCACATCTATTCTCTGAAATTGAGATCAGAAAGCATGGCGTTGTTATAAACAGAGTGGATTATCCCGGCATTACCTCCACAGCTTTGGCCACATTAAAATTATCCAAAACCGAGGCTTCATACTACAAAATCGGTGGATTTGAAGCTGGTGATAAGATATTATCTAAGAACCACACAGTGCTGTTCCCGATGCGCCTATTGCCAGGATTCTTCTCGGATTACAAAGAAATTATTTGGAAGGGTGTGTTAAGAATCACATTTAGAAGAGCTGCCAATGATAATAATGCTTTGATGAGGTACAGTGCAATAAACTCTACAGGGGAAGCTCTGCCTAATACCCTACCAGATGCAGGCAAATGCATTATTCAGACTATGGAGTTAAGAATCCCTGTTGTTGAGTATGAGGCCAGTTATGCTCTTAAATACAAAGCAGATATAATAAAAAATCCACAGATTCCTCTGCAATTTTAGACATATCAATGTGTACAGAAGCCCGCATCTGGTACTTATTATGAGTTTGATGCTACAAATTCATTCTCCAGCATACAATATGACATGCCTGATTTTGTAGTAGTATTGTTTCAGACTGGGAGACACAACAATCAGGAAAAAAATTCAAGTAAATTTGATAACTGCAACATCAAGAACATATATCTTAAAAATGGCAGAAATGAGGTATTTCCTAGAGAAAATTACAATTTAGACATGTCCAAGAATGATTTCCTCAAATTATATGAGGCCTTTTCGGCTTTCAAGAGGGTCACTACTGGCAATACTGACATGTATTACACACCAGATGAATTCAAAGCACAGAGACCCATGTTTGTAATTAACACTTCAAGAAGAAAACAGGTTGTGGTGAATGACAGAACAAACATTAAAATTATCTGTGAATTCCATGAGGCATTACCTGATGACACCATATGTAGTGTTATTCTCATAGGTGAAAAATCATATGTTTATGATGTAAGAAATGAGAGGGTCACAGAGCAATTCTAGAAGATATTTGTTCTATTATCCTGTTGTACAACACACAAACCTCAACTGTTTATCAGCTAGCAGTTAATATCTTATGTGTGGGCAGTTGTATATATTTCAATCTTATACAGGACTCGAACCCAAAGCCCCTGATTACAATGCCACAATATTAACACGTCTCCAAATGGAATATGCCCACATTTTACTGGGTTCTGAAGACCTTGATACAGACAAAATTGGATTTTGTTTCTGTCATAATATTTTCCAAGTCTTTGCCTAGGCTTATATTATCAGAACAGAATTGCTTTCAACATGAAGAGGGGCAGTTCATTGCCACTGGGTGAAAATATGTATCTTTATCTCAATCTTTGTTACATTTTTACATGTTGCAGACATGTTACACTTTTCCCCCCTGTCGCACAGAAAGATTAATGGCCCCTTCAGTGAATCGCACAGAAAAATCTATTAATGTTCTGTTCTAGCGTGTAGATTTTATCTTTTGCGTGCCAGCAAGGCATGGAGGCAATTAATTATGCCTACCCGCTCTTCTTCTATTGTATTGAGCGAGTGGTTATAAAACATGAGAAAATAAGAAAATTGAGAAAATTCAGTTTTTGTACAATATATTGTTGTAAAACATTTTTTACCAGGTTTTCAGATCTGGGGGCTATCAACTAGCAGTAATTATTCTCAAAATCTCACTTGTGGACATATTATTTTGCCACATGTTTTCAATCTTAAATATTTTATCAAGACTCGAACCCAGAACCCCTTATTTACAAGACAACAATATTAACATTTTGCCATCAAGAGAGGCTTCACATTTTATGAGGACTTAAACCCGAACCTCCATACCTGAAGAATTAGGGTATAAGCCCCTCTTGCCATTGTTTTAAGTATGGGTAAATCTATCTGTTGAGCCCTCGCCTTTTCTACACTAGAAATTCAGAATTTCTTAAAAATCAGAGCATATCACACCTGAAAAATTGGGGTGTAGGCCCCTCTTGGCTTTGTTTTAAGTGTAAGCAAATCTGATTGTTCAATCAAATAGCCTCGCCTTTTCTACACTTAAAATTGGGTTTATAATATCATCAATACAACTACTATTATTATTACATTTCATAATGCCTGTTGACTTCTCATGCATATCAAATTAAGTGTGTCATGAACTTTGAAGTTAATGCCTGTTCAACACACACAATGTATGTTTTTATTATGATATTTTATTAAAAGTTTTGTGTTCAAAAGAGGGATCATACAATTTACTAATTTATTTAATTAAATTAAATAAAATTTGAAGCATATTTTGTTGCCAGTAAAATAGACCAATTTTATTAACAAAAACAATTAATTATTAATAAAATTATCACTTTCTCCAATTGTTCGTATTGTTGTCGATCAGAAGAGCCTCCTCTCGTCTTTTTCTATTCGAGTACCCATAACAATGAAGGAAGTCGAGGTCCCAGGGTTCAAAGGAATATGCCGGCAATTGGCATCTCGTTACCTTGTTCTGATGGTTGTCGTCACCTTTCTCGTGCACATCTGGGCCACCACCTTGTTTCCTCTCGGCGAAGAGACAACAATGGTTGTTGAATTAGCAATGAATGCACCCATCGATCATGAATTGATTGTTGTCACCTGAGAAGGGCCCACCCTCGGCACGTGGCCTCGTTCTGCTCCAGCTTCCAAACAGCGGGGAAATTGGTTGTTGTCTTGTAACGACGCTTTCACTTTCCGCCGCGTGGGGAAGACATTGTCGCACTTGCTACTGCTCCTACTTCCCGTAGAACAGGTTAGACTGTCGCACTTATCAACTAATAGCTGCAGGTATGACACCAGATTTCAAATCGCGATATGCTCCATTGCAGTGGCGTATTGTCCAAGTTACCGTGTTAACCGCCAGTAGACCATCTTTTCTAATATACGTGGGTGAATCAAATATAAACGGGAATTTATTTCTTACTTGCAGGGAAAGTGTGGTGGAGTCCTGTGACCTTGAGGTGATGATAGTAGGTGTATCTTATTATTGAGGTAGGTGATGCCGCCAAATCTAGGCGGTGAAAACTAAGAATACATTGCCATCAGTTTAAAGCTAACGGTAATAGCAGCACCCCCACCCATCTGACAACTAAAATTACCCTAGTAGGCACTTTATGCAGCCTTCGTTAATCTAGCTCCTTGAAAGTCCTCTTTAGCTATATTAATGGTGAAATTTATCTCTATTATGCACATCAGGTTTGGCAACACTGCCAGGTTGGCCGTAGGAAATGCATTATGGGATCATTATTTTATTTGTTCTCTCGGGAATATCAAACATCCGATGACGTAGTAAAGTGCATGGACGGAAAAAGGACACACATTGACCTATGTCATAGTAGTAGGAAAAGTCGAAAAACCCATTTGATGAGCCGTAACTTGAAGTTGAAGTTGATGTCCCATAAGGAATACATGGGATTCGGTAAATACTTATTAATCATATTTTTCAAACATCGTGTCTAGCTTACTAATCAACTTGAAAAATAGTTTCCACTTGCAACATGGAGAGAAATTCATACTCTCTTGCATACTAAACCCTTTTTTAGATAGCAGTGCCCAATCCGACGATATTAAAATAAATGCACAACTGGTGCGTAATTGTCCCTCCTCGCCTGTTCCACTGTCATGGACAGCCCCAAATAGTTTTCGCTTATAGCTTTTTAATGGTGCATTTCCGAACGAGGGTTCCTTCTCATATTGGTACTTAATTCAGTTTCCATCCACCCTGACTGTTTGAATCAAGGTCACGGAAACATCCTGTGTATACAGTGTCCTGTAACTGAATAAAGATGCCAGTGTCGTAAATAGCCCAGTCTTCTAGTTTTATTTTTCATTACCCAATCAGTGTGCATGGACAGAAATGTTGGTGTAAAAAACGATAATTATAAATACAAATTATTATATTCTAGTGACCTGCTTTGTGAGAGACTTGAATCTAACACCCCTCACCTACGCGATATCAATGGCGTAGCAACATATCGCGAGGCCCTGGGCAGGATTAGAATGCGAGGCCCCCCTACGTTCTATAAATTTGAGATCTCAATCTGAATTGTTACAAAATCGTCATGGATACGTCAGCAAATTATCATATTTAATAATAATAACAAAGTACTGGCGAAATAATTTCATAATTTCAAAATGTCTGAAATCTGAAGCTGTAGGAAGGAAGGAAGAACTGCAAATATGAGTTCTTAAATTGTACAGGGGTGCCTACGGGGGGGGGGGGGTTATGGCGCTCATCGAGATTTTTTGGGGGGGATTTTTTTCCTTCAAATAATGTAAAATTCGACATTTCCAAAATATATGTAAAAATTTTACACCTTAAATGCACCATATTTAATCCATTACATGAAGAAAATAAAGTGTTTAAGGGCATTTTCAAACGAAGAGGGAGGGAGAAATAAACAATTCTTACATATTAGGCTTTAATTGACACGTAGGTTCTGGGGGTGGATTCTGAATTAAACATTGGGGAAGAGTATCCAACTCTACTGTAGGTCTTGATTATGGTGGGTATTTTAGTTAGAAGGGGATTGAGCATTAAAGTGATGGGGTATCCAATTCTTGTGTATTACTATTGTCTTAGACTATTGCGGAAATTCTGGTGTGGGGCTGGAGACTGAGAATTAATGTCTTTAAGGAGGCAACAACCACTCTTCAATATCAACAGTAAGTCTAAAATTGGCATGGAAATTTCAGTGGTAGGATTGAGTACTAAATTTAAAGGGGGAGATATGAAGCTCTTGATAAAGTGTTAAATCTTAGATTTCTGTAGTGAAGAGTTCGAACATTAAATTTTGGAGACTGCATTTAGCGATATGGTATCCACACATTTTCGACCCCGAACGTGCCAAAAGAGAAGCTGGAAACAACTACATATCTCTGGTTCCTAAGAAAGTATTGACACCCCATTCAATTAATATTCTTGAAAGCTTGCAAAGAAATGGATGTAAAAATTTTCTAGCTCGCTTCGCTCGCAGTGCTGTACTGTACGTGTTTTGCGTTTTACTGAGGTGAATGTGAAGTTTAATACTCTAGCTGCATTATAAGACACAAGCGACATTCTCCATATTGATTAATAACATTACTTCTTAAAATATAATGCTTAGTGTTGGTATACTGCTTTTAAATTTAAAGCAGGTGTGTCGTTTGTAACAAAAAGCTAAGGAAAAAGTTACTTTCGGTAGACACTCTGTAGTAATTAAATACTTTGTAAGGATTGCGATATGGATTGAGAGCGCGAATGATATGATTTGGGGGGTCGCATGACCTGCTTTGGGGAAGAGGGGGATGCGTCATTGGCCTTGGGGTGATAGACACCCCTGGAGTTGTAAATGCCTTACACTTGCTTCGTGGCAGTTAACACATTACCATAGGGAGTGCAAAGTCAAGAGAAACAAGAAAACACTTAATGTGTAATAATGTCTAAGCAAGTTATCGTGAATTTTTCCACAAATGTTTTACATGAGAAATACGACAATAGGTTTATGGCCCGCCTGTCTGTATGCTATGCCCCTGATTTCACGTATTCATTCAAACTATAACATTTTACTAGAATTTAAAGCCAGATAAAAACAGGATTGCCACGAAAATTAGCTTTTCCCATCTTTTTCTCACTTATATTTATTACATTTTTCGTATATACCCCTTCCTACGCCACTGTTCATAAGAAATTAATTTAGAAAGAACTTCAGTTCACATCAACATTAACTCGTGACTTCATAGATCACAGCCACATTCCGTCGCCGCTGTCAACCACAATTGCCTCCTTAGCTACGAAAGAGATGACGAAGTGGACAAAAAGTAAAGTAACTTGCTAAGCAATAAGGACCAGTGGAGACCAACTCCAGGTCACATAATTCAATCCTGGAGGTGTGCTCTCAACGTGCTTCATGTAAACTGTCGACAGATGCAGATTTATTATACAGAAAATTAATGACACGAGCGATTCATATCATGCATCAAACTTGCCTGCAACCTGCCAGTGTTGGGAAAGTTAGACATGTAACACGTGACACGTTACCTGAATTACTTCTCGAATGTTACGTACTTTTCGTTACTTCAATTTGAATGTTGCTTCAACTAACTAACACTCTATCCTTCTTAAACCCGAAGGTTTATGGCTGCAGCAACACAAGCCTTCCATCTGTCCCTATCCTGGGCAATCCAATCTTCTCCATCCTCATCGATTTCCATTAGGTCCATCTCAACGTTATCCCTCCATCTTCGTCTTGTTCAGGTTTCCCAACAAGAATCCTGAAAATTCTTCTATTCTCTCACATTCGTGCCACATGTCCTGCCCACATAAGTCTTCTTGATTTAATCATTTTAATAAAATATGGACAGAACTTTACACATGCCCAATACAAAATTATACTTAAATATTCAGTGTGACTTAAATGAAAGAACACAAAAATCTTAAATTGAGACTTATGTGCAGAACACCCTAGATATGTTTCTTTGTATTTGCCCCTTCGTAAATTTCATCTTACCATGCCTCCTGTCAACATACATAAGACAGCGAAAACAGCAACAAACTTTAACAGATAGTGTAAGGTTTTAACAGGAAACTTCTCAAAGCTTCTTTCTTCGTGTTACAAATGTACATAGCTGTATCTCTCACGTGTTTTGTTTTCAAGCAGATTCCGAAATCTAGGAGCTGCTGCATTCATTTCAATTAGACCGCCTGAGAATATTCCGTTTTGGAAAGCGAATAAGTTACGTGTCTGCCGTGATTAATTCTTTTTTTCAACCAGGTGTTCGGTCGTTAGATATAAACCAAACTGCTTTCGGCTCAATTAACGTGTTTCGTTTCACCCGATGTCCTAAAACAGACACTCGAAGAGAGGAGAAAGAAAAAAATGCGCTGTCAACCGATATTTATGACGACACACCTCGGTGTTTTTATTTGTATGTCATGTTCTGAATAATTCAAGCATGGAAGTCAGCCACATTGTCGCTTGGCAATGACTTGTAACTGACTGCCGTCCTCAACTTCAGCTTTAGTTTCATTAGCTTCTCACTTCCAACGTCCCCTTTCCCTTTATCTAAATTAGAAATCTTCCGAAATGAAATACGAAAACAACTAAATTTTCCCCCAGTCAAGCATGGTTTATATCCTTTATCAAATTTATCTACCTGCCTTGATAGTTCCTTAGTACGGCGTGAAACCCAGATCAACAAAGGCGAAACTTCCAGATAACTCTTCATTATCGATAATTCAATTAGCTACAGCTGTGATGTGAATTTAAGATCACATCACTATAAATATGGAACAGAACAGTTTGACAAACAGTGTTAAGTGTGCTTGTTTACACAAGATGTCGGTATAAATCAATGACTATCTTTGGGGTTATTAAGCAAACTGTTCACGTGGAGGACCAAATAGATACTTTCAAATAAGTTATTGTTTTAAGAGGTGTGCAGAAAAAAACAGTTTAGTAAGCCTTTTCATGTAAACTTCTATGAATAAAAACAACTAATTTTCTTCTTTCAATTGTGATTAATAAAATTCTTTACATAATAAAAATGAATATGAGTGGATACACTTGATATAGAGAATTACTTGTTTGTATTATAGACCTGTTTACTTCCAGAACCATTGTTTCGGAGGGCGAAGAGACTTTTTACTCATTTTTGACTTTGTAGTTAAGGCGCCCCTATATTCGATATCCGATGGAGACGCAATGCACAGCTGTGTGGATCCCACTTTAAACTGTAGGTCCAGTCCCGATTAGCCTATCTGAGCATAAAGTGGACTTACAAAAACTTCGATTTTGACACACAAATCTTGACTTTTTATTTTGTTAATTTCACTGTTACGAATCCTAGAAAAAACAGCATCTTCTGTCCCTATATGTATGCAACCACGAGAGAATTCAGGTTTGCCACTGCCACTGTTAAACCTGTAGAACCATTCTGATAGAGTAGTCCAGTGGTTTCCAAAGTGTGCGCTACAGTGCCCTGGTGCGCCGCGAAATGTTCCAACATCTTCACTGAAATGACATTTACATGTTAGTCTACAACTTGATTTTAGAATCGGATCATCGTATGAATCCAAATATGTGCTTATTTCGTACTTAAAATGTTTCTGAATTTGAAATATGTGTTTATTTTTTAACTTTAGCCAAATTTTATAATTAAGCGTCTTTCTTGAGATGAAACTACTGATATAAATATTTAAATATTCAAGTTATAAGATAATAATATACATGAGGGGGGGAAATGTTTCCAAGAGTTTAATTTTCTTGCAAAATAAACATGAGGTTGAAAGAACAAATTTATTCTTAAAAATCTTCTTAAGTATGAGAAACAACGAAAGTCACCTAGTGAAGTGTAGGAGAATTCTAATGTACGTGCTTTGGACAACACATTGCCCATCTTCGGTACGTCCAGGACTTGGCATTTCTTCTCAATAGCAAGTACAGCCGAATGAGCCAGCAGGCATCGGTTTCAAAGACGAAAAGGTTCTTTCCCACGCTGCATTGGAAACTGGAATTGTTACAGAGAATACAACTAGAGTGTGAACCTTGTGAAATGCCAATTTATACTTTCCTAGAATTTCGAAGAAATCCATTAAGAGGGGTACTTTAGTTCCATCTTTGTAACGCTGAAGAGTTTTGGGCAAAATCTGCGTTTCACCTTTCAGGGAAATGTTATCACAGGAATAAAAATCTAAAAAAGGTTACAGTTATCTTATAATTCAAGAAAAATTCTGACCCTGGTGCACCTCTCACTCTACCAATCCAACGTGTTTGTGCTACACAATTACAGGCACCTTTGGAGTTCGTGGGAAGAAGTTCTTCGATTTTGATATGTACGAGAAAGAGCAAATCTACATCTAATGATTGAAGAGTGGCAAATCCTAAAAAGCGTTCTTCTACCTGCCCGCGATACAAATATCTGTCCTGTTCCTTTCTCGCAATGTCTTTTGTTTCATCTGACATCAGTGCGAATACTTTCGCCTCTTCCACTTCCTGGCTTATTTTGCTGAGAATTAGTGTGGATATTACGCAGATTAATTTGTTTTGAATCGAATTTTGAGTGTAATTTGCATTTTAAGGTTCAAGTTCAATATATTTACTTCAATAGTATCGAAGAAATTCGCTTTGTTAAGGTTTGCATCAGACTCATCTCGAAAATCAATTCCCTGAATAGTAAGAAACCGCGATGCATCCACAACAAGTGACATGTAGTGTCGTCTTTCTTGGACTACCTTTGGTCCTGGGTTCGTACCTGGTGGAGGCACTTTAAACTGTAGGTCCAGTCCCGATTAGCCTTACTGTGCATAAAATTGACTTAAAACACAAAATCAACCAACCAACCAAATCTTGAATCATCTTTGAATGTCTTTTACTAATTAACGTTGTCACTAAGGATCCACGATTAGAATAATTTTCTCGTACTACAGATAATGTTGTGTGATCTTCAGAATGTTCGTGATGTTTTAAAACCATCCACATTCAACGCTTTTTTACAGTTCTTAAAACTCGTTTTAAACTTAGTTTAATCGCGACGATTGCAGGACATAAATGAATGAGAAATCTCCTACGTCCAGGTCGGCGCTCGAATCTTGAACGAAAGTCACACACACGTTTATATACCAAAACAAATAATATTTGTTAGTGAAGTTGGCATTATAAGCAGGAAGAGTGATATCTTGCAGTATACTCCACTTAGAAAAGGTGAAAATCGACATACTCTTACAAATGAACTCTCTTATTATTCCAAGGGATCCCGGGTTCGATACCCGGTGAAGGCACTTGGCACAGTGGTTCGGATCCCACTTTAAATTGTAGGTCCAGTCCCGATTAGCCTTACTGTGTATAAAGTGGACTTAAAACACCAAATCAAACAAACGATTTTATTATTCGATAATTAATTAATTCAGTTGGGGGGCGAAGTGTCTGACTGGGGGGTGCCCGCCCCCTGCTCCCCTCTGGTGTCGTTACTGTTCCACTGATTTATTAACTAATGTGTATTAACGATATTCGTCGTAACATCAACCTGTAAACAAGATGTTCCGGATTCGGTTCTCACTGGCAATGATTCTGAATGTTAAATAATTGCAGTAGCGATTACAGTTTTTTGTGCTAAAATAGTTATTTCTATTCTTTGGCAGTTTGAAAATAATACGAGGGGGTATCAAAAAGTTTTGCCTGTTGAGGTATAATTTGTTTAATAATGGAAAGATTGAAGCAATGAACATACATATAGTTTGCCTGTAGTGTCCTCTGCTCAGAGTTACTGTTCCGTACCTTGTACATTTGGAGCCAAGATGGCCGCCAGAAAGTCTGAGCTAAGTCTGTGCTTCGTGTCATGAGATTCGATGACCTACAGGAGGTTAAAACAGCTCTAAACGGTGGGGCAGGGAGTGTTCTGTGGAATTTTTCCAAACTGGTTTTGAGGGCTGGATAAAACGCTGGCACAAATGCATCAAACATGATGGGAAGTATGTGTAAGGGTAACTCTTGAGTAGAGGACACTACAGGCAAACTATGTGTATGTTCATTTTTTCAATCTTTCCATTATTAAATAAATTATACCTCAACAGCAAAAATGTTTTGATAGCACCTCGTATTATTGGAGTATTTTATTTTATGTTGCTCCAACTTTTGTTATTGGTCATTTACACTTAACAATGTCATCACTTTTCATATACTTAGTCATGGCTTTTGGAGGCCACGTGCCTCTGTGCCCCCAGTTATATCAGTCAATGTTTCCGGAGAATGCATCCTGCCCGAAAAGGATAAACTATCCTGAAATCATTTGATGTTATTTTATTTGACCTGATGCAAAATATGCGTCTTGTTCCAGCTATCCAATAAAAAATACACTAATGTGTATTAAGGCTTATATTTTACTATTGCCTTCTCTTATTTCTAACGATAACACACTTGTATTGTTACAGCTAATTCTTGCAGTTGATTTTTTTTAATGTTTTTCTTTTGCAAATATTCGTGACTAATATGAGGTTCAAATGAATGTTCATGTTGTTTGCTTCGCTCTTGGTACATAAGCCGATATTTTTGTCGAAGTGGCTAGCACAGCTCGCTACGACGGCAAGGTTCTCGGGTTCGAATCTCGGCCTGGGCATGGGTGTTCTTTGGGAATGTCCCTTCATCACTTTCGTCACATCATCATTCATCCTCATCTTCACGATTAGCCAAACGTGGGAGAAAAACGAAGTAAAATAAACCAAATGAATGAATATTTCGTAGATATTTACTATTTTCGTAGTATACAAGCCTAATTTGTATCACAGGTACCTAGACAACAGAGGAAACAAACTAAAAAAATAAAAAAAGAAACCTCCGTACCAGCTAACTGTAGACCAGGCGAACGAGAACAAGTCTCTGCGCAAGTACTGACGCGAGACGGCTCCACCAATGAGCAGTGAGAGAAACGGGATTGCGTAATGGGCGACGGGAGTTACCCGATTTCCTATGCAGCGTTGCAAACTTTTGAAAAGGATAATACCGAACGCACATCGCAAACGGGCCGTTTTTTTTATCTCCAGGTAGGTACGATTGGTTTAAGAATTTCTTAGGGAAATATTAGGGATAAAACTGCAAGAGCAAAATTTGACAAGCCGTGCATTTAGCGTACGGACTAAGGTCTGGACCGTACATGCCATGAAATTTCCGTACATGTACGGTCAGGAACGTATGGTTGGCTGCGCTGGGCTTTCACCACTCGATTTTGCTCCTTCTCCTCTGCCGATATGCGCGACGCTCTACAGTTATCTGGAACAGGATTATAGAAGGAGTATCAAACATGTAATTTTTTTAGAATCTGTAATATCAAAGGACCGGCATCGGCATTTTCATAAACGACATTGACGGTACAGATCAAAGTTCCACCGCAACATTAATCCGCTCGTGATTATGACTATAGAGCCCGCTGTACACAGAAGCATTTTATATAACATTTCGGTCAGCTTTTGCGATTACAATATATAATATACACAGCACGAAAGGCACGATGAGTTACACCATCTATCTATGGTGCGTGCACGATGTTAATAATTTAAACAACTAAAATATGCGTGTACTGTATACGTTATAAAGCATGTATTTAAACTGTGCCATTGTGTTGTGCCAAATATCATTTTTAGGAAACGTTATCCCTCTCGGTTGAATAGTTATCAGTAGAGCTCGGAAGTTGAGGAAAAATCCTTTTTTTTCCAGTGTCCGAAGACGAGGCCCAACATAATATATGTTCATTTTGGGTCAATGTAGGCCAGAAAAAGATGGGTTTTATTTGTCCGTTTTTGCCTTTTTCGTCGTTTTTTGGCTTATTGGTCCTTTTTTAGCCTTTTTTAGGTCTTTACGGCTTTTTTTTGCAACTTCACCTTCTTTCGGCTACGTTTTTACTGCCCATTCTCAATTCGAATCATCATCAGTTCATCACGTCTTAAAACATCCTTTCTGTAGTAAATAAACAAAGAAATGTATTTGAACCATCCCTGAAACGAGAGGAAAATTTTTTTGGACAACTGAAGCAGGTACGGTACAAGGTCCTTCCTTTAACCGTAACTTGTCTGTAAGGTCGCGCTGTAAGTGGCAACTTTATCTTGTTTTGAAGCTTTCAGCAGGGTGTATACGACCATGTACATTAAATATGTAATTAAAACTGAAGTTATTAATTAATTTGGATCACATTTATACGTCCTTTTTTCCGTTTTTAGGTCCTTTTTATGATATTTTTAGGTCTTTTTATAGGTCTTCAACTTTCGAGCCCTAGTTATCAGCTTTTAAAAATGTGAAGTGATACATTATTTACATCTCACGCGGCCGCCATTACAACAGCACTCGTGACCTAGAGGTCGCTTCTGATTGGTTATGCTTCGAAAAATGCTACGGGATTAGGACGGGTCCTATCCTTGAGAAATGCCATGATATAGTCCATGACATCTGAAATTCCATAAAAATTTTTGCTTTACACGGTAGCATTTTGGTCATGGGGTAAATATTAAGGAAAATGCTTTTGACTAAAACGGGCTTAAGAAAGATTAAAACCACGCTGTACTTATAGATCTTTCGCAAGGGATTTTAAAAGCCTCAAGGCACTTATGCAAAACGGTCTGCATAGAAAGAAGCCCCTCGCCAAAATATTCAGCGGAAAAGCCTAAAGATGGCGCTCGGATAGTCGCTGCATCGAAAATCGTAAGGAAGAGAAATGGCCATCCTTGTCTGCAGCGCCATCTGGCAATAAATCAGATGCTATCTGGCGCGCAAGGAGACAGGCGTGGTCCCTTCGGAGGGTGCAGAGCGGTTCCTCAACATCTGACGTTGCAGAAATCGAATCTCATCAGCGCTGTCGCGGCAAGGCAATGAAGCTATCGCCAGTTCATTAACGTTAGCGGTCGCAGCGTTTGGTAAGTGGACTTGTTACAACAGCGAGTCCCCAAATGAGCATGATATGGATCTATTTGTTCGATTCAATTCAGGTGTGTGTCAGTGCGGCAATTACTCAACCGTTTACCAGCTACTAAGGGAAACAAGCACTGTAATGCGCGTATTATCGCCTGTCCGCTGATGATTTTGCAGGAGGAAAATGACAATGCCGCCTTGAAAAAGATCAAGATTATATTTTGGAATACTTTAACAATTTCATACAGGTAATGGCATTGTGGAATAACCGCGAGAGAGTTCAAGCACGAACCGCAATAGGCGCGAAGGGAACCACAACGAAACACATTAAGCGCGAAACCAAACTTGAACACCGAAATAGGCGCGAATAGAAAAACCGCAAAACGGGTTAAGCGCGAAAGGAATTAGAGCGAAACGAACTAAGCGCGAATGGAATAAGAGCGAGAAGATTAAGCGCGAAACGGATTAACAGCGAAAATTTCACTTACGCACTAAATCCGCGGTTGTTCTGACGGCTTCAGTTAATTTGCCCCTTGAAAAAGTGTTAAAATATTCATGCCTAACTAACAAACTCTCGGGCAATCCTAAACCGAAGGTTTCTTGTCTCAGCAACATCTGTCCCTAGTGCACAATATCAATTCACTCTTCACCATCCTTACCAATTTCCTTCAGGTCCATCTTCATATTGTCATTCCTTCTTCGTCTTAGCCTTTCTACAGGTCTCTTACCACCAGGTTGTCCAATAAGGATACTGTAAACATTTCTATCTTTTTCCATACGTGCTACATGGTCTTCCCACGAAGTCTTTTAAAGTACCTATTGTAATGTCATAACTTATGAATATAGATTATGACTTTCCCAGTTACCTGTTTTTACACAAAACTAAAGGCAAAATCACTGTTTTGTGTGAATTATTCATAATTACATAGTTGAAATGTTAGGGCTGCATTCCACTTATTAAGATGATAATTATGATTACTTCCAAGTTGAAAATCGATATAATAGTCGTCACTAATCAATTCTAAGAAAAAATTAAAAATTCTGGCAACAAGGTGCTAAGAGGTGAATTATAATGCCAGTTCCACAAGTTTTATGATCAATTTAGTAACCCATTGTTTCCTCTTGAAATATTTGAAAATATCCTCTTGAAGAGGTTTCTTGAAAGAATTCACAATCAAGGTAGCCATATTCCATACAGTACACAAATGTCCAAAGGACATCCATTATTGCACATCCTTTGGATATCCAGTGTTGGACAAGATCCAGAATTTGGACAAGATCTGGCAAAGTATTGCATATTTGGAATGAAATTAGTTGTTGATAGGCCAGTTCTGTACACACAGGGGCTACATAATGGATATCTAGAATTGGTTTAGCTTCATATATCTAGTTCTGGATATCCCATGAACGTCCAATGGATATCGATAATTAGATATCGCTAACTGGATATCTAATCGATGTCCATTGGATATTCATAATATCCACGGATCTGATCTAGACATCGTGGATATCCAATGGATATCCCTTGAAGATTTGTGGTGTGTGGGATCAAATATAATAATACATGTTCTCCGTATTTCATCTGGACGAGTACCAGATTTTCGTACTGTCTTTTCCGAAATAATTGATTATAGCAAGTAGTAAGTGATTGAATGATGTTGTAAAGTATCACCACGGAATTTGTGCATTACGTTGAGCTTACTGACATTGGTAGTTGAACATACATGTCGCGCGAATTGTGTCCACGAACGCGAATATTATGTGATGTATAATATAATACAGGATGTCCATAAAGGTACTTTACAACTTTGATGTCATACAGCACAACTTGCAATTGACACAAAGAAACATACCATGCCCCATTTGATTTACCAACGCATAAAGTTGAATTGTGTATTAATCCACTTGAACATGCGCACCTCTGCCGGCATGTACAACATCTAATCGAACTTTCAACTCTGTCTATACCCTCTCTAGCATATCCCTGTCAACTGAGGAAATGGCAGCTCTTATTCTGGCATTCAAATCATCAAGATCAATGACAGAAGTGATGTTCACTGTGTCTTTGACAAATCCCCGCAAAATGAAGGGGTGTAAAATCAGGGGCTCTAGAAGGCCAGGCAGTTGGACCATATCTTCCAATCCAACGTGCTGGAAATGTCCTGTCCAGGACATCTCTCAAGTCTAAGGCCCAGTGCGGTGGTGCACCATCTTATTCAATACCTGACTAAAAAACTTTAGGCGTTGGTGAATTCCCTACAACAAAGTAATTTCCTCTACGTCAATTACAAGTTGTCCTGTGTGACATCAAAGTTGTAATGTACCTTTTGGGACAGTGTGTATAATATTATAATACAGTAAAACCTCGTTAACTCGGACTAATGGGGGATAAGTTGACCGGTTTAACGAAAGTCCGGATTAAATTAAATAACCTAAAAGAACAGTAGAAAGTGCATTAAAACTCCGTTTATAGCAACAAAACACGTTTATTATGGTGCATTTAAAGGGCATAGGCCTAAATACACTATAGCTACAGTACAATACAAAGTCTGCGAGAAACAAAATTTCATCAGTGGTTGACTTCCATTTCTTTGGGTAGTTCTCTTTTTGAATTCTAGCCACATTTAAAACCTTCTTTTTTGGCATTTTGTCTGTCCGGATTAAGCGAAGTCCGGATTAACGAGGTTTGACTGTATAATATATATAATAATATATATATTATAGTATCATCAGTGAGACGGCCACCATGGCGGAGTGGTTTGCACATCGCGCTACGACGCCAAGAATCCCGGGTTCGAATCCCGGCCTGGGCATGGATGTTTGTGGGTGTCCATTCATCACGTCATCACTCATCTCCATCTTCGCAAATTAGCCAAAAGTAGCACAAGAAGCGAAGTAAAATAAAGCAAATCAATCAATTATCATATGGGGTAGAGATTATAAACTGGTCTTATTCATTTCTTTCGTGTGCTATGACACTTACACCACATAATTATCTAATGAAGTAAGTGTGAAATGTGATAGTACATATTCAAATTTTTAATTTTCTGCTTCATTTCAATTTATCAGAGAGTTTTTTGTATTTTTCGAATAAGTTCTAAAACCACATGGAAAATCTATAATGTTACTGCAATAATATCCTGGATTCTGTAACTATTTCAGTAACATGTGTTTCTAGCGACATCTATACGTTGGAAGGAAACGACCATTCTGCTAGAAGCATATAATAAGATTCCTGCTCCCCTCCACGTCCATCTAAAACGTGAATTCTTCGCATTCATCACCAGACAAATCGGTTAACTACATAAGGCATGAACATTGCAAATTGAAGCTCCACGAGGACCTAATTAACATATTTTGTTTATGGTCTTCTGTAGACAAGCGCAGCTAACTACTCAACGCATGCCTCGTGCTAATTCCGATGTAGTCAGGAATGATTGAATTTATAACTATTGAGTCAGGTTCTTACTTGAGTCTATCAGAGGAGGTGGAAGGTGTTTTATATAGCAGTTTTCCAGTAAGAACGATAAGATTTTACAATGAAATAAAATACAAGCTCTTTCAGATACAACCAAACTTATTATATTATTTTGTAGCATAGTTTATTACATTATGTTTTGAATAACACATCATTTAAGTGTCCACCTCCACTTCGTACACACGAGTAAACTCGATGAACCCAATTTTCGATGACTTTGTGCAATAACTCGGACCTTATGTCACGAATGCAGCGTTCGATGTTCAATCTTAATGCATCAAGGGTTCGTGGTCTGTTTGCATAGACTATAGATTTCAAATAACCCCACAAAAAGCAATCTAAAGGAGTTAAATCACAACTTCTTGGAGGCCAACTAACAGTTGCATTTCTTGAAATTATCCTTTCACCAAACTGTTCTTCCAACACGTCGATAGTGGCATTAGTAGTGTGACATGTGGCACCGTTTTGTTGGAACCACATGTACTCCAAATCAATTTCATCTAAATTTGGCCACAAGAAATCTGTTAACATCAATCGGTACCGCTCACCATTCACTGTAACTGCATCTCCTACCTCGTTTTGAAAAAAAAATGGTCCGATGATGCCACCATGCCATAAACAACACCATACAGTGACCTTTTGCGGATGCAAGGGCTTCTCGTGAATGTCTTGTGGATTGTTTTCACACCAAAAACGACGATTTTGTTTGTTAACATATCCACTTAACCAGAAATAAGCTTCATCTGAGAAGATAATTTTTAGCCCAAAATTATGACCAGTTTCAAGTTCAATAGAACGTCTATTTTCAGATTTTTTTTGGATAATAACGAAACGTTTTTGAAGCGTGTATTTAGCCATGATGAATTGTCATAGTATACTAAACAAAACAATACAAAAAGTTTGGTTGTATCTGAAATAGTTTTTATTTTATTTCATTGTGAAATCATATCGTTGTTATTGGAAAACCCTATACAAACAAAGTTGTTCCGTACTGCGACGATTAATCAGGTACAGCCACCGGCAATAAAAATGGGACACTTAGATCTTGAAATGCTTACTTTTCTTCAAGTTGTTATGTGTGTTGCCTAACTCCACGGCGATAAGTGGATTTTAGTAGCAAATTTTCAATGACAACTTCTATCACCGCCGTGGAGTTAGGCAACACATATTATGCTTTGCAGGGAAGCGAGTATTTCAGGATCTAGGTGTTCCATTTTCATTGCCGTTGACTGTACATGAGTGCATTTATAAATGTTTGCCAAAAAGTTTGTGAAGGTTTGTTTCAAGTATAATTTATGCTCAGATAGACTAATTGAGAAAGGGGTTACAGTTTGAAGTGGGTTTCGAACCCGGGACCTTTTATTTACAAGGTGGCACCTTTACCACCACACCATAGGGGAGGGCTTCATTTGTGAAAGTCTGACTATGATGAAATGCCAAAGTAGTTAGAGCAATAAATGTGGATTTTGAATACAAATTTAGATTCAATAGGTATGTAGGAACAGAATATCGTCCCGTGTTTTTCATGCAAGTATAACGAATATGTGCTTCAATTATTTTAACATATATTTAAACTGTATAAAGGTGAAGGCAACGAGCTTTTCAAAGTGGTGCGCATTTGGCAACGCAGGGGCATGCAACTGATTGCGTCATTTACTCTCCAGCCTTTCGCGTAGATTTGAAAACTGTGTGAGGGTCTATCTCTTCGTGGTACAGCTATAGACGCTGTTTAGGATACACTCGTGTCATCTGCTTCATAGAAGCTTCATTTTTCCACACTGCAAGAATTATTCGCAAGGTACTTTCTCTATTTCCTTCGGCATATTCATTATCATTTAACTTGCATCCAACGCCCAGGTCCCCCAGGTCCCCCAGGTCGAAAAACTCCTAGAAATTCTACCAACATTAACACCACAAATAACATAGCTACAAAACAAATCTTCCCCATCGGACACGTATTCTATGTTGAGCCATGCAGCACCAGTAAGGGGTGAAAACCACAATGCAAAGGCTAATGACTTCAACAGGGGTGAAGGAAGGTTTGGCAACAGCGCCAGCCGGTTTGCTGAGGTGGTTGGTTCTCGCAGACACAGCCGTATACTCTCGTCTGCTTTCTTGGCGGCAAGCCGATGAAGCGCTGTATTTTGACCTGTAGCATATGCTCGAAGTGGGGGGGGGGGATAAGGGGGGATGGTATACCCCAGTAAAATTTCCTCAAAACCTTTCTCTCTCTCTCCCAGGTGTCTCATTGTGACCATTAGCGATTTCAGGCGGGAATTTTCGGACAATACACTTGCATGAACCGATCTTTGTTTGCCTACATTCTACCGTATAAATGAGTACCACGGGACAACCCCAGGGGATAAATTTTGCCGGAGTGGGGTGCTGACTACATGATCTACAAATGGCTAATGTTGTGAATGCGTGGGGCCTTACCCCACATCATGGGCCAATGTACAGAGATATGTTCTAAGTGATTGTGGCTCAACAAGTTGAATTCCTAAAGATTTCGGGTTAAAGTCCTGTCCTGGATATAGGTGTTCTTTTGTGAGTTCCCCTTTGTGAATTTCATTTGAGGGGTCCGTGATAAAGAGGCATAAAAAGGAGCAAAATGAATACAATGAATACAAGTGAATAATGATTAGATGAAATTATTATGTGACACTCGCAAAGGAACGCCCGTGCCCAGGATAGAATTCGAACTCGGAACCTTTGATAGCGAAATCATGAGTCCACTATGAAACTGCATTTCAGACCTGCTGTTTCAATTGCCTCTCCCGTTATCTTTCACGCTTGATATTCGTTGCATTTCTCATTTATTTTTGAAATTTTAAGTTACGGTATCGATTACACAATATACGACATAGACTCTTCTTCAATATTGCTAAAATTGTTTCTTTATTTTTTAAATAGAAAAATAGCAGATGTAGGATCGAATCAGTAGTATACGCAGAATTTCATCGAGGGTGGAGTTTAATTAGGGCGTTCATTCATATTTGTGCCACGAACAACAAATTTTCGGAATTTTTCCAGTTTCCAATGATAAGTTTATTTTTCGGTATAGCAATTAACAATCAACGTGCTTTTTACAGTTGTGTGTGTATATATACTTATGATGACAAAGGAATTTGAAGCTGTTACTAAAACATTGAAATCGAACTTAAATGAATTGTCGTTCATCATTATGTGATGTTATAAATAAAAGTACTAGTGGAAGACGTATACAGTATATGAACAGGTTTCTCAAATTTTAAAAATACGCGAAAGAACAATTCTATTTTTAAATTTTTTAGTGAGGGTGAAGGCGTGAGGTGACTGTATAAACAATCTTCAGAAAGTAATGATTTTAGTGTTGAAATATGCAAGAAAATCAGTCTTAAATGTTATAAAGTAATTAATGTAGCTCCTATATTACTAATTTACGGAAGAAAATTCGTTTCTTACATCTGCGTAAAAAACTGGTTTTCTATGCGTAAATTGCTTGTAAAATACGCGTAACTTACGTAAGAAACGTAACGAGTGAACAG
Source organism: Lepisma saccharinum (assembly GCF_977018435.1). Taxonomy (NCBI): domain Eukaryota; kingdom Metazoa; phylum Arthropoda; class Insecta; order Zygentoma; family Lepismatidae; genus Lepisma; species Lepisma saccharinum. Next base: position 48,717,502 of record NC_139246.1, read on the forward strand.
TGGCGGCAATTGGGTTCCAAAACTGGAGGGGGCTAGGTACCAAAACCAGGGGGGCAAGGGCAGTTTACTTTCACTTGGGAATATAAGGTTTAGTATAGGGGGGGCAAAAGTGGCAAAAAGTGCCCCCCTAATCACCGTCACTGCGAGTAAATTATCTTGCCAACCCTGCCAGGTAGTGTTTGAACGACCTTACGAAATGTCTCCCACTTGATTGAAGATCCCAACAGACGGAAGAGTTAAGGCTGTACCTTTGGCATTCGAATGGGCGATTTTTTTCAAATTTTCATCTCCATTCGAAAAACCTCTTGGATATTTGAAAGTATGAAAAATTACATACGCTTAGAATTGCTTCTAGAGCATTGACGTGAATTTTCGTGTAGTTTTCTTTCACTGTTGTCTAGATATTATCAATAGTTTCGTGATTACGTAAGTCTATTTAACTATTGATAATATCTAGACAACAGTGAAAGAAAACTACACGAAAATTCACGTCAATGCTCTAGAAGCAATTCTAAGCGTATGTAATTTTTCATACTTTCAAATATCCAAGAGGTTTTTTCAAATGGAGATGAAAAAAATCGCCCATTCGAATGCCAAAGGTACAGCCGAGGCTTAAGGACAAAAATGGCAGCTTCTCACTAGGTAGGCATTTATTTCAATATCGTCGGAATGAGCATTGCTACTATAAAGAAACCCACTATACATGAGAGTGATGGACACGATTTTGAAAAATATGATCATTAAGAATTTTCACATTCACATGCATTCTATATGGGAAAAAGAAACGCAACAATTTCAAGTTACGGCTAATCAAATGGGAGTTTCGACTTTTCCGACGACAATTCAATTCTTCCACGTGTCCTCTATCCGTTAATGTGTTTTTCTACGCCATCGGAAGTTTGATATACTGCTACAACCATCCAGCGGACAGACATCTCTTTCCCCAGCTCGCCGCCGGGAAAGTTCTGCGGGGAGGAGCAGTTTAGGGTCCTAGCGTCTGGCTGGCTACAAACTGTTCCTGCTGCCTTTAACTGGAAAGGTACTGAGAAGCATATCCTCAGGCAGTTATGAAAAACTATATTTCAAAGTCTCCTGCATAATTTTTACCCACACTCGCGTTCAAACGTATTGAAGGAGCTTTAATAATAATAATCCTTATGTACGAGGAACGTTCACAAAGTAATATATTTTGCTAGAAAACCAAGATGGCGCAGCCCGTGGAGCCAGCTGAAGTTGGAGATATTCGCTTTTTGTTCTTGAAAGGAAAAATTGCAACATAAATTCACGATGAACTTGTTGCGGTGTACGTAGGAAACTCAGAAGCCAGTAAGTGGGAAGCATTTCGATGACAATGATGACGTCATTTCTGCGGTGAATGACTTCCTGGACAGTCAGACACAGGACTTATATAACAACGGCATCCACAACTTGGTACATCGATGGGAGAGGTGCGTCACTCTGGGTGGAGTTTACGTGGAGACAGACTGATTCGTTCATAAAAACTCGTGTGCATTATTGTATTCTTGCTTTGCAATAATTATTACTTTATGAACGTCCCTCGTATGTCATGTAAATGAGAGCCAGCGTAGTCCAACCGGAAGAGCACCTGACCAGCACGCGGGAAAACCGGGTTCGATTCCCGGGTGGATGATCCGATCTCAGGTCGTAATTTTTCCGCACAGCACAATTCGCAGGGGATAACTTTACCTTATATCAGCAATAAGACCTGTTTCAATAATTTGAACAAGATGCAACATCAACAGGCATCAGTGCACCTTGAAAAATATCGTCGTCTAAATGTTCTCCTTCTGCGTGGATGCACTATTCGAGGCGATGTGGGAGGCGCGTCTATACATGTCCTGTGGAATAGCGTGTATTTCACGGCAATTGACCGTTCACAACATTACCCGTAGCTCTCCAGAGTCTAAAGCCAGAATCACACAGAACTGGATTTCCAGCAGGAATGCCCTAGTTGGCGCTGGACTGGCTACCCAATATCTAGTTTTCGCCTCACACGATAATTGTTACCGTACTTGTCGATGGAATTTTGTTCCCAAAGTAGAGTACTGTATCAAACCACTTTCGCTCGCTCAAACTCGTTCGTTTCTCCCATGCTCGAGCGTGCTACGCTCGAACATACCGAACTCGTAGTGAAATGATTGACAACGTCCCGTATTTCACAGCCTAATAGAATAGAAAAATATTTTTATTTACTACAGAGCGAGATTCAGCCTTGGGCTGCTCTTATAAGCACCACTGTCAACCTAAAACCTATACATGGAAGGAAACCACTCTATGCAATTACAATTCTAAATTATAATTCCGTATATTATTATGTAAGACTCAAATGCAGCACATATGAAAGCATGCAATATCTACAGACAGAAACGTAAAAATACACATGCTGACAGACCTGCTTAAGCAATTACAAATATTGTATCACAGTGCAACAAGTACATGTACATCATTGTTCACTTACCGAAAAGGATAATCATATTCTGCGAAATAATAAAATGCAATTAAAACATTCAATCGAACAGCATTTCAATGTGAAAATAATCGTAGAAACATAACATGTCAGTCTAGGTAGTTTCAGCCCATAATCATCTATTTCATTTTCACATATCTCGGTAAGATACACAAAACTGCATTTTAAAATGGTGATGATGATTATGTTCACTTATTTTTCATTGTCACTTCTTCTTTTACTTCACGATCCGTATTTGAGGGCTTACTACCATAGACGTGGACCTCGACGATCTCGCGGTGGAGAGAGCACACAGGCTCAACTACAAAGTCTCGGGCTGCAGGCCGATCATCGTGAAGTTCCACCATTACAAGAAGAAGGAGGAGATATTGGCAAGCCGGAAGAAGCTACAGGGCACCTCCATATTACCAATTCTGAGGCAGAGGCAACTTCTCACGGAGCACATGAGGGATGCCAGGAGAGAGGGAAGACGGGCCTTCATCAGTTACAATAAATTAATAGTTGATGGCCAAGTTTTCGTTACGAACGAGGACTGCTCGGACATCATCTGCGTTGGAGAAAGGCGAGGACACGGAGGCCGTACATTTGGCAACCAGGGAAGAGAGGTGGACAAAGGCGAACCCGGTGGCAGCAGGATGGACGGTCCACGAGGGGTCAACGACCAGGAAAGGGTTGCTTCCCAGAGGAAGGAGGTCACGGGTGGCAGCGGCGCGAGCGACGGGGGAGCTTGGAACGAGAGGCCGAAATCGTCCAGCCAGGAGACAACTGGAAACAAAAGGGATCCGCGGCTCAGACAAAGGAGAGGTACAGATTGACCTTCGGACTCTGTAGTGGAGGGGGAAAGGGCTCGATGGGAACAACAAGTGCGTCCTAGGAATTCTGACTTAAATGGTGCCGATGTGTGTGTTGTTCCGGACAGCAGACGTCCAAGGGGGATGGGCAAGGAGAGGCCTTCGCAGCTGCAGCCGAAATCAGGTATGTGTAGGTTAGTTCCCAGAACCAACGCGGGAGGAGGGCGCGGGGGGGCGGGGCACAAGATAAAGATACTGAGCTGGAACGTAGAGGGGCTGAAGAGGAAGCTGCGCCAAGAGGGGTTTAGAGAATACGTCCGGTCCTTCGATATTGTCGTCCTTCAGGAAACGTGGGAGGCCGCCGAAGACATTCCTGAAAATCTGAATTTTAGGGGCTTTAGTAAATGTGTAGCCAGGAAGGCAAAACGGGGGCGTAACATAGGGGGGCTGATGGTACTTTTCAGACCGGACTGGGAGGGGAAAGTAACGTTACTGGATGCCAAGCACGATGGGATTCTGGGGACTCTCTTTGCGCTGGAGGGACTGAAATTTTGTCTCGTAACGGTTTATAACCAACCAACGGGGTCCAAACACCGGGATGAAAACTATTTTCAAAACTTAACCATGTTTCTGCAAGAGGTTGAGGACAAGTTCCCCGATGCAAGCATGCTGGTCGCGGGAGACTTTAATGCAAGAATCGGGATAGATGACGTAATCGGGGAGGATGATCACAGGGGAGGGGGGGAAAGGGGCGCATCAAACGACGACTGGATATTTTATACGCGACAAAGTAAAGACTCGCACGTGAATGCAGACGGGAGGAAATTATTGGATTTCGGGGAGGTTTTTAACTTTGTCATACTCAACGGACGATGCGGAGGGGACAGGGAGGGAAATTTCACGTACGTCACTGATAATGGGGCTAGCGTCATAGATTATTTTATTATGTCGAGGGACTTAACACAAAACATAACAGAATTTCTGGTGGATGCAAGAACAGAGAGCAAACATCTTCCGTTAATAGCAACCCTGAACTATGGAGGGAGGGAAGGAAATATGAACGAGAGGAGCAGGGGAGGGGCAACAGGCGGCGCTGCCCCCGAAGCAGTTCGGAGGTACCGATGGAAGGAGGAGGGTTCTCGGGAATTTTCAGATACATTAATCGACAAAATTTCAGAGCTAATGTCGAACCAAATGTTGAATTTACTAACCGAGGGGGATGTACTTCAAGCATTAAAATTATACTACCATTGCATTGAGAGGGCAGCCAGGCACATGATACAGGATGAGCGGGGGGGAGGGAAAACTCAAAAGGGAGGATGGTATAATGATACATGCAAAATTCAGAAAAAAGCAATGACACAGGCTCTGAAAAAATTCAAATTACTCAGCAACGAGGCAAATAGAGTATCATATGTAGCACAGCGGAAACTATACGCTACGATACTGGAGAGGGAAAGGGGGAAATGGGAGGAGGGAAGGGTTAAGGCGATAGAGGAGGCCGTGCAACAGCGAGACGCAGCACAGCTATGGAGAATAATCCGGAACTTAAGAGGGAAGGAGTACACGGAGGCGGAGATTACTCCCGAAACGTGGGAACGACATTTTAAGGGAATAATGGGAACAAGGGAGGGAGAAATAAATACACCTGGCAACGATGGAAATTACTTGGGCACCTTCGTACCAATTCTAGATGAGGAGGTAACGGACAATGAATACTCTCTAGCAATCAACACGTTAAAAAACGGGAAGGCGGCAGGCAGGGATGGCTTAACCGCTGAGATTATAAAGGGCACAAATAAAAATTCACTAATGGCGAAAATGGGCAGGGAAATTATGAATGGGCTCTACCGGAAGGGGCTGTTTCCGGAAAAATGGTCGGATACCATCATTTGCCCCATCTACAAGGGTAAAGGGGAAAAAAGCAATCCTAACAATTACAGGGGGGTCTCATTACTCTCCGTACTGAGCAAAGTGTACTGCCAGATATTATATAGACGATTACAAAAATGGTGCGAAATTTTTGATGTTCTTTCTCCTCTGCAAGCTGGATTTCGGAAAAATTATCAGACAATAGACAATGTACTTTTATTGCAGACATTGATACAAGAAAAACTAGGGGTCAAAAGGGGGAAATTATATTGCTGCTACGTCGACTTCGAAAAGGCTTTTGACACGGTAAACAGGCAAATGTTGTGGGCAAAATTGTGGGACGTTGGGGTATCCGCCAGAATGATCAGAGCTCTCCAAGCGGCATATGAAAAAGTTAAGTTTTGCGTAAAGTGCGGGAATGAGGGCGTAACAGGGGCAAATGAATCAATACTGGGGGTGAAGCAGGGGTGCGTTCTCTCCCCTCTGCTGTTTATCCTCTTCATCAACGATATCGTGGAGGAAATAACGCAGAGGGACACGGATCCACCAACGATATCCGACGTAAAGGTACCGCTCCTGTTGTACGCAGACGACCTGGTACTGATTTCGAACACAACAGCAGGTCTACAGAACGGTCTAGACACGTTACACGGGTATTGCGGGAAATGGGCCATGCGAGTAAATATGAAGAAGACCAAAATAATGGTATTTAAGAACGGGTACGTATTTGGTAAGGATGAACAATGGAAATACGGAGAGACAAGTGTCGATAGGGTGAAACAGTACGATTATTTAGGCATGGTGATGACAATGACGGGTAGGTGGGCAAGGCACGTACACAGGAATAAATGTAAAACAATTTTTGCGTTAGAGAAAACAAGAAAAATAAAATACAAAGTACCAAATATTCCAATCAAAATTCTGGAGGGGGTCTACGAGGCCAGAGTTAAGGCAACACTATTTTATGGCATCGAACTATGGGTCTGGGAGGGAGGGGAAACCGTAAACGTCATACAGTCTAGATTCCTAAAACAAGGGCTAGGAGTAGGGAGGGGTACGGCAACATGTGGGGCACTTAGGGAAATGGGAAAATTAAGAGAGGAAGTGGATGCCAAAATGAGGAGCATTAAATACTGGGCAAAACTGATCACCATGGAGGGGAGAAATTTGAAGAAACTCTGTGTACAATCACAGATAAGGGGGGGTAATGGGAGGCAATGGGTAGCAAAAATAAAGACGGAATTATACAGTATAGGGCTAGGATGGGTGTGGGAAGAGGGAATAGAGGGGAGAATTGATATGCAGATGCTAGGGGCCATACGTGCCAGGCTGGAAGATATTACCAAACAGAAAATTTTGGCAGAATGCGCCGCAAAAATATCGTTAACATCGGCGAAAATAGTGGATACGGATCGAGAATGGGGAAGGAGGAACTACGTAGATTTGTGTGGGGCAAAAGAAAGGTCAGGATTGGCTTGGTTCAGACTGGGGGGATGGGCACAAGTTAGACTTAAACGGGAGGACGGGAGCGTAGAATGCCCGTTATGCGGCGAAGACGAGACGAAATTTCACATTCTTTTCCAGTGCAAAGAAACAGGGGAGGCAAGACAAAAATATATCAGGGAAATAAACGAAGATAACATTGAGAATATAATGACAAGCGTTATTAGGAGGGAGGGACCGAGAGGGGGGGAGGCGCAAATACGGAATCTGGGAACTTTCCTACATTACGCCTGGGTAAAGAGAGCAAAGAAGCTCAGTGGGGACAGTGAACATGTGTGAAAGGGGGGAGGGTACCAAATAAATAAAGTAATAAATATATTTGAGAAAATTTAGGAACCACTCAGGTAACAGTGCAAGTATAGGGAAAGATTTGAAGTGAAATAGTGTTTGTGAACTCCCAAGCAGTGTGAAGGTGGAAGCAGTCTAAAAGGAGGAAGGGTGTAGGGAAAGTGCACGAAAATTTTTAACTTGTATGGTATGTATAGCTGTAAGGCTCATACTGGAAATAAATTCTATTCTATTCTATTCTATTCATATTACGGAAGTACGTGTACTAATAGGATTCAAGAGTTCGTTCGTTTTTTTGCTCCAGCGGATGGAGGGGCAATTTGAAGAATGTGGTAGGAGAATTACTGCTTTGTGCTTTTATTAAAAAGACAGTACGGACTAGAAATTGGCTAAAAAAAAATATGGTAATCAATTCGTACCGAACATGCTTCTTGATGAACTCGGGTATGTATATTCATACATGAGATTCGCAAGAAAAAAAAAGTCAAACATTTAATACACTTGTAATAATAAGGATTTTAATTTTCAGCTAATCATATTTGTCAGGTTCACATCTCATCGCTTTTCATAACTAACTAAATATTAATTAACTGAACACCTAGCATTCGGAAACCACAGACAAGAAACTTTCCTTTGCAAACTCACAGATTATCTTCACATGGCCAAACTTTGCTCTGATTGGCTGTTCCACAGAATCCAGTCGAGGAAGCCAGTAGCAATTAGAACATGTCCTATTCCTCCAAACCAGTCAAGCAGTCAGCCAGGCAACCATCACATCCGGGCAGGTAGCCAGTTCAGCGCCAACTAACTAGATATCCAGTTCCGTATGATTGTCAGACCCACGTCAGAATACTGTGTGTCTCTGGAACAGGTGCATGGCGATCTTCTTTGTTAATCCGCAGTGACCGGTGCCTGTTTGGATGAAAGCTTCCACCACCGGAATCCGTCCCTGCACCGCCCAACGCTCCATGGTGTATACTAATTGCCTGACTCCCAACTCTCCACGGATTTAAGTGTGCCATATATGCGCATGCGCATTCTGACAGGGTTGCCAACTCAAATTGGTAGATACAATATGTGCCAACCTGTATATATAATATGAAAGATGAGGAGTCGAGGGGGTGTGAAACTTCTTGGAGTTTGATTAGTTCATACGAACTCTCCAGCCTAACTATTGCCTATTTTGGGAGGAGCAGGAAAAAACGTTTTATAAGACCCAGCCTTGACTCATCTCACCCAACAGGTCGGTAAGTGCCGGGGCTTGCCCCGAGTTGTTATCTTCCTGGAGACGAGGCCTGCTCGGAAAAGGTTTATTTTTATATACAGAGCAATCCCTGACATTCGCTAAGAGACTCGGCGGCAAGCGGCCCGGCATCAGCGCTTGTCTTTCCCGGTGTCCGCGACAGTCGCTAGAGTCGGCTATTAAAATTACAGTTTTCATATTGTGTACTAACCTTCACTACAGAAGGTGTTGAAAATGATATCCCTCTGCTGCAACACATTCCTGGCATCTCCGAAGGAAATTGGCATTTACACGTGCAAGTTCATCTACTGAAATTCTCCCAATTTCTCGTAAAATACTCTCTTTTAACTCACGGATGGTGTGCGGATTGTCTTTGTATACTTTATTTTTTAGATTTCCCCATTTTTCTTTCCACTTTTGTTCAGAACTGACCCTCTTACTCAATAAACTTTTTTACGAGGTTTAATATACTATAGTGGTCGTATGTGGAACGGAAACACCAGGAAATTTCGTTGCAAAACGTCGTCGCACTTCTCCACAATTCCTCTTTCCGAAGTAACACTCTACAAGATAAATCGTTTGTTGTAATGTAAACTTTTGTGGTTCCATATTAAGCCACAATCTTCAACACACGGACACGACACAACACAACTTCCGAGGGAAGATTATACTGGCGTCAGTCTGCAATGTCAACAGAAAGAGAGCGAAAAAACAGACTGTAGCGTGCGACTGTCGAGGACCCGTTCACCGGGAAAGACAAGCGCTGACGCCGGTGAATTCATAACGAAAGGTGCTAGAAACAAAGCATTTTAATAGACATTATTTTATATTTCTTGTCAATTTTACAGGATATTGCATTTTTTATGGGGTTTCGTGGAATTCTAGTGCATTTTAAACAGTTTAGTGAAGCATATTCTTGATTTTCTAAAAACATTTTCACGCCAGCAGGGACATTTCTAAGTGTTTTCTTTGCTTACGTAGAAAAGCAATGTGGAAGAAAGAGACTTGCTCAAAAAAGTGTCAAGTGACTTAGAAAAAAATCATGAGAAAGAGGAAGTAGCGAAGAACAGGGGGTCCGGACCTCACCCCCCGAAAGACTTACCATTTCTAAAATTAAATAATCTTAAATAAATAAATAAATAATTAAATTAAATTAATTAATTAATCTTAAATAAATAAATAATCTTAAATAATACTTGTTTAGAATTTGTTATTTAAGCGATGTTTGTTTATTTCCACCGAACTTATTGGAACGCAAGGAATTGGGATCATACGGCTTTGAAGGACAGATCGAAAGATTTATCTATTTTTGTTAATCAATAAATATTCAATTATTTATCTATTTGACATTAATTCCCTTGCCAGAGCGGTTGTTTTTATACAAATTTTCGCGATGTTATAGCTCTTTTCCAGTCTTACGGCGGGCACCCTATAAGCTGGCAAGGGAAGTGGGGAACGGGGAAGCGACCAATGCCAGAACTAGGACTAGCCGCCGTAAGAGTGGAAAAGACCTATAACTACACGTAAGCTAGATAATGACTACGAGCTGTTCTATATTGATTATTTTACCATCTTTCTACCTATTCATGTAATAATAATACAATATTACTTAATTTACATATTTAATTTAATTATTCTATTATAATGTACGGACCCCATTTTTATCATGAACCACATTATGGGTAAGCCATTAATAAATCCCTCCCATCTTGACCTATGCCAGGAGATTACGGGATATTAAATTAGATTCCTCCAGAGATGGAAGCATCTTCATAATATTTTTACAATCAATTTAAACATTTCTCTGCATAATTAATCGTAAATAAAAGTGGAACAAATTCAGTAGGATGTTAAGAATTTATGTGTTACCTAAACTAACATTATTTAAGTTGTTAAATTTTACGACAATAAATAATAATTTACCAAATGGTTCAATATCCCGCGAACATATTATAAAGAAAATTATTTATTAAGCGGACTTCGTTTTGATGTACACAAATATCGAAATCCATATTTACATTCTCTTCAACCACGCCCAAAAGTAAGTTAACACATACGAATCACCAATCTTAAAAAGAAAAGGACCCTGCAATATAAAAAAGCACTTAGACCCTCCAAAATTATGAAAGACACGTTACTTACAATGAAATCACTTACCGAAGTGAGGGCATAACCCTCTTAACGGGTTAACACTCGCAATATATATATATATATATATATATATATATATATATATATATATATTGATGTACAGACTCATTTCTTCAAAGATTTGGATAAAACACTCTTTGGAAGAGCAAAGGTTACCTTTGCTCCAAATTAGTAAGACAACCCTATTGATGCCTCAAATACTTTCCACCCGCTCTCCGACAACAAGACAAAAAGAAAACACCAGCTGTCTACATCTACAATGCAGAAAAGAGTTACAGACTCGCCTCACCTCTGATGAAAACAGAAAGTCCGACTACTCCATGATGGCATGAAGCAGCATCTAAACTCGAGACAGTCGTGCGACAAGCTCATCGCTTAATGCGAAGAGCAGTCACTCAGCTGGGCTACAGAAAAACCCAGAAGAGAACGACCAATCAAAGTAGTTCTGCGTAAGTTGCCAGTCGACACACCGATTGAAGAGATTAAGACCTTGCTTGAGCAACACTGCAACGTGATGCAAGTCCACCAGATGAAGAAGAAAGATGGCATTACGACTAACCGAGACAACAGGAATCTACAACCATGAGTGTCTACTACACTGCAAGATTCAAGTGGAGCACTACTGGTCTCCAGGGAGACATATTTGAAGTGTCAATAGGGTGCCTTACTAATTTGGAGCAAGGGTAACCTTTACTGATGCGTGAAATGTGCAAGCAACCACCTCGCCACAGAATGCCAGAAGCAAAGAGCTGCAACTGTGAAGAAAACCACCCAGCCAACTACAGAAGCTGCAGAATGTTTGTCAGTCCAACAAAAACACAAAACTCCACCTCCAAGACAGAAGAAAGCAAAGAAAAAGAAAAGTGAACAGAAGAACAGCAGCAAGACACGCACCCAAGAGGCCAAACCTCGATACAGCTTGAAGTTTCTGGCTTTCAAAATTGTCTACTTGGCCTTCGTGGCTGAGTGGACGCTAGAAAACATGACATGGCGTCTCTTCACACAGATGCAAGATAACCTAAAAATAAAAATTTTAAAATCTAACTTAAAACTGGAAGAACCAATGCTGTACTTACCAAAATTGAATGTTCAAATGTGACTTGAAGATCCAACACGGTGTACAGGCAAAATCGAAAACATCATTTTCACAAAAACCTGAAAACTTGCTACAAAACAGAAGGTCGAGCTGCCCCGTCCATGACTCGATTTTGAACTTGTAATAGTTCATACCTCAGGTTTAGGTCACATCCTTGGCTGCTTTGCCAGGCAGCTGGGCTTATTCAGCAGTGATATCTTTTCGAAAAAGTATTGAGTGGCCCTTTCTACAGACACCAAAATTTCAATCTCCCTTCCACGTAGTACATTTTTGCAGACTAACGAGGCTCTTGGCGCCTAGACCTGCAGCCAGGATAATCCTCTGTGAAGCTTGTGTTTTGTCGTTCCTATATGTTTGTGATTGTCCCTTCTTGCATCTCATCTTTTCACCCTTTACCCTCATCTTCGTGATTGGCCAAGAGAGGCAGAAAAACGAAGTAAAAATTAACCAAACTTCCAACTGGATGGCTGTAGAGGTAGCAGTAAGATGATTTATTGTTTGGGAACCTTGTGAAAAAATAAAAAAAGCATATTATACAGTTCTGTTTTGTTTGTAGAAAAGTTACTTATATTATAGTTTCATTAACACACTCAACAAACATTTACACAGTAGGTACTGTATCAGAAACAGAAAAATGTATATTTACATATATTTTTTTACTTGCTTCAATCAAACTGTTCAAATATTTTACAGGGCCGTTTACTAGAAAAATTATTTCCATAAATAAACATATATCTTCTTGTATGGTGCCAAGAACTATACAAGCAATTTTAAGCATGATATTTAAAAATAAAAAAATCCGATTTAATTAAAAAAGATCAACAAAAATTATTATTTAAATAAAAATCATGATTTGTACCCACCCTGCAAAGAAAGGAAGAGTAGAAAAAGGAAGATTATTTCCGTAATATCTTTGGCTCATGCATTTGAAGCATCGGAACGAGTCACAACTCTCGAAGCAGCCAATTAACCAAGCGAGCCGCTGACGTCATGTCAACCCAAAACCTATCGCCAAGCCCGTTGCTCAGGTTCTACACGCCCACTAGGCTCGCTAGAGAGATTCGCGCAGTTCGCGGGACCTGTTCCGAAAGTAATTCGACTTCTACAAGCAGAAATGGTTGAATCCACAACCCTCCCTCCCTCCTTGAATGTAGATAGAACGAAACTAATTCCACAGCGACCTTCGCCCATCTTTCCCAAGAATTCCCAATTCATCTGTCTCGGAAACAGCCTAGCATGAGAGTAATGCTGCTTTTAAAAATCGTCTAACATCAGTATCGGCTGAGCCCTAACAATGATTCGCGTGACATGAAGAATGAAATTTGAGTTCTACGATCTTCTAAGTCCCAGTCAAAGTAAAGCTGTTGCCTTTTCCTGCAGCAAATTATTTATCTGCATTCATATCAGATATATATAATATTGTATAAAGTTCTAGAAATCCTACCAATAGGTCACGTGGGAAGAACGGAGGAAAACCGATCTGTCATGTCATCACAAAAATGTAACACATTTGTGTCAAGATTGGAAGAAGACCTCCAAGAAGATCTATACCCTGTCCCATCTATCTGTGGAGCAGGCGAACGAGAACAAGTCTCTCTGTAAGTAGTGACGCGAAACGGCTCTACCAATGAACAGTGAGAGGAATGGGATTGCGTAATGGAGGGGGGAGGGGACTGGAGTTACCTGACTTTGTCCATTCGATTTCCCTCCTTCTCTGCTGCTATGCACGGCCCTGCTCCACAGTTAGCTGGGACAGGGTATAACAAAAAATATATTCCCAGTTGAGTAAACGTTCTGTAGAGAGTCGCAGTGATCTAGTCGGTAAGGCGTCTGACTGCTACGGGGGAGGCCCTGGTTCAATATGTCTGCATGAATCGACCTTGAAGTTTGCCTAGCTTCTACTGTATAAATGAGTACAAGGGGGGCAAATCAGGAGGTAAATATTACCGGAGTGGGGTGCTGATTACAAGCTCTACAAATGTTGTGAATGTGTCAATGTACAGAGAAATGTTCTATGCTCAAGTGATTGTGGCTTAACAAGATGAATTCCTAATGATTTCGGGTTGAAATCGTGTCCTGGATATGGGTGTTACTTTGTGAGTGCCCCTTGCTGAATTTCATCCTATGGTCGGTTGTGAATAATGGTTAGATAAAATTATGATGAGACATTCGCAAAGGAACTCGGAAGCTTTGATAGCGACATGATTTCAGACCTGCTCTTTCAATCGCTTTTCACATTTCTTTGATGTTAGATATTCGTAGGATTTCTATTTTTTTAAAAATTTTAACCTAAGGGATCGGTTTCACAATAAGGCTACCCTCGAATATTGTTGAAGTTGTTTCTATATTTTAAATCGTAGCAGATGTAGGGAGAAATAAAATGTATGCCAATGTCTTCAGCGAAACCAAAGGACCCACAGCATCAATTGGGACACGCAAAACAAGCCAAGGAAATAAAGAAGAAGAAACAAATAAATAAGCAGGTTGAATCAGTGGTACTACACCACCTGCTGGGTGGTCGTGGAGAAATATTCAATCGGTTAAACAATATTATCAACCTGTGCAGGAGTTTATTGCAGTCCGACGCGTTTGCCAGTACGTGCCGGCTATTTCATTGCCTCTCTGCGAAGCGATAGAACTGGTGTAAATGGGGAAGATCGTTTATCATTGTCAGTGATAAACCACTCCACTGTCAGATTGTTAGAGTTGCTCCGGACACAAGACACAGGCCGCGCTGCTCCTCCAAGCAGGATGGTTGGTGGACCGACTGCACACTTGGGAATCCAGACAGCACGTTGTGGGTAGCCCGTCTGTCTGGTCGGTGTTCCTTGTTTGTGGCAGGGATGTTAAAGGTTCAGGAATTTGAAATAAATTCAGTTGCTGTTCAGGAGAGAAAATCAAGCAGCGTATATGGGTTCTCCACGGTAAAGAACTTATTTATCTGTAAAGTATTTAAATACGGTCGGATAAGTTGACCGGTTTAACGAAAGTCCGGATTAACTGAAATAACCTAAAAGAACAGTAGAAAGTGCATTAAAACTCCGTTTATAGCAACAAAACACGTTTATTATGGTGTATGTAAAGGGCATAGGACTAAATAACATTACAGAGTACAATACAAAGTCTGCGTGAAACAGAATTTCATCAGTGGTTGACTGCCATATCTTTGGGAAGTTCTCTTGTTGACTTCTAGCCACATTTAAAACTTTGCATTCTGCTTTTTTTTTTCTTTTTTGGCCTTTTGCCTGTCGAGATTATGGGAAGTCCAGCTTATCGGGGTCCGGATTAACGATGTTTTACTGTAATTAAAAATTGTTCAAAATTTTGATCAATATTGGTATGTAACTATCCTTCTCCAATTATATGCATCAAGAATATTGCTCAAGAATATTCAAGAATCACATCTCAATATTAAAATATATCTTATGTAATCACAAAATGCAGTTTTTCATGCAAAATTGTTACAAAATAAAAATAAAGTTTGAATATTGCATAATTTCCAGGATACTCCGCGAAAGTGTCGCCCAACATTTTGGCTGACCTCGTGAAAGACCAATATTCAGGAAAGTATTGGTTGGTATCGGTAGATGAATTCCATCCTATACTTCGCGATACCGATACCACTGGTATCTGCCGATACCGATACATCAGCTTCGGAATCGGCCCAGCCATAATTTTATATTTGTCAACAATCCCAGGTATAATAGAAGTACTATGAATATGCCTTAGTTGATTTATTAATATTTAATTTCAAGAGGACTTGTTAATGTATACAGATTAAAAAATAGGTATTTCCGAGTAAAATTGTTGGAATTTACCGGGTAGGGGTTTCTCGAAGGTTGAGGACCACTGCCGTCGGCTACATTCAAAGAGCCATGTTTCTTGGAAACGAAAGCTCTTTCTGTCTCCTTAATCCAAACAAGTCTTCCTCCCCATCCATCTTCGATTGGTCACAGCAGTAATTTTCCATTGAATCAGTGTTGCCACAATCTGACGGCGCAATTTCCCTTTTCCCCCTATTTATTCCCTTCATCTAAAGATTGATTGATTTGCTTTATTTTACTTCGCTTTTTTGTGCCACTTTTGACTAATTTGCGAAGATGGGGATGAGTGATGATATGATGAAATTGATGAATGGACATTCACAATCATCCATGCCGAAGCCGGGATTCGAATCCGGTACCCCTGGTGTCGTAGCGCGATGTGATAACCACTCCGCCACGAGTGCCGGCCCCTTCATGTAAAGAAATCGTATAATAATAATAATAATAATAATAATAATAACAAACACCGATCAAAATAATAATAATAATAATAATTTGTACTTTCAGCAATATTTTCGTCGGCCCATGTTTGTGTGTATTAAAAATGTTAATAAAATCGAATATGTAGAAAAAATGAAAATTTTATAAATATAAATATACATTTATATACCTACAATCTGTTCCAATATTGAATCTGTCTTCAAATTTTCCTGAGATTTTGGTTTTTCTCATCGAAATTACCTTTCCCATAATATTCGGCCAGAATATCCCTGCAAAAAGGGAAATTTCCCTTTAAGTGGCAACACTGCCATCGGTGTTCTATACGTCAGAATGCACGCTGACGTTCGGTGTCGTGTGGCTACGAAGGTAAGGTCGCATTCTCGAGCAAGGACGCTGGATTCTTGGAAGCAACCGCCCCTCCTCTGATCCACCTGCCTTCGTTACGGTCGACCATTAATTATGCCATCTTTCACTGTCCGGATTCAAGGAGCATTACAACATATTTGGGATCTGGGAGAGGCGCACAATTCAGGTATTCTAAAATTCTTCCTCAATCCATGTGCTGTGTCGTCAAGGACGTCGTACCACGAAGCAATTTACATCTATTCATGCCCCTACTATGCGGAACTCCTCTTGCTTTCCAGCGCGTTTGTTCTTACAGTGGTTCTCCTATCTTCGTGCCTTCTGGGGACTTTTTATTCAATGCGAAACGAATTGGCAAAACAATGCCTGATCGTTCTTGTCCTCCTTGCGGTAAGTGGTCCAATTAGCGCGAGGAAACAAAGACGAATCGCAAGAACTTGGATACTTTCGTGCTTGGTTCTGGCACGTAACGGTCTTTTTAATTTACAATCACGATTGACTCTTCTGTAGTTTGGCCAGTTGCTGTCGCGTTTAAACGCGGTAAGGACATGGCATTAACGTATACTGTGCGTATCATGCAGCTAAAACTTTGATAGTACTTGAAACAAAAGGAGTTGGTATTCCAGTTATCGTCACATCATGTATTTCAAATTATATATAAGGTAGGGTGCCCAAATATCGTCCCTTAGTCACTCTTGCTTTATATTACCTTCGTCAACTATCTCTGTACCTAGAAACCAAGTCAAAGCGCCTGTATACCTAGGAAATCAATTGTTATTATCAAAAAATAATAATTTCGAAATTACTCACTATTCGCAACCCCCCCCCCCCCCCGCCCAGAAAAAGCGTGCCTAATTTCGTCCCCCAAAAAAAGATCGGAAAAAAGAGAATAATAATGATTTACCAAGATATTCATGTTACTTAACAAACGATCATTACAAATGTGAACATGAACATAATTATTTGAGTGTCGAACTGAAAGCAAATTTGGGACTACTCAGAAACAATATTATGTTTACTTGAAAAAACAACAATAAATGTAAGTTATTTCTTGTTTGTAAGATGAGCCTTTAGCCTTCGAAGCAAGTATCACAAAAAAAATGCACTGTTTTTGGCGCCGGAGCATGTTTCGCGGAACTATATGAAACATTTATGCAGAGGATCCCGTGGTCGAAATTAGGAACATGACGGGGGACAAAATTTGGAACAACCCTCAATCTAACATGGCGGTTCCTACCTTTTCAACAAGTGACCTTGACCGAACACAACGCACATCCTTCTATATTGACATCATACCTTCGCCAATGATATGCAGCGAACATAAAACCTACTCTCATACTGGTCGAGATACCGAGGGGGCGCGGAGACAAAATTCGGGCCCCCTACATTACATTATGAAGAATAGGTCTCTATAATTCAAGTTGTGTATCATGTTCTGTTCTGTTCAACACTGCACTGTACACACTATATAATGCACTTCTCCACATGCTCCCCCCAATTATCACCATTTTTTGAAAAAAAAATCGGATGATTTGAAATCAATAGATGATTCTGGAAGTATTTTGAATGCTGATCTCGGAAATGACATCAATTTTTTTCCCCATCACGTCAGGAATTTTCACAATTTCACAATCAAAATTATCATATTCGTCATTCCATTACACCTATTACAGAACGCAATAAAATAAATTTAAACAAAGGGAAATTCGGATGTTTACAAACCAATAAGGGATTCTGGAAGTATTTTGAACATGCACATGACATATTTTTCCCGAGACCACGATTTTCTCCATGTCATTTAGTTCCATCAACACACTACATTATAACATTGAATTTTGGACATTTTGTGAAGGAATTTTTATAAGGGATTTCGAAAATGGAATTTACGTAATCAAAGTTTACAATTTTCATATCAATGTGTGTTGTGAAGATGGAAGGTGGATTAAATGCTTAATATTCTATGTGCATCTTTAGTTCGAAATTGGAGGATTTGTATTGTAAAAAGCCAATATTTTACCATCATCTAAACAGAGCCATCTATTGAGGAAATTAGGGAACTACACATTTTATTGTGAAATGCAGGCAGGCCTGTGTTATGAAGGAAGTACACTTAGGCAGGGTTTGAAATGGAAATTTTCACAAAAGTAACATCTTGTGGTATTTCTTTTTCATTTTGTCCCTGACTACTATACAGGCTAGATTAACGACTAATGCAATGACGTGCTGTATTACAATTAATAATAGTTAATATCGAAAAATTTACATAAACATCGAATAATATAAAATATACTGAGCACGTATCTTCTGGAATTTCCTCTTTAGTTCTTAACGGGCATTGTTCTTCAGAAGGTCAACAATATATTTGCTCAGCTTAGTATCATAAATGAAGGGCTCCGGTGTAAAACATGGTAAGTGACATTTTGGTCATTTTTGAGTTACAAAGTAAAATGTTCCATCCTTCAATTTTTGAGTGAAATTGCCATGTCATACAATATGCATTGGACTCAATGAAGCCTTCTGAAATTGGTAAACACAACTCGAAAACAATTTATCTACAGTATAGCTTGTAATAACCCTTTTCCTTAATGAACTGAGAAATGACCAAAGTGTCACTTATCACGTATTACACCCGAAACCTTCAAATATGAAAAGGAAATTGCAAAAACGATTTGATGTGTGTGCGATATAGTATGCCAAGCCGTCAGGTTAATCACGAAAAATATAAAATACGAAAGTAGGAAATAAAAAAGAATGACCATAAAAAGTTAATGAATAAAAAGGTTTCTAGGCCATTTTGCACCCATCATTGTATATGGGAAAATATTTCCTTGCCTAGAATTCCGACTGAAGAAAAATAAAACAAGGGGCGTAAAAAGCCCATTGGAAAAATGAAAATAAAAAGGGCCCTGCACAAGAGAAACACAACACATTAAAAAGTCAGAAAAAGATTCCTCACAGACGGTGGAAGAGACCAGCTATTCGCAAAAATCTAAAAATCTTTGATAAAATACTGTTGTCATTGCCCAACAGTGATGACGACAGCCGGAAAGGGTAAAAGTCTGCAGGAGGTAAGCAAGATCGGAACATTCAACAAGAACAAGCCGAATACTTAAAACTACATTAGAAACACGACACAACGGAGGGTTCTGCCCTTGCAGCAAATTTGTGTAAATATCTTGTGCAGGAGGGTACCTCTGTCAGAACAATTAAGGTCGGATTGGAAATAAATAAATAAGAAAAAAATAGTGAAATATGTAATTAATTAAACGAACTGGAACGGTCTGTTGCCATTTCTGACGAGACGGAACGGGAAGGGTACTTAGATCAAATCTTCATCTAAAATTAATTCGTCGTATTGAAGTTATTAAAAATTGGATCTGGAGCAAGCGAACGAAAAGAAGCCTCTACGCAAGTAGTGACGCGATACGACTCCAACAATGAACACGTGAGAGGGAATGGGATTGCATGGAGGGGGAAAGCGACTGCAGTTACCAACCTTCGTCGAAAGTGCAGCACCTTTTGTTTACCAAGCCCATTTTGCCAGGTAAGCTCCTTGCTACTGGGCCAATTTTAAGCAAAATGCAGAGTTTCATTTAGATGACTGTAGATCGGAGGCTAATTGCCCTAGACAGACGAATGATATATCATTATACGCGGAATGAACCATACATTCGGACTATATAAAATTTATGCACATTGAGTGTATATATGGATGCGGGAGGAGGGGAAGAACCGGAAAATGTCAAAATCTCAGAAAAAATCCCCTCCCCCCCTCCGCCCCTGGACAACAAAGTACAGGACATTGTCAAAATACACATGGAAATGATCGCAGGCATATTTGGAACAAGAAAATAATTGCATTATTATCATACGAGTAATAGAACACAACTTGTACCTCCCAAAAGACATGTCTATACGCCACTGACTCAGTTTCAAAGAAAGCCGCCATTTTCTGGCATTTTCCTCCCCTTTTGATGGGAGAAGGAGTCTTTACGGTGCAGTATATGTGATAACAATAATATAAAAGAAGAAAATCCCAATTACGCTGAAAAGTAGCGACATTAGGACGTAAAAACGACGTCCTTGTCGAGGTATCTATATATAGATAGTTGGTAAACAAAAGGTTTTAACGACCTCGATCACAGAGGCAAATTTAGGAGTCCAACAAACTGTAGCGCCAATCGCATCATATCCCTTTTCTGCCCACTCACCTCGACACCTCTAGCTCCCCAATTACTGAACACATATTTCTGTGTAGTGTTCATGCAGTTTCATGTTATGCATGCTGTTCATCCTCTGTTGTTGAGACGTACTACTTGAAACAATACTCAAGCAGGAATTTGCTGACAAATCATAACGAAAAACAGCATAAAAAACAAAGCCTTCATCTTTCGGAGACTCCCCAACTGGACGTAGAAGTAATCGCTTAATTTGTTTGTTTGCCGTTGAATAAATAGATTACCTTTTTCTGAATCCGGTTTCTCAGCTTCGTACTAACCTTATGTTAAACCGCCCGCAGCGCACTCTCCTGTTTTCTTTGATAGGTGTCGAAATCCAGTCCCTGACACAAATGGGGCGGACGGACACTTTGCCCCGGGGGGCATCTCGCACATACTCATGTAGGTTAAGTCGACGACGCTTCCATCAAAGGGGAAAAAAATACAAACGTCATAAGAATAAAGGGCAAACAAAGCTTCCAACAAATTGGGCTGACTGGCAACTCGTTTGATTGGCGATTGTTTCTCTGCGTGCTCCAACATGTCTCCCTTCCAGCCTGTCCAACTGCAAAGCCTTTTCGTGAATACAGATCTTAAAGTTCTATGGGGATGTCAGTCTCTTCGTCTTGATGAAGGATGTTAATTGATTGATTGATTTGGTTTATTTAACTACGCTTTTCTGCCACTTGTGTGGCTAATCGCGAAGATGAAATTGATGAAGGGGGATTCACTACCCAACCCGGGACCTCTGGCGTTGTACCACGATGTACCACCTAATACCACCTCCACGAATCTTCCCGTCACTAGAAAATGTCAGATTCAGATTCAAATGACCACCCAATATAGTCACATATATTTTCATTTTCTCATAGCAATTTGGCACACACGAGATAAGCGAGAAGCGAAAAAATGAGGCTCGGTCAATACTATGGCATATCGTGTCATTCCTCTACCAACTGTTTACAAAAATCTTTCTGTAGAAGGAACAGAACCGACGACCTTCCTCGTCGTGGATATTGACTTCACTGACAGTAACTGACAGTGAACCACCTTCCATATTTTGCATGGAACATTTTTCGTACGATGTGCATTATGCGAGTTTTTTAATTATATGTTTCATTATAAAATTGATTTGCTTTATTTTACTTCGCTTTTTGTGCCACTTTTGGCTAATTTGCAAAGATGGAGATGAGTGATGATATGATGAAATGGATGAATCGACACTCGCAAACATCCATGCCCAGGTCAGAATTCGAACCCGGGATACCTAACGTAGCAGCGCGTTGTGCTAACCACTCCGCCACGGGGGCCGGCTTCATTATAAATGGATCAACCTGTAAATATAGGCGCGAGAAACGGTGGTGAAGTAGGATACTAGGTTTCGATTCCTGGGGTGGGCGGGTGAGAATTCTTACAACAATGTCCCTGCGTGGAGCTGCTCTGTGCTTCACCCAGCCTCTAATAATAGGGTACCTTGTGTAACTAGGAGGTACAGGCGGCCGGAGCGTGGTGTTGATCTAATAACCTCCATAAATGGCTGAGACTGTTATAATGTGTGGACCCCTGCCAACACACAGGCCCGTAGCCAGGCAGGGGCCAGGGCGGGCTGAGCCCCCATGGAACTGCCATCAGCCCCCATTGACATTAGGTAAAACTTTTTTGTAGCTATAATTTGTTTGCAGTGAAGAGTGAAAATGTAGACAGCTCGCAACTTTAGGGATAAATCCACAGAACATGAACAGCAGCTATTACTATTACATTCGCTCATCTTGTTTATTAGCTGAAGTCTAAGTAGCTGCAAGTATTTAGAAGATTCTCTTCTCTAGACTTTAGAAAGTTCCTTCATAGGGGAGCTTCTTTATCTGTACTTTCGCTACCCCTGTTGCGACCTCCCGTTAGACAGAAATCTGTGACTTTGATGTCATCATGCAAATTCCTTCGCATCTGCGTCAAAGGTCAACAGCTCCCAAGTTTTGAGAATGAAGGGGAGTTTCATTGCTTTGGTCGGGGGGGGGGGGGGATGTACTGTAGGTACTGTGATTCAATATTGTGCATTTTTTGTGTGTGATATAAATATCTGTATGATCTAAAGCAGTATGGAGTGTGGAAGGAATTATTTCAGTATCAGCCAATTAACACTCAAAGAGCTGTTTTAAGACATGTAGAAAAATGTTGCATTTGTGTGATATTTATAAATATTATAGTATAACTTAATGATCCCCTCTCACATACACATAATTTAACTTCATTTAATACTGTTAATTTTTTTTAAAAAAATGACTTTGTTTACAAAGCCCCCTCCCCGATAACCCGTGAGCCTCTCCTGGAGATCAATTCTAACTACGGGCCTGCAACACATCCTCCCTTTGCCTTCACTGTGTGTTGCAGTGTTGGCAGTTTTACCTTTACCTTATATGTATAAGTGAAACAGAAGGAGAGAGAGAAGGAATACACATTCCCATACATCACACATCTACAAGGGACGTCTACAATGTCCAATTAGGATCCATGGATATTGTCCCGTTCTGGATATCCACAACGGGATATCTATGGGACGTCTATGGGATATCCAGAGAATCTCCCATCCTGGATATCCATAGGACGTCCCGTTCTGGCTATGCATGGGATATTTGGTATTACGTACACGTGTTATCGCATTTTGACATAAATATTTTGATATCCGTGTAAAGATTCAGTCTTAGCATCTAGTCTCAATTATGTTAGCTCTGTTATGCAGTAATAAATCGTAAATTAGAAACATCTCCCACAGGAATTGCGTTGCCCACAGGCTCATTGTCATTTCAGGGAGTCACGCATGCGCGCCGAACAGGTGAAAGTTGCCACGAGGCTTTCTTTGTGTCTCGTCTCAAACACAACAGCAGTTTGCATGAGGACGTTGCCATGCGTGGTAGTGACGAATAAGCGCTGCTTACTCTGCTTATGCGTGTGAATACAAAGTACTTTTCAGATGTGTAGATGCGTGTCTGTGTGATTTTCTGTGCGTAATTGCGCGTGAGTGAGTGAGCGAGAGAAAGAGGGAGAGAGTGGAGTGCTTGTTATAAGCATATGTGTACTTGAGGTCTTCGATTTGAGTAAATCTAGTCCAGGAATGTTCTTTTCGTAACCTAAGTATGTGCGAAAAATATCAGCAATGTCCAGATTATTTACACTTTTTAGTCCAGAACATATCCTTATCCACATGAAATAAGAACATCCAGAAAATGTCCCTATACGTGAACTTATGTCCGAAACATGTCCAAAAGTCATCCATAGAATGTCCAAAACACATCCAAAAATGATCCACAGAATGTCCAAAACACGTCCTTTCTGGATATCCTATGGCGTCCCCTGGACGGACACATGGATATCCAGGGGACGTCCTATGGATGTCTACTGGACATTCCGGGACATCCTATGGACATCCAGAATTTCGGCACGAATATCCAGAAGACGTCCATTAGACGTCTCCTGGATATGTGTGTGCTGTGTAGGCTATAGTCGGCGAGGTCCACCTGACCTCACACATTACCTGACCTGGGGCCACCTGAAGGCAGTGATTTATTCCACCAAGATTCGCGACCTACACAATCTGCAATGGAGGAAAACGGAATGTGTCCTGCAAATATCGCCTGCCACAATACGGTGTCCGGAAAAACAGGGAGCTTCGTCTGAACATGTGCCTTGCTGAAGAGGATCAACATATTGAGCATTTCACTGAATAACACTATGGTTCCTGACTTTTGACTCACCCTATATATATATATATATATATATATATATATATATATATATATATAAGAGAGAGAGAAGAGGGGGAGACAGACAGACAGACATACACAGCAAGGAATTGAAATTCAGTATGCACTTTTGCAGATAGCTTGGGATGTTTCTAGAAATATATTTCGAAAAATGTCCATGCACGCTGTCTCACATATAATAATAATGATAAATAGACCATTTTATTAAATGGATATGCTATTTCTTCAATATTGTATAGTTATTAATGATTTTTATTATTAACACGTGGTGTAACAGCCGATGAGGGCCGTACCTATCCGCTGCCAGCCTCACTCCTACCACAGGTGGGAGATCATCCATACAGTTACTTGTGGTCAGCACGACGAACCCAAAGTCGTTGTATTAGGTTTTCATTACCGGGTTACACTACTCATTCGTTGCTCCCCAATTTCCTCACAATGGTGGATGGCCACCGGTCCCATACAGAGGCTGAAATCACAAGAGAAAAGTTGTTATCCTTCCCCCTGGAGACTCGAACCTGCGTGCGTCCCGTAGTCGGGGCCCAAAGCTTACGTGTTAAAACATTTTTATTATTGTTGTTCTGACGAATAATTAAAAAGATGGCGTAAAAATAGAAGTATAACAGGATACGTTAATTATCTAGCTTATGTGTAGATAATTCTACTTTGGAGAATGATGTAAAAATACATAGAAAGATTTATAAGCAAAGTCATAAGCTGTCATTTCCCCTGATTATATTTTAACAATTATTATCATTATTAATAATTTTCTTATTGTCCATTAAATTTTGTACACACTGTGATTAGAGAACTGATTCATTCCCAATGGTGGTTTGTTTTTTGAGTCCACTTTATGCATAGCAAGGCTAATCGGGGCTGGACCTACAGTTTAAAGTGGGATCCGAACCACTTGTGTCTCCACCGCGTATCAAACCTTGTGCCCATTGATTAAAAGACGGCGACGTTACCACTACGCCATCGGAAAACATTCCCAATTGAATCCTACGTTTGTCAAAGTTTGGCTAAATAAACTTGACATTGTGCAATAAACGGCACACAAGTATGTTTCGCATTTAATCTTAGGATATTTCAACACATTTTTGGGGATCTGGACCCCTAGATCCCTCTAAATATGTCCTTTCTTGTCCTGTGCTACGTATGCGAACGCAACTTCTTGGTTATCTTCATGGTTTAATAACTGGAGGATTACAACGTCTGGTAAAAACGCATACAGAGGCAAAAAACAAGCTGTCCCAACCAATTAATGAAAGGCGTTGTTATTTAGTCTGTTCCAAATCAACTCATCACGTACGCTGCCAGCCGATTCGATAAGCAATTCTGATAAGTGGCAAAAGGGTGACTTGCATTTAAGTTAACGACCAATGGTCCCTTTCTCCTGGAAGGTAGGCTCATCCACACAACGTGGAAGTTGGATGTGTTGCAAAATACTTGAATTCCTGTTGGCCAGTCTGCACTGTAGAGGAATGTTGTCCTCAATTCGTAAGATACTTGGGTGGTGCAACTTACTTTCACCGGCAATACTGAATGAGGATTTCGGGGGGGGGGGGAGGTTGTTTTAATAATGCATCAAATTCGAATGTGGGATGACAAAGAAATTGTTTTCTTTCATTTTCCTGGTCTTCTCCAATTCTGCTAGAAACACGGTAAGAAGGCACTGAAGGTTGAGAAATATTTGGCTTATTTTTGTGCACTAAATTATAGTAAAGATAAAAAAAGATAAAACAAGTTTTACATAATTTTCGTATAATACACAGATCGCAGATTTCGCGATTTATTATACTTTCGCCCTTTCAAGCTCTCTCTCTCTCTCTCTCTCTCTCTCTCTCTCTCTATATATATATATATATATAGGGAGCGGAAGTTGATGACCTAAAAAATGGGAAAAAATGACCATTAAATTTGTTAGTTTCAAGTTAAAAATTGAAATAAAAAAGAAATTAAACAAAATGCAATATTGTATTTTTTAAAAAAGGGCACCAAATGTTACCACATGCACATTCAATCCAAATATGCAACGAGGATTTCCGATGGAAACAACCGAATAATTTTTAAACAATTTAATGAAAAAGTCGTATACATTGAATGAATTTGTGTAAAATGCATTAATTTCCCTCATCTGTGTTTGTAAATTGCAATCTTGCGGGATCTATATAGACCTATGTTAACCTTGATGAAAAGACTCAAGAATATTACCAAAATGAAAGAAGTGATAAAACATGACAAAACAATACACCGAATATAGCGAAAAATGACGGGAAAATGCCGAAAATCGAGGAAAATGACCTAAAACCTGAAAATTGGCAAAAAATGAAAAAAAAAATCACTTTAAAATTCCCATCTTTGGGTTCTAGATGAAGTGTAAAATTGTGAATATTTCATGGGCATCGTGTCCGAGATGTCAGAAAAAAGATGACATTTCATCAACTTCCGCTCCCTATATGTATGTATGTATATGTATATGTATATATGTGCATATCTTGCGTGTGTTGTATTTCTCTCCCTCTCTCTCTTTATCTTCTCCTATTCGCACCATACTTTTCTTTTCTTTAAACAATTTATTTATTCACGTTCTTTTTATTTTTCAGGTTTCCCCAGCATAGATCAAGGATAATATGATAAGTTCCACTAAGGTATGTAAAACTTCAAGAAATGTTTCTTCTTCCTGTCTTAAAAACCGTGCAGGATAGTGTGAACTTCGTGTATCATTCCACGTTTCAGTTTCCTGTTATTCTTCATCCACATATTTCCATGATTGTTCTATTTATACATAACAGTGTTGTTGTTTATTTTATCAAGCCAAGTTTTCACTTAAAGATATAATAAATTACAGATATATTACGATTTTGCGAGTAGTCAAGTCTCTCGATCCTTACTGAAACTGAAACTTCAAAACAGTCAACCCTTCCCCCCCCCCCCCCCCGTCCCATGTCTTCCTCCATTTTATTTAGTAACAGTATTTAAATTTATTTTCATATTTCCATTCACTGGCATTTTCCTCTGATTTTCTATTTTACTACTTCTGATTTTTCATGTCTTGCTTTAGAGCTACTTAATTGCGTAATATATGTATTCTCATCACATTCTCATCATATATCGGTTTTCTCTCCTCATTTTATCAATTCTCTTAATCACAGTTCATTAAGCTTTAAGCTGATTCACTTCTTTTCCATGTCATTACGTTGTCCCGTATTTCTTTCTACACTTTCGTTGACCTCCGTGGCGGAGTGCTTAGCACACCGCGCTACGACACTAGAGGTTCCTCGTTCGAATCCTAGCCTGGGCATCGGTGTTCTTTGTCAGTGTCTCTTTATCAATTTCATCATATAATCACCCATTAGCGATGTGGGAGATAAGCGACCCTAAATTAAAATCAAACAATCATCTCTTATCCTCATGTCGCGATTAACCAAAAGAGGTAGATTGGATGAAATTATTGAAGGGACACGAACAAATAATCATGCCTAGGCAAGGATTCGAACTCAAGAATTTCGTTATCGAGATGGAAAAACTACCACTTAAGCTTAACGCCCACTGAGACGCGGCAAACACGTCTGTTACGTTCTATTGCCGCGTCTCAGTGGACGTAAAATTTTAACGCGCTCAGCCACTGGGTCGACGAAAACTTTATTGATTTTAATGAAGGGTTTGTGAACTCGAATTTTAAATCCTGTAAAAGTCTCAACGATATTTTCTGAAAACACTCCTTCCTGCCATCAGGATCATTCAGAAATTTCATTAGGGGTCACCAATGCCCTATCTTTAAAGATACTGTCCTACAATTTGTCATATTACTGCATTTGATGTTATTTTTCTGTAGAATACTTTGACCAGGGGAGCTCATTAAATCACTCACACCGCCGGACCCTGTGGCCGAGTGGTGTCGACATCCGTGGCGAAGTGGTTAGCAGAGCTCGCTACAACGCCAGGGGTTCTGGGTTCGAGTCACGGGTAAGGCATGGGTATTTGTGTTCGTCCAGTTGATAAGAAACAAAGAAAATGTAAGAATTGAAAAGTTTAAAAGTGAGAAAAAGAGTGAATGGTGGGGGATACCTCCGTGTAGGGGGTATTTCCTTTTAAAAAAAAAAAGTGATTAGCACATCGCGCTGCAACGCCAAGGGTCCCGGGTTCGAATCCCGCTTAGGCTTGGATGTTTGTGAATGTCCATTCATCAATTTCATCATTTCATCACTCATCCCCATCTTCGCTAATTAGCCAAGAGGCACAAAACGCGAAGTAAAATAAACTAAAATCAATGAATCAATCAAATCACCCACACCAATCACGCGTCAAACTTTGGGAAAATTCAGCGGCACTATAACAATGAAAGTCGCACAAATGTTGTATGAGCCTCTCCCTTGCGTATACTTTTAAGGCACGCCTTATCTTGGCTTGCATCTTTGAGCGGTATGTCACCCTCTTCATCACAATGACGAATTGAATGCCATGTCCTCGGACCAAATTAGCCGCATAAGTACGCAACAAATAAATCAGGTCTTAAGGACGACATCCTTTTTTCACCATGGCAAAAAATTTACTGCGTGATCCAAAGAAACATTTGGAATGACGTAAACAGCAAATACCGCATCGTTAAATGTTTTCATTCGATTTGAATGCCAACTTGCTGATTCGGTGATAGCTTCACGTTGGTTTGTTAATGGCCTTTCCTTTGTGAACTTTTATGGTCATCCTTCACGGAATCGAGTGTTCTGTTATCACGCTCGAATTTTTCTTCGAAGCAAAACGGATTGCCGATACGTTTACGCATTACAATTCACTGTTCCACGCATAAATTGTCCTGCGTAGCAGGTGTATTTGATCAAGTGAAAAAAATCTTTTGTGGCGTACAAGTTCACCTTCTTCGCTATCGAAGAACCCTCCAGGGTTCCAGAAGTTCCATATCAAACGGAGCCGCTCTCTTCCTTATCTGGTGTTCCATCTGATTGTTCTCTGCTCTCTCTCTCAGGTGCAAGGGGATAGCCCCTGGCTTCCTGTGTTCGCACACTTCTGAGCTGGAACTTTTCAGTGGCCGAGATTTGTTTTGCTTTGGAAATGTCTCTACTTTTCCGTTGTTAATATTGCTTGCTTGCTTGATTAGTTATTTTTCTTCCCTTCTTTCTGTCACTTTTGTCAAAGCGATGATGATAATGAGGAATGATATGATGAAACGATGAAGGGACATTCTCAAAGAACACCCATGCCAGGTCGGCATTCGAACCTGGGAGCCCTGACGTCATAGCGTGATGTCATAACCACTCCGCCACGGAGTCCAAATGTCCCAAAAAAGGGAAGGAAAATTGTATAAAAAGAAAGAAAACGACAAGAAAAGGAAAGAAAGAAAAAGAGAGACAAGTCAAGAGAAGGAAAAGAGAGATAGAAATGAATGGAAGGTATGAAGAGAAAACAAAGCAAATAGAAAAGAAAGAAAGAAAAGGATAAAGAAAAAATGACAAAAAGAGAGAAGGAAAGATATGAACAAAGAAGAGAATGGAGAGAGAAGAATAAATAAAAATTGACAAATGAACAAAAAAGAGTAAAACGACAGAAAGAAAAGGATGGAAAGAGAAAAGGATGAATAAAGAAAAAGCTAGAGAAAAAGTGAAGATATTTAAAACGAAATATAGCAAGGACAAAATTAGAGACAAAGTAAGAAAAGATAGGGAGAAAAAGGTGCAAAGGAAGAGAAAAATAAGAACTCGCTAATTGAAGACATTTCAACGAAAGGAAGAAAATTTCCACTAAACTGCTTCCTCATCTTTGCTCCCCATGATTTAGTGCGGCTTCCAATAACGGAAATGCCTTTTGTCGGTTTTTAGGTATGTTTAAAATCATGGATCAAGACTACTGTTGTTTATTATTTTACGGTTTGATTTGTCACATTCAGCTAACCGTGTGTCCAAATATTAGATCAATCAAATCACGAAGATTTAGAAGACATGAGACACGAATTAGAGAGGAAAGGAGACTCTAGTTAGGAAACCTGGTGGTAAGTGACCTGCAGGAAGACCATGACAGAGACAATGTTAAGATAGGCCTGAAAGGAATTACAAGAATGAGGAAATTTTGATAGAATTTTCTAGGGATAGGAATACGTGGAAGACCTTTGTCGCTGTGGCAATATACATTCGGATTTATGAATGTCAGTTATAAACTCCAACTTACGTGAAAATAAAGGATTAGTAACTGTAATGAAGAAACAGGGTTCAGGTTCGTCATGACTGCCATTTTGATGACGTCATTACAGACGAACGAGAGCTTAAAAACTTGGTGTCTCGGGCGTTCACACCCCCAAGTGGCATTCTCTACACAAGATGCAAAATATGCTATCCCTTTCTATATTTTCCAACCATTATAGGCGTACCATGGCGGGGACATGATGGGCATTTGCCCCGCAAAATTTCGAGTTTTATGAAAAATCGCAAATGTAACAGTTAAGCTAGTCTCACACACGGCAGTTTGGTACGTCTTCACTTCCCGCCTCACCTCCGGCTGGAAACTGCAATAAGACATTTTGTCTTCAGCTCACGAAAGGGGTCTCACACGATCCTTAAAATCGCTTCTTTAAAAATGGCGACTGCATAAACGCGATATACCACTTCACAAGTTTAGATACTAATAACTGCTGAAGATAAGGAAAAATAATGTTTTCTCTTAAAAGAATAAGAGAATAACATTGGCACATGTAACCCGTGGCAGCGAATGTGAGTATATGACATTAACATATGTTATTTCAAGTTGATATACCACTTTACGGACACGCTAGTATGAAGTTGCATTACTCGCTTATTACGATAGAATTTGCATCTTCTGATGAAATTTATTCCCCAATACGAACTACTGCCTCTGTCCCATAATTATAGTCCGGTATGCCAAAATGGTAACTTTTTATTTATGTTCTTTTGGATACTTGATCGGCACATTTGTACTGATCCTTGAGTAATAACGTTGTATGACTCATTCCCGTGTTTCATTTTCTTCTTCTGTATACACAAATGCCACAGTTTGAATATCGGAGAAGTATTTTGTGACAACAAACAAAAGTGTACCGGACAATAATTATGGGACAGAGGGAGTAGTAAAATAAATTACATGAACTTCATAACATTCAAAATGCGAAAATTGTAGTGTTTACATTAAGTTACCATAGTAATATTACATTTTCACTTCTTTGGTCCAAAAATACTTATTGTGAGATTTACTTTGAAGGCCATGCAGAATTAATTATAATTTACATATCAGTACAACACTAGCAGATTTATTTACTGGGGTGCTACACACAGCAAAATCTATTTGTTACAGCCAACATATGTGGCCTTTCAGTGTTCAGTTCAAAATAGTATTCGTGTCGGTTGTGGAAGTAAAATAACAGTATCACAGTAGGAAATGTAGGCGCATGGTCGAATGCATTGGTCGAATGTTTTTTTTCTTGAAGAAACAGTCGAACATCTATTGCCCTTCTTCTTCTCTCTACTTCAGCTGGTCAGTGTGCTGATTGGTATGGTATTAACGATGGATTTGAAGACGGTTTTTAATTCTGTCGGGAAATGAATAAGAGAAAGTTCTCACACAATTTTCAGGTAACGAAGCTAGAAGCAGGGTTGCTAAAGGTCCAGGAATTTTAAATAAATTCAATTCCGGTCCAGGAGAGAAAATCAACAAGCGTAAATGGGTTCTGGACCGTAAAGAACCTTTTTATCTGGAAAGTATTTCATTTCGGTCCAGTAACCTTTTCCCCGGATCAATTTAAATACGGTCCGGGAACCTTTTTTCGGATAAATTTAAATTCGGTCCAGGAACCTTTTTTCAGGATCAATTTAAATACGGTCCTGAACCTTTTTTCCGGATAAATTTAAATTCGGTCCAGGAACCTTTTTTCAGGATCAATTTAAATACGGCCTGCGAACCTTTCTTTCTGGATCAATTTAAATTCGGTCCAGGAACCTTTTTGCAATGAAACAGTACTCAACTTGGCCCGAATTTAAATTGTGCGAGAAAAAAGGATTCGGTCCTGCAGCGGAATCCAATACAACCTATTAGAATTTATTGGTTCCTTCACCTTTAATGACCCTGGTTAGAAGTCGATAGGGAAGTGCCGTGTGAGACTGGCTTTAGTTAGCAACATAGTTCTGGACGTTATTTTTATGGGATGGAAAACTTGTCAATTCTGCCCCCCCCCCAAAAAAAAAAGTTGAGGCCCAAGTTCGATTCTGCCCCCCGCCCCCTTTCCAAAGTTAGGTCCCAAGCTACGCCCATACGAACCACACTATACTGGTTGAAGAAGACTCTACTTGACCATCTCTCGCGAGCCGAAGCGGGACTAGCGAAATAGCATGTAGTTGTCGTTTGGAACGTTCTCCGATTTCAAAATTTCCTCGTGTTGTTCCAGCGACGCACCTTCAGAAATGCGGTTCCTACGGCATTGGCACTCATTTGAATTCAAAGTCAGAGCCGGGACGGGCCAAGGTATCATGTCCGAAGAAAGGGGCGATTAATTTCATTTCACACTTGTCACTGACGGCGATCTATCACGAGGGCGATCAAGGAACGCGCCGAGCGATTGTGGACGCAGAAATGTCTTCGAGATCAAACGACAGCATTGCCTCTTAAGAGGTTTTCGGAGCTGCTAATTGTTTTTTCTGCCTCTCTGTATTCGCATGGCGTTTACCCTTTTCGGCTGGCCTTTTAGGTTATTTATCAGCAATGTTGATTGCGTTACACCTGTTGGCACTGGCAAAGCCTACGTTCAATGGTTCTGTAATTCAGGGCCCCACAATATATATTGCCGTTGTCATGTGAAGAATGGGGACTGAAGAAGTTGTAACAAGCAATAATTACCCGAATTTGATTTATTTACTAGGAGGAGTGATGGTCTATGTAAAGGCAAGGCGATGTCCTGTGCGTAGGTGGTGTGGACTAGGATCCATCCCAGCTATAGTAAACAACACAACCCAACACTCCTGCCGCCTTTACTACCCAGGGTTGACCCCAGGATTAGATACTGGGTGAGAGCCACTTATGAACGGATGTCTAAAAAGATTTCCGTGGAAGCATCGAGTTCGCGAATCGAACCCCTGCCTTCCGCGTGGCAGCCAGATGGCCTACCGAATGGGCTCGGCCACTCCTGCACTCTAAAAGAAAAAAATACAGAGCTCAATTGCCACCAAAAGTGGTGCAAGCCCGTAATTGGTGTAGCACAACACCTAATACAGTGTTAAAGGCCTCCATACTTGGTGTGGTGTGACGTCAAATGTTGTAACAGGCCGCCAAAAATAAGTTAAACAACGGCAATTCCGCATTAACACCAAAATGGGTGTCCTGTTACCACCACTTTTGGTGGCAACTCAGGTGCATAGTTTTTAGAATGGATGTACGGTTTGAAGTAAACGGATTCTGTACGAAATCCATTTATAACACCATTAAGCCTTGTTTCCATGATTATGAAAACTAAATATGCTGAGCAAGGTAGTAATTTATTTTATTAAAAACATAAACTAAACGTAACGTTTCAACCTTCTAGCAAGGTCTTGTACATTTGTACTTGATACAGAATCTGAGGAAGACCTTGCTAGAAGGTTGAAACGTTACGTTTAGTTTATGTTTTTAATAAAATAAATTACTGCCTTGGTCAGCATATTTAGTTTTTCTAAATTCATGTAGACGGTATTTTTTTCAACAACGTAATCCATGTAAGCAAACAATATCTATTTTGCGGACAGTACAGCACATGCAATCTCTGTAGACATTATACCCAAAGATTTGTAAGACACATATACTTCCTGGTACTCATTCTAACTGGCTTCCTGTTATATCTGGTGTGTTGCAAGGAAGCGTTCTTGGCCCTCTGTTATTTGTATTATATCTGGATGATCTCACAGATCTCTTTAATTCCCCCATCTCAAGCACAATTCTAATGTTCGCCGATGATTGCAAGATTATGAGAGAAATAAAACAGCCATCAGACATGCAAATTCTCCAAAATGACATTAACAGATTCTCTGAATGGTGTAAGCGATGGAAACTGTCCACAAACCCTTCTAATTCAATTTCATTGAAACAAAACATTCTTGAAGGTCATTATACACTCACCGACCTCCCTCTAGCAAAAGAAGCACAACACCGAGATCTAAGTATCCTCATAGATTCAAAACTAACTTTCGATAATCATATATCAACCATCACAAAAAAGGCAATGCGTGTGCTAGGCCTACTTTACAGATTCACGGAAATCAAGCACTTTGCATTTACTTCAAAACATTTGTGTCCCCCATTCCAGAATACTGTTTACCCATCTGGAACATGGCTGCCCCTTCTCATACCTCCAAGGTCGACAGTGTTCTCAGCTTTTTCCTCTCCATCGTTCGATATAGAGTGCCTGCCGTGAGACACCTGCCTAAGAGAGATCTGCTTGTAAATCTGCATATTAATACTCCAGAAACTCGTAGATACGTTGCCGATATAAAATTGCTATACAAGATCATAAATGGAAACTTACGATGCAGCATCCCATTCCACGAACTCTCACTCAGAGTGTCTAGACATAAAACACTGAGCATGGAAACTTTCCACACTGCAACTTCCAAACTCTCCCTCATACAACGTTCATTATTCCATAGGCTACCGAAATAATTCAACATCTTCTCAAACCAAGTAGATATATTCAGTTCATATTTTGGCTTGTTTATTTTTCTATATTTTATGTTATCCTTTTTTGGTGTGTGTTTATAATCTTAGTCTATTGTTTTACTGTTGTTGTTTAAAATGGCTTCTGCTGTACTGGAAATATCAATAAATAATAGATTAGATATTCGCATACGAGGCACATTGCACAGTGGTTCAGATCGCACTTTAAACTGTATGTCCAGTCCCGATTAGCCTATCTGTGCATAAAGTGGACTTAAAACATAATGAAACCTGAAATAATTATTGAAGCTTCCCTGGCGGCAAATGACGAAGAGGTTTCCTCGGGCAATCAACCAGTGATTTCCGGATAAGCTTCCGAGCTTTCGAGAGCTAACGTCAATCTCATCTTCATTTCAATCCCTGAAGATGAAAGTGATGTTAGCCCTCAAAAGCTCGGAAGCCTATCCGGAAATCACTGGTTGATTGCCCGAGGAAACCTCTTCATCAAAAGTAAACACCATAATTGTCGCGATTAACCCAAAGGTTGAAAAGCGACATTAAATAACCAAAAATAAAAATGTAAAGACGAATCGTAACTGAAAAGAAGAATGTTAATTTCACTAATACTACTATGCCTTTTGGAGAGCCGCGTTGGTCCGGTCTGAGAGCGCCTGACGGCCACGTGGAAGACCCGGATTCGATTCCAGGGATGGATGATTGCAGATGAGAATTTTCAATCAATGTCCCTGCGTAAAATGGCTCTGGGAATCACCAGCCTCATAAATGGGTACCAGAACATACGCTAATGCAAATAATCCCAATCCATCAGGAACATAAAGAAAAAGAGAAAAGGAAAGAGAGAGAGAGATAAAAGGAGAGAGAGATAAAAGGAGAGAGAAAAAGAGAAAGATAGAGGGAAAGAGAGAAAGAGAGAGATAGAGAGAGAAAGATAGAGGGAAAGAGAAAGAGAAATAAAGAGAGAGTAAGAGAGAGAAAAGATAAATATAGAGGGAAAGAGAGAGAAAGACAGAGAGAAAAAAATAGAAAGATAGAGGGAAAGAGATCAAAGAGAGAGAAAGAGAGAGAGAGAGAGAGAGAAAAAATAGAAAAATAGAGGGAAGTGAGAAAAGAGAGAGAAAGAGACAAAGATAGAGGAAAAGAGATTAAGAGAGAAAGATAGAGGAAAAAGAGAAAAAGAGAAAGATAGAGGAAAAGAGAGAAAGAGAGGAGAGAGAAAGAGAGAGAAATAGAGAGAGAGAGAGAGAAAAGGAGAGAGCAAAAGAGAAATATAGAAGGAAAAAGAGAGAAAGAGAAAGATAAAGGGAAAGAGAGAAAGAGAAATAAAGAGAGAGACAGAGAGAGAAACAGAGAAAAAGTGAAAGAGAGAAAGAGAGAAAGAGAAAGAGAGAGAGGGAGAAAGAGTGAGAGAGTAGTAAACAAGAAGTAGTATGTAATATTTTTTTAAATATTCCAAACGGGAGGGATCACGTGGGGTG
Organism: Lepisma saccharinum; assembly: GCF_977018435.1. Lineage (NCBI taxonomy): Eukaryota > Metazoa > Arthropoda > Insecta > Zygentoma > Lepismatidae > Lepisma > Lepisma saccharinum. The sequence continues at coordinate 48,753,671 of NC_139246.1, forward strand.
GAGAGAATTGGAGCGTGCTGCTGATCACATCACCTCTACAAATGAACGAGAATTTGCCGGGACTTATCTCCACATTCCTGCTTAGGCCTTTACAGCATGTTTCAATGAACGAGAATTAATTTACGTTACTCTCTGATTGTTAATCCTTGGTTTCGCAATCTTTTTACCATTTAAACAACAGTATTTCTACACCAACCGGCCTCAAAAGTAGCTCGCTTTGGTTATCCCACAGCCACATGCCAGAAACG